>NC_067169.1:108052179-108422179 GCF_903995435.1 Acomys russatus
TGTGTCACCCTGGCTCTCTCTCTCTCTCTCTCTCTCTCTCTCTCTCTCTCTCTCTCTCTCTCTCTCTCTCTCTCTCTCTGTAGACCAGGCTGGCCTAGAACTCACAGAGATCTGCCTGCCTCTGCCTCCTTGAGTGCTGGGATTAAAGGTGTGTGCCATCACACCCGGCCAAGTCACCAATATCCAGCTCCATTCTACAACAACAACAACAACCCTCTTGTTTTTTAAGGATAGTTGAGATAACATTATTAAATGGTTATGATGGTACTTAACTTCACTGTAAGAGCTGTGAAATTTCAGTTTTTACAAGATCTACACAAATGTCCCAAATTCAGAGTTTTTTTTTAAACCTCAAAATCAAAACATTTTATTTTTCCAAAGATATCAAAAAATACCTGAAATATACAAGACATGTGATGGAACTTAAAATGGACATAAGCTTATGACATAAATTTCATAGGGAGTTGCAGGAGAAAATTAATACAGAAATATTTGCCGAGGGCCAGCGAGAAGTCTCAAGGGTAAAGGAAGGCATTTGCTGCTGTGTCTGATGACCTGAGTTACATCTCTATGGGGTGGAAGGAGAGATCTGACTTCCACAAGTTGTTTTCTGACCTCCACAGCATGCCAGTGGCCTTCATGTACCCAAACACATAGACACACATGTGTACACACATACACATACACACATCATAAAGTGAATGCATGTATAAAATTTTTAAAAATCTGCTGTGTCCATTTTCCAAGTGTGATGAATGATGCATTTAGAACCCAGACCTGCTCCACTTACATGCGTAAAGCGGACTCAGCTTTAACCACTGAGCTCTCTCTGCTGATCTGCCAGAAACAAACAGTGTGGATGATGGGAGTAGTTGGGTTGAGGCTGGGTCAGGGTCTATGACAACATCAGTGGAGGGGTGGAATAACATGTGCTGTCATATTCACAGTGTACAGTAGAGCCTATTTTGATGAAGAGACATCAGATTGTTTTGTCTTCTTGTGTTCTCGAGGACAACATGAATGTCAGTCAGCGCTGCCTCCCCCCGCCCCCCCCCCTTTTTTTAAAAAACAGCATCTCTCCCTATAGCCCTGGTTGTCCTGGAACTCATTATATAGACGAGGCCAGGCTGGCATCGACCTCACAGAGATCCACCTACCTCTGCCTCCCAAGGGTTGAGATAAAAGTGTGTGCCACCATGCCTGGCCCTAGTTCCTGTGTTTCTTGTTCACTGCTGTTCTTCAGCTCCTGGCTGGTGCCTGGCATGGCAGACAATTAGTCAGTGCCATGGAGGTGTCAGACTGAGGACAAAGAGAATTCAGTTTTCTGAGGCAGAAGAGATGGAGACAGAAACTGCCCCCTCCCCTCCAGAACATGCAAGAAGGGGAAGAATACAGTGCAAGCACCACAGCTGCTCTCATGAGGGGATGAGCAGAGCAACGATGGGAGAGGGCCCCTAGGTGCTGGCAGGGTTTTCTGGGAGGGTTCTTCTAGGTGGAGCCTGAGGAGGAGATAAGGAGAGTTCCTGGCTGTGTCGAGGACCAGGGCAGAGGATGCAGGGACATGTTTGGAGGCCATGGGGTGAAAGACAGAGGCAGAGAGTGACAAGGAGACCACTGTGACCTAGGAGAGGAACGAATGGTGGGGTGGGCCATACAGGCTCTTGTAGGCCACACTCAGGAGTCGGGTCGTGTTCTTGGTGCTAAGGACCACGGAGGATGGGCTTCCGACACAGGCATGGCATGTGCTCATTTACCTGTCCACGTCCTCACTCTAATGCAGGGTTGGAGGAAGGATGAGTGGGGAGTAGACTAATCAGAACGGAAGTGCTGGGCCTTCCTGATCATCAATGACAAGCACGCCAGACTAGGCCAGAAGAATGGAGAAAACCCATCTATTCTAAAAGTCTAGGTACAGAGCAGCGCCAGGGTTGGACGGGCACTGGGACATGCCTTGTGAAAGAAGACTGTACCCAACTCTTTGTGACATCCATGACATTTTTCATGGTGGGGGCTAGGCAATGTCTACCCCTCCTTCTAAGGTTCCAACAGCAAGACAAACTTTGAGTCCAAACTTGAGAATTTCAGACAGAAGATCACCCTTGTGAACCAATGAGTTTATTAGGCTTTCTTATACACCATGGGTGACTCTAACGTGATGCTGGAAGGTCTGATGCAGCCCAGATGAAGGCTTTCTTTCCTATGGCTATGTCAATAGGGCCCTCCCCAAGCCCTTTACCATCTATATATTCTAGCCCCTGAGACCCTTAGGAAAAAACTGAATTGCTGGTGAGGGTCCCATGATAGTCACTATACCTACCCTCTGGCATCAGTTGTCAACAAGTCCATCTGTGTGATCTTTTGCCAGCAGACCCAGCAGAATTCCCAAAGATGGCAGTAGTTTGTCTTAGGGGATAGTCCTTGTACAACATTGATTCACTGATGTTTTTAAATATTTATTGTTTTTATGTTTTTCTTATGTGCATGTTCATATGTATGTGTTCAAGGGGTGTACCTTTGAATGTTGGATGTGCATGCTTTTGGGAGATTGAATTCTTTCCTTCCACCACTGAGTTCTGGGTATTGAACTGAAGTGACAGCAAGCAGCTCTGAGCCATCTTACCAGCCATGGATTTACTTTTCAAGAAATACATTTATGCACTTACAAAGTAAAGTTACAAGAAGCAGCGAGAGAACCCCAGGATGGACCAAACCTATGCGCTGCTGTACGCACCCCCTCCCCGCCCCCTGTTCAGCGCTGATGCCAGGCCTAAAAGAAAGGCCGAAGGGAATGCTAAAGGAGATAAAGCCAAGGTGAAGGATGAGCCACAGAGATCTGCAAGGATGCCTGCTAAACCTGCTCCTCCAGAGCCGTAGTCCAAGCCTAAGAAGATCCCTGCGAAGAGGGGAGAGAAAGGTGCCCAAGGGGAAGAAGGGGAAAGCTGATGCTGGTAAGGATGCGAATAATCCTGCACAAAATGGAGACGCCAAGACAGACCAGGCACAGAAAGCCGAAGGTGCTGGAGATGCCAAGTGACGTGTGTGCATTTTTGATAACTGTATGCTTCTCGTGACTGTGCAGTTTGAAATACTATTTTTTTTAATCAAGTTTTATAAAAAGCAGAATTTTGTTTCACTTTTTTTTAAAGCTATGAGAACACTTCATTTTTGGGGGGAAAGGGGTGACGTGTGTCACTAACAAAATGTCTCCCAAAGTGGATTCATGATGCAAAACATCTTTCCCTGATAATTTTGAAAGGTTCCTGTTGGCTCCCAAGAGACATCCTAGTGTTGACATATGTGGCCGCTATGGCACAAAATGCCTTGTGGTGTGGGAAAAGTCTAAATTCGTTTTTATATCCTCTTCCCTGGTACCATCAACATGGACTTAACTCCCTTAAAACCAGGTTGGAACCTGACCCCCAAAATTGTTTATCCAGTCTATTGGGCAATCTGGACTTTGCAGTGATGTCATTAAGTGTCCTCAGAAGAGCGGTGGTTCCTTTTAGAGAAGACTGTGGATCTTCAGATTGATAATTCTGCCATTTCCATTTCATTTCCTGAAAGTCAGGGTCGGCTTGTGAAAAGTTGTAAAACAACATCCTTAATGTGAAATGTCAACCCTCACTCTAAGCTGCTTCCTCCTTTTCAAAGCATTGAATGGAGGTTTCGTTGGGTTTTATAGTGGTAGTCTATACAGGCAGGGAGTTTGGAAGTTCTTGTATACTGTTAATGATTGTCTGCCCACATCCTGTCTGAAATACCGATTGTTTGTGAAAAGTATCTTTAATAAAGCTGGATACAGTTAGAAAAAAACCAAAAGACAAAGTGAAGTTGTGAGAAATCTACATCACCCATTATTCCTGGGAGTGCAAATGAGAATTGTAGGCCAAGCATGCTAGCACACGCCTTTAATCCCAGCACTTTGGGAAGCAGAGGTAGGCCAGTCTCTGTGAGTTTGAAGCAAGTTCAAGGCCAGCTAGGGCTGCACAGTGAGACTTTGTCTCAAAAAGTAATTAGAATCTTCCAAAGGTAAGGGACAAGATGAATGTACTCTTTGTCACCAACTCTATTCAGCACAAGAATTCCTATCTTCCACCCAAAGATAAATGATGCTGCTGAACCAAAGGATTAAGTAGAAATTCAGCACATGAAAATTGACTGAAGTTAAAAAAAAAAAAAAAAACAGTACCCAAGAAACTTAGGAAATGCCAGTTTTTAAGATAACATTATGAAAACTATGTGAGGAGGAATAAGCATATAAACACATACAGAAATATACAACTTATACACATAGAACGTATGAAGTATGTGTATGTGACTGTTTAATAAATATAACTACATATAAAAGCAGTACGAAATTAAGTATAAAATTTTACTAAAAGACATCAGAGAAGAACCACATGGTGAGTGGGAAGACTTGGTGTTCTTTTACTCCTGACATTGTGTGTGTGTGTGTGTGTGTGTGTGTGTGTGTGTGTGTGTGTGTGTGTGTGAAAATTACAATAAAAGGTATTCTAATGGAACTTGACGAGATGATTCTAAACTTTACATGGGAAAGAAATTCACAAGAATAGTTAAGACAAACAGAAGAAAGAACAAATTAGGCCGATCTGGCTTATGCTTCTCAGGTCTTTCTGTTGACCTTGTTACTCCCGACTGTGGCACAGAGCATCAAGAACAGAACTATGAACAGGTGTGGGAGTCTGATGTGGTTCTGAGGTGGTTACTGCAGATCACTGTGGGAAATCACATCGGGCAACACATGGCACCAGGACAGTTGGCAATCTATCTGAAACATACTGCAAATGCCAGGGATATTGGCACCTGCCTTGAAATCATGGCACTATGGAGGCAGAGCTAGAACGTCAAAAACCCAAAGTCAGGATGGGGATGTGGCAAGAGCTGGCCTCAAAACCACAAAACTAAACTGAGTAAATGCTGCAATTAGATTGGGTTTTTAATCTCTTCTCTTTCTGTCTCTTCTCTCTCTCTTTCCTTCTGTCCCTTTTTTTCTTTGTATGTGTCTGTATCTCTCGTGTGCTTTTCTATGCTTCTCTCTGGGCATCTCTCTCTCTCTCTCTCTCTCTCTCTCTCGCCTCCTCTCTCTCCTCTCCCCTCTCGCCTCTCGCTCTCTCTCCCCCTCTCTCTCGGCTCTCTCGCCTCCTCTCCTCCTCGCTCTCTCTCTCCTCGTGTGTGTGTGTGTGTGTGTGTGTGTGTGTGTGTGTGTAAGTGCAGGCATAGCATGCCATAGCATCTGTGTTGAGGTCAGAGGAAACATTGGGTATCCAGTCCTTGCCTTTCTACTTTTTTTTGAGGCAGGGTCTCTGTTGTTGGCTACTGCATACACCATGCTAGCTGGCCCACAAGCTTCCAAGAATTCTCTGGTCTCCTCTCACATCCTGCTGTAGGGTTATTTGGATTACAGACTCGTGCTACTACATCTGGCTTTGTGTAGGTTCCAAGCTTTGAATTTAGGTCATCATGTTTGCTACTGAACCATCTCCACAGCATCCTTGAACCATATATTAAAAAAAAAAAAAAACTTCTAAATGAATAATATACTAGAAGAAAAATATACTTTAAAAGAAAGTACAAAATAACTTTAAGACTTCAAAATAGGAAAAATAGTTCCATAAGAGGACATAGACAATGCTGAACATAACAAAGAAGGTTACTGCAATAGCATTGTCAGTACTCTCCTTTTTAAGTTCGGTGGTATATGTAAGCACATGTCCCTTTTCTTCAGTTTCATTTTATAAGCTCCTATTTTATATTGGCCAAATATTACATGGTAACACATTTAACTACAAAAAGAACGGCATACTAATCAGAGCAGAGAAGTCAGTACTTTTAATAATTATGGAGAAATTGAGTGCCAAATTTGGAGGATTCTATGCTTATTTGTGAATTTGTGAAAGTATTATAAAAGCAGGTCTAGGGCCCACAATATAGCACAGTGGGTAAAGGTGCTTAGCATGCAAGTGCGATGAACCAAGCTCAGCCCTCAGATTCCATGGTATAAAGAAAGCCCGCTCTCCTGAGTTGTCCTCTGATTTATACATGCATGCACGCACGCATGCACAGGAGCACACACATACACAGAGGCGATACAAGTTCTATCATTTTATGTCATATACCGAATCTAGATTGTGTGTGAGAGAGAGAGAGAGAGAGAGACAGACAGACAGACAGACAGACAGACAGACAGACAGACAGAATGTGTGATACAAAAGTAGTAGAAAGAAGACCATTTGGGACGAGGAAGGGGACCATTTGGTGAAGGGAAAGGGTTATGAACAAGGTATATAATTTATAGATATGAAAGTATGATAAAACATATTCTATGAAATTAATATGCAGTAATACTTTAAAAAATAAGTAACACTGTAAACAAACATGAAAAAAATCTAGGTAAGCTTTAAACTCATTACCAAAGCCTGATCCATGAAAGAGAACCTTGGAAGTTTAGACTTTACTAAAATCAACAACTTCTCTACAACAGCTATGAGAATGAAAAGATAGGCTGCTGCGTATGAAAACAACATTTGTAAAATGCCCAATTTAAAAGCTAGTCAATATATACACGGAAGCCTCCACATTGACGAACATGAAACCAATCTCATTTGGAAATGGGCAAAGAAAAAGTGACCATGACAAATAAGCACATGAAAACATGGTCAACAGCACGCCATAAAGGAAGTGCAAATTACAATAACGATGAGATGTCACTACACAGTTAGCAGTACAGCTGAAGTTCAAAAGCAGACAAGAGCAGTAAATAAAGTGTGCCAAGCCACAGGAACATATTTATTGCTACAGAGATTGCAAAACCATACAGCCATTTTGAAAGGCAGTTTGGCAATATCTTAACAAGCTAAACATAATCTTAACATATGATCTAGCAACTGCGCTCCTTGGTGTTTACCCAACTAATTTGAAATTTTATGTCCACACAAAAAAACTGACATGTGAGTGCTTACAGTAACTAGGTTCAAGACCAGCCAAACCTGGAAACCACCAAGGTGTCCCTCAACACTAAATAAACAAGCAGAGTCGTCCAGAGAACAGTCTACTATGTAGAGATAAAAAGAAATGAGTTATGACACAGAGAGAATTGCTGGATGCATATTCCTGAAAGAAGTCAGTCAAAAAAAAAAAAAAAAAAAAAGGCTGCATAGTTTAGGATTCCAACCATATGGCAGGAAAAATCAATATACAAGGAAGGGCTTAGGGGAAAGAAAAAGAAGAGGCAAGGCACCAGGTTTTTC
This sequence comes from Acomys russatus, assembly GCF_903995435.1. Classification (NCBI taxonomy): domain Eukaryota; kingdom Metazoa; phylum Chordata; class Mammalia; order Rodentia; family Muridae; genus Acomys; species Acomys russatus. The sequence continues at coordinate 108,059,448 of NC_067169.1, forward strand.
AAGACTGAAATGATTCCATATGATAACACAGTCGTGGTTATATAACACGATGCACCTGCCAAAACTCATTAAATGTTAGAACACAAAAAGTGAGTAGTGTTGGGCTTCTAATCTCAAGTATATTTGGGAAGTTGAGGCAGGAGGATCTCAAGTTCACAGCCTGTCTAGGGTACTTAGTGAGACACTATCTCAAAACAAAAAAATAAAGTATAAATGAATAAAAAGAGTAAAGGACTCACCTAGCCCATGTTAAGGGCTAAGTTCAATCTCTAGTACCGGAAACAAAACATAATAAAATGAACACATATGATCTAATTGTGTTATAGATTTATGCAGTGGCTGAAACAGGATAATTGCTGTGAGTCTGATGCTAGCCTGGGTCTGCAGAGTGACACTCTGTCTTTAAAAAAAAAAATCTAAACAGTAAAACAGTAAAATGTGCTGAAGACAGGGGACATAACCTGCCACTTTGCAAATAAGCAGAGTCTATAAAAACAAATGGCAAACAAGCAACTTGTCATCTCTGTGCTCCTCCTACCTGGGACTGTTAGTTAGCAATTCTACAATTACTTTATATGTGCAGCACATTAAAGTTAGAATTCAAACAAGTCAACTAAGTGAATAGCAGATGGGGGGGGGGTGGTCAGGTTTCAGTTGGAATGCAATTTACAGAGAAGCGGGGACAAGAGGTTCAAATGATCTGCTATGATCATTATGGTTATCATTGTATGATTGTTAAATATCAGCAAGAACTCACTAAGCATAAATATAGATGTAATATGTTAAAATATTCACACTTACAGGGAAACGCCCAGGTTACCTGAGCACATACATTTCCTTGTTATAGCCAAATGAGAAGATGTAAAAACAGCGAAATTCCAGGAGCAATGAGCAAATCCCATGGCCAGGTCTTGGTTTCTAATACCATTCTTGACTCAATAAAACCAGGCTATTTTGGAAAATTGGCTAATTTTAGGACTGGAGAAGGAAGTAGACAACGCGAACTTTAGAATGTATTGTAGTGCCAGAAAACAAAGTGTTTAAACAGAACCCTACAACTATGGGGGCATGTCAAAGGGACACAGGAGTCCGCAGAAAAAGCTCCCAGTGTTTTACATGGAAAGAATTGCAGCCACAAAATAAAGTAGTGTTCATATCTGCAAATCCAAACTTGGATAAATGAATGACTAAATAATTTAATCCTTGGACATATTTCGGGAGTTATTTCTACAGAAGTAACCTAAATCAGTTATACTCTATTCTCAATGTAGGAAAGCATAAGTTCTCCCTCTGTAGGTGTGGGCTATATATAGGGACTTCTAATAAGTACTGCGTGGGGAGAAAGGGTAGCTTTACAGAGCAGGCTCCTGACAAGTCTTACCTTTGACATGTGAACTAATGCTGAGTGGATGTAAGGCCTTGCTATGCTATGCTAAGGAAGACAGTTTACCTTGGTTGTCTTTCTCTCCCCTCCCAACATATAACCACAGTCTAATAATGTCAGACAAATCCCAGTAGTAAAACATCCAATAATGGCTATGAAGTTGTCACAGCCAAGAGAAGCCAGGACACTATATCTGAATGTAAGATGGTACTATGGACCGATTCCTGAAACACACACACAAAAAAAGATAGTAGGCAAAAACAAAAAATCTAAATGGGCTTTAGATAATATCTTGCACTAATATTGGTTTATTAGTTGTCCCAATTGTCTTACCATGTTAGTAACAACATGAGTCAATTACAGGGTACATGAGAATTCTCTTTATTATTTTCCCAAGTTTTCTGAAAGTGTGAAGATGTTCTAACCGTCAGTTTCCTACCTACCCATGCCGGGCAAGCTAATTCACCTACCACATCTAAGAAGGTGGGTGGGATAATTACCCCTACACAATGAGATGATGTATTTGTTTCTTCCCAGAAGTCCTTTCCCCCATCCCATATCCCACAAATCTTCCATTACATAGCACTGAGGTCTGCTGATTCTGAACCAGAAAAACATAATTTTGCCCCCCTCCCCCCCTTTTTTTTTTTAACATTTCTGTCTCTTCCTTTGGGACACTGGCCAAAGCCTGGGCATGCCTTCCAGACACCCTGGGCTTCCTAGCTATTTCTCTATGAAGTTTCCTCCCCTTCCGCCTTACAGCTGCTTGCTGGCCTTGTGGCTAGTGGCTGACCTCCATTACTGAACTGGTCTGCTTTCTTAAAAGAACTATTTCTCTTCCACTTCTCTGTATTCTTCTTGCCATTGTCTTTCTCTCACACTGTAATAAAATTGTCATCCGGTGTCAAAAAAAGTTCAAAGAACCAATTTGATTTAGTAAATATCACTTTTAAGAGACCCCAATCAATGCTTATTTTGTGAACCCCGGAGAAGCGGCTATAAAAATTACTTGAAAGAAGTGTGCAAAAATTTAAATATAAAATGGTTCATCCTTGCATAGTTGTGAGAGAGGCAGCATGATGACATGAGAGAATGTTCTCACCGTTGTAGGAAAGGCTCACTGGCATGTTAAGAAATGTCATCAAGTGTGGTGGCTAAAAATGATTAAGGAAGCAGAGAAAAAGCGACTGGGAGAAATAAACAACAGTGGCAAGCAAGCTAGGAAGGAGGATCTAAATAAATGGAGAGTCTCAAGGCTCATTAAACTGTTCTTTCACATTTTACAAGCTTGCAAATTGCAAAATAAAAATAGGAGGGAAAATATCAGTATGATTTTAAGTATGGAAGAAATGATAACTAGCAGTTATCTGGAAAAAAGTAAATGTGTAAGAATTGGGGGAAAGACCTGAGAAAGAACAGTGAGGTTTGGACTAGAGGTACCAAATATGAGAATACAGAGTAGGAGATACAAACCAGCCATGACTTATCGCTTATGTGCCAAGAAGTGGGCGTCTCCCCTTTATAGTGTGCAGAGTCCAGTGGCAGATCTGTGGACATTCAATATATGAAGATGGTTCTTCCAATCAATGTGGAAGAAAATAATAAATGGGGTTGGGATGACCCATCAGCTACTTGAATAAAAAGTATTCCTACTCCCTAAATAAATTCCAAATGAACAAAAGATATAAAGGATAAATGCAGACAAACAAAACCCCTTGAGCCAGTTATGGTGGTGCGCACCTGTAATTGCAGCCCTTTGGAAGTTGAGGCAGGATTGTGGTTAGTTTCAGGCCGGTCTGGCCTACATTACTACATGTAGATCAGTCAGCACAATATAGAAAGATCTTGTCTCAAAACAAACAAACAAACAAACAAACCAAAGAACCATTTAAAATGCCAGAGAAGTATATTCAATTCGTTCTTAAATGTGAAAGCCTTCCTAAACAAAGTGAATTCCCAGCAGCCACAAATACTAATACCTTTAAACTACGCAAATAACTCAGGAAAACATTAGTTACTGAATAAGTAATTTTCTTAACTTACAAAAAGCTCAATTGAAAACAGAACATGACCATAAGTTGGCTGAAAATATAAGTAATCAAGAGATAAAAGTGTGCTCCACCCCCTCCATTAAAATGCATTAACCCTTCATTAAGATGTAAGATTCCAAGAATTTGCTTTCATTTGATCAAACGGAGAATGCTTCATATCCAGTCTTGGCATGAATCTGGTAAACACTCCCTCTCATACATTGTATGTGGAAGGATACTGGCCAGAGATAACTGCAGCTCAGTTTGGCAATAGCTACTGAACTGAAAATGAAAACAACCCTTTGCTCCAGGTATTCTAAGGTAGCAATGAACCCTGTGGGCATAATGTCATTCAATGCATAAGCATACTCACTTCAATATGGTTTAGTGAAGTACTGGAAATAATCTAAAAAAGTCACCAATGACTGCAATATCTGTTGTTAAAAATGAGATGTTTCTGTATATATTGATATAGAAAGATCTTATAAAAACAAGAAACAAAAGGGACAACATACAAAAAAACTGTCTGATTCCACTAATGAAAAATAATGAAGTATATGTTGGGTATCAATTGAAGCCTGGTTACCTCTAGAAACACACATATTAGAAAGGGAAGGGACCAAAGGGTATTTTCTTCAAAACACAGGAGAAAAGTATATTTACAAATTACACAATAAACACCTATCACACAAAACAACATACCAAATGTGACATATGTACTTCTCTAGCTACTCTGAGATTATTTCTGTTATTTAACATAATAAAGGTTTTTTTGTTTTTTTGTTGTTCTTTTTTTCAAAACCGGGTTTCTCTGCACAGCCCTGGCTGTCCTGGACTCACTCTGTGGACCAGGCTGGCCTCGAACTAACAGAGATCTGCCTGCCTCTGCCTCCTGAGTGCTGGGATTAAAGGCATGTGCCACCACACCTGGTTCACAATAAAGACTTTTGACCATTCTAAATCAAGCCTCTTTAACAAAGGACTAATCTTTTTTTATGCACAAGCATATTCCTTTTTTATTTATTTATTTTTATTAATTTATTCATATTACATCTCAATTGTTAGCCCATCCCTTGTATCCTCCTATTCCTCCCTCCCTCCCATTTTCCCCCTACTCCCCTGCCCTATGTCTGTGACTGAAGGGGACCTCCTCCCCCTGTATATGCTCATAGGGTATCAAGTGTCTTCTTGGTAACCTGCTATCCTTCCTCTGAGTGCCACCAGGCCTCCCCATCCAGGGGACGTGGTCAGAAATGGGGCACCAGAGTTTGTGTGAAAGTCAGATCTCATTCTCCACATTCAACGGTGGAGAATGTCCTGTCCATCGGCTAGTCTGGGTAGGGGTTCGAAGTTTACTGCCTATATTTTCCTTGGATGGTGCCATAGTTTGAGGGGGACCCCAGGACCCAGATCCGTCTGTCATAAAGTTCCTCTTGTAGGTTTCCAGGACCCTTTGTATCCTTCTATTTCCCCATTCTCCCATGCTTCTCTCACCTAAAGTCTCAACAGGATGTCCTCCCCTCTGTCCCAGTTTCCTGGTAAGTAAAGTTTTTCATGGGACATGCCCCTTGGACTAGTGTCTCGATATAAGTGAGTATATACCATTTAACTCTTTTTGCTTCTGGGTGAACTCACCCATTATGATCATTTCTAGTTCATTTGTCCACAAATTTTGGGAATTCCTTGTTTTTAATAGCTGAGTAGTAATCCATAGTGTAAATGTACCACAGTTTCTTTATCCATTCTTCTACTGAGGGACACTTAGGCTGTTTCCATGTTCTGGCTATTATGAATAAGGCTGCTATGAACATAGTTGAGCATATGTCCCTGTTGTGTGGTAGAGCATTTTCTGGGTATATTCCAAGGAGTGGAATAGCTGGGTCTTGAGGGAGCCCTATTCCCATTTTTCTGAGATAGCACCAGATAGATTTCCACAGTGGTTGTACTAGTTTGCATTCCCACCAGCAATGAAGGAGTGTTCCTATCTCTCCACATCCTTGCCAGCATGTGGTGTCACTTGAGTTTTTGATCTTACAAGGGGCTAATCTTTTAAATTAAAAAACTGTTTTCATAGCTGGGTGCAGGCGCATGCCTTTAACTCCAGAACTCTGGGAGATAGAGGCAGGTAGAGCTCTGTGAGTTTGAAGCCAGCTTAGTCTACAGAGGGAGTCCAGGACAGCCAAGGTTACACAGAGAAGCCCTGTCTTGGAAAACAAAGAAACAAACAAACAAAACAAAACAACAACAACAAAAACAGGGCTGGAGGGATGGCTCAGACATTAAGAGCACGGACTGCTATTCCAGGGATCCTGAGTTCAATTCTCCGCAACCACATGGTTGCTCACAGCCATCTATACTGGGATCTGGCGCCCTCTTCTGGCCTGCAGGTGTACATGCAGGCAGAGCGCTAATAAAAAATAAATTTTAACAAAACAGAACCTATTTTCATACATTTTGATCATGTTCCTAAATTTTATGACTTTCTTCATTACCTAGTCTTTTATTCCATGTACATATATTATCTTTCCCTATCTTTCTTAAATAAACACTTTGTCAAGTTATTTTGAGATATGGATTTTGATACTGGTAGTTTTCAAATTACTGCAGGGACTGGCAGGTTTTACACATGGGACTTGCCCTTATATCCTCATTAAACTTTTGATTTTTTTTCAAGACATGGTTTCTGTGCAGCCTGGCTGTCCTTAAACTTGAGATCCACCTGTTTCTGCCTCCAAAGTACTGGGATTAAAGGCATGCACCCCCACTGCCAGGTTAAACTTTTGAGTTTTCCCTGATAGTCTAATTGATTTTTCTTTTGGACAAGATCTCAGTACATAGTCCTGGCTGGCTTGGAACTCACTTTGTAGATGAGTCTTAAAGGTATGTACCACCATACCCAGCTCAAAGGTTTGTTTGTTTTTACGTTGTCACTTTGACTGTGTGCTGTATTTGCAGTGCGCTACATATTGCTGTTCAAGGACCAACTCCTGTGCCCTGCAGGGCACTTGGTTATTTACAAATGACATACATTATGAGTGTAAAACCAAAAGGACATTAAAACTTGACATATACAGTGGGGTGTGTTGGTGCACACCTGGAACCGCAGGACTTGGGAGGCAGACGCAGGACAATTATTGCCAATGCTATGCCCCACCTCAGTTTACCCTGTGGTATCAAAGCTGGCCTTTAGCAATTCAAGTCCAGCCTTGCTTTTATAGGGAGGTTGAGGCCAGTATGGGCTAAAGAGGTATCATCTCAAATATGTATGTAAAAGCAAGAAAAAGAGGCCATGAATTTGAAAGATGGCAAGGAGGGTACAGGGAAGAGATTGGAGGGAATAAAGGAAAGGGAGAAATTATGTAATTATCATCTCAGAAACTGAAAAAAAAATACTATCTTAAAGGAAGATTTGTGCATATAAAATTAAAGTACACATTAAAAAACAGCATCATACTAGAAAAAATACAGTATCATAAAATTAGTCCATTTGTGTGGGGGGGGACGGAGAAACTGAAGAAATGATATTAAAAGTTAAAAACAAACAAACAAAACACTACTAAAAACAAGGTGAGACAATCACTTATTTATTGGACAAGGCAAGGTCATTGAAAGAGAGAAAATATATCCAAAAATGGGTTTATTGATGTTACAGGCATCAAGGCTCACAAACAACAGTATTTGATACATTTTGGAAACAGGTTACATACAGCCCGGAAGATGCTGTCATGTCACTCAAAGTATGCCACAGGTGCGTAGAAAGCAATTATTAGAGAGTTACTGTGCATACTTGCCACCAATTCACAATTTTTATTCCCTGCAGCTGAGCTAGTAGCCCATAGGATTAGGCTAGCTCCCTGGTTATGAAGTGTGTTCCTGCATTCTGGACAACTCTGAATGAGTCTGTGTCTCCTATTATTGAGTGTCTCTGAAATCACGTCAGCTATAGGCTTACCTAGCACTAGATCAGATCACTGTTTTCAACTACTCTAGGCAGTAATCGACTATCACACAGTACTCTAAATAAAAGCCTGTACTGAACACACTTAGCACTGGTACAATGCACCCAAACCTGATTTAGTCTTATAGTACCATATTTCAAGAAGATAGCAGAAACTCAATGAAGTTGATTTTAAAAATGGGGTGTTTACCTGGTCTGAGGTATACAACCTGCCCACAAAGGTGTAAATACCTAAATTTACCATGTCAATTATTTGCCAACAATTTTAGCATTATTTCTAGCAGGATTTTCTTGGCTAGGTAGGCAAGAATAGATTTTAATATCCATCTTAGAAACTTGAATGGGCTGGGTGGTGGCAGGTGCACACCTTTAAGCACTTGGGAAGCAGAGGCAAGTGGATCTCTGAGTTCGAGGCCAGCCTGGTCTACAGTATTAGGTCCAGGACATCTGGAGCTACACAGAGAAACCCTGTCTCAAAAAAAAAAAAAGAAAGAAAGAAAGAAAGAAAGAAAGAAAGAAAAGAAAAGAAAAAAGAAAGAAAGAAAGAAAAGAAAAAAAAGGAAAAAGAAAAAGAAACTAGAACAGACATTAGAAGCAGTACAGGATGGATGTTTAGGTAGAAGGAAATGACTCTGTGTTATAAGATTAGCTAAGGAGTCTGTCAGGTACTGTGATGCTGTGGATGAACCCAGGGCCTTGTACATGCTATGCAAGCATTCTACCAGTTACCACCCCAGTCCCTCAAACAGTTCCTCTCACTGTGTTGGGTTCTGGGTTCTCCAGTTGAGCACTCATCTCACATAGGAAACCCTATTTATGAAACTGGTGGCAAAGGACTAAATATTGCATTAACTCAATTATAGTAAATGGTAAGATTATACATATATAATAAGACTCTTGGTTTCCTAGGACCTGGGTGGGACACACTGGGAGGAAATCAGAGGGTTCTTTGAGGGTCGTGAACGGACTAGATATATCAAGTGGCTGCACAATTCTGTGGATAAACTAAGTTACTTAATTGCACCCTTTTAAATTTATATACCTTCTCGCTGTGTTTCTGAATCTAGCCTTGAGCTTGTGTGACAACTTTCCTGCCTTGACCTCCTGAGTGGTAGGATTACAGGCGTGAGCCACATGTAGCATCTATACCCTTTAAAGGAGATTACAAAGCACGTAGATTAATTCTCAGTAACATTGTTATGAAACACATTAAGAAGGGATAACAGTCCCCAAAGAGAAGAAAACAAGAGGCTCTTCAATCAAGGAATAGAGGAATCAATGAACAGAAGAATGGCAGAAAAGCCTGTTGTACAGCATGCTTCTTGCCTGCCATTTTGATTTCATTATCTCCTCCTTAGTCCTTGGATTCAGTTTTCTGGGGATTGTGGTTAAGACAGGGATTCACTAAGATAGCCCAAATCTGCCCTAAACTTGTGATCCTGTTTCAGCCTCCTTGGTGCTGGGATTACAAGCACATGCCACCACCCCTGGCTTGACTTCACATTGTTTGCCTATTTCTAAATTATTGTAGGCTATCAGCTGATTTCTGAGTTTGTTCTCAGTAGAGAACAGAGTCAGTGCTCCATAGACTTAGCTAGAAAAACAAAACTAAATAATCACAACCCAATATCAAAGGCCTGCGATATAGCTCAGCTGGTACAGTGCTTGCCTAGCATGCATAAGGCCTTGGGTTCAGAACCCAGAACCCAGAAAGCCAGGAAGAGTGGCAGCACCTATAATCTTAGCACTGAGGAGGTGGAGGCATGAGGATCATCCTCGGCTACATAGTGAGTGTGAGGCTAGCTCAGGTTATATAAAATCCTGTTTACAAACAAATAATGAAAACAACAAAAACAAATAAATGACAAAACAATCTTGTCCTTTGAGGCTGTGCATCACCGGGTAGAAAGGCTGAGGTTCATTCCTAATGAAAAAAAAAAAAAAGCTTCCAAGTAAAAGAGCATCTTGATATCAAGACCCTGCCTGAAACACACAAAAAGCTTCAGGTGGGTTTCCTATCAAAATCTGCAGTTATTCCCTTTACACCTATATAATTTAACAAAAGTAATGTGTCCATGCTTGTGGAGAGCAATAATCTCTACAAAGTAATGCTGAGCTTCTTAGTTTTTTTAGCTGAAAAAGCTACTCCAATGTTCCTACAAGTAAGATGACTGTTTCTGAAAAACATTCAATGCCATGCCCTTATCTTCACCTTCAGCACTGTAGAGTGAAGACGGAAAACTCCAAGCCAGTGCTCAGTCAGAAGCTACAGAACAACTTCTTAAATGACCTTAATTTTCTAAGAGAATTTAAATAGAGTAACTCCAAATATTTAGAACATATTTGGCCCAGTTTCTTTATATGTGCCTTTAGATTAAATGAGATGTTTCTTTTATTTTCACTAATTCACTAGTTTAGTATGAAATAAACCAACATAGTTTGAATGAATGAAACCGGCTAATGACGATCAGCTTTCCTCAATCAATACTATTCTACATAGGCAAGATAATGAATTCATAAATTGTCTTTTTGGTCTACTCTCAACTAGTCTTACATTATATAATCAGTGAAAATTTTACAACAAAACAACATGAGTAGTTTTACAGCAAGATGAATTTGTTAAATATTTATGTTATGATAGAATTTCTAGCACAAAAATTGCTCACTGCACACAGAATCTCAGAAGTGATGACACAAGACAGTTGATGTTACAAGGTATCTGGAAGTGGGGGCTGGAGAGAAACCACTGATAAAGTAAAAATTGGCAAGTATCTGTAAAAGCAGAGTCACTTTTTAGGGGACCCAAGAAAAACTGTGAAGCCACCATTTTGGTCTTCTTAAAGAAGTTGGTCTGATAAGAACTGAAGACCATTTGACTCTAGTGCTGCAAAATGCAGGTGTTACATGGTATTTCCAGGATTTCTAAAAACTGTAGTGCAAAAGAAAAGAAATCCATGAAAATAAATAATCACAAAAATCCCAACTTTTCCAAGGAAATGTGTTCGAAACAGTGACTTTTACAAAACATAGGAATTGTTTCAAATGAACAAAAAACTCTATATGAAAGTTCAAAGACTCTTTTCACAGATAACTTATATACCATTTGATTTGATCAACAATGTACAAACAAGGGCCATAGATTATTTTACCTAGCTCTGAAATAGCAATATAAATACTGATGCTGGGGGGAGTGTTTTACACCCCAAACTCCAATACTCAATTCTGTGTCTGTCCTGTTATTTAATTTGTAAAAAGCTTAACGGCGCAGTGAGTCAAACTTTCGTAACTTCAATGATGTGTTAGAAGATAATGCATCGAGGTTTGAAGAACTTGTTGCATCTGAAGGCCGGAACAGCACTCGACCACGATGGTTAAACACATAAAAAGATGGGTGATTCCTTAAGGTATCAAATGTCCTTAAAAGAAAAAGAGCACCAATTTTTAGATAAATGTTTATAAAAGCCCATTTGAAAAGTAAGCAGGCTTCTAATGAATTATGAATTTGCTATGAATTATATTTTTAAATAAGAATAAATCTGGGATTAGACTACAAATGGTAATCACACTGTATTGCATATTTGTACTATACAGAAAATGCAAGAAACTTGGAAATGACCATGAACTTTTCAGACTGACTTTTCTCCAGCCATTCCTTCTGGGATGCCTATCAACAGTAACAGATACTAGGTGAACTTAAGTCACCTCTGTAAATCTATCAGTAGCTTATGACATATGTCTTTCAAATGCCAGCACAGACTCTGCACCTCTGAGTATTCTCCTTTGGCCCTAAGCCATAGACATTTCATGGATCTGTTTTTCAAGCACAACGAAAACTTCCTTTTAGCATTCTGTATGTACTATTGGCCAAATAACTATGTTGCTGCCCCCTACTTGATGCCATTTGGTTTGGCTCCTTGCTTCTCTGAGAAATAATGATCTTAAGATACATGGAAGTGATGAAGGAAACGGAGGAGGAGGAGGAACTCCCTCCAGTGTACAGATGCTTACTGTGAGCTCTTCTAAGCAAATACTATATGGGCTTACTATTTCTAGATAAGGACAGTTGGAAAAGTTCACAAATGGAATTGAAGAAACTGAAGTAAAAATATGGGGCAGAGCTTTTTGATCACTTTCCGCTTGCCAGGCCACAGGGAAAGAGGTCATGCTCAGTCCTAATGGGTGGGTTGGTAAGGGGAGCTCTCCTTTTCTGAGGAATAGGGGAGGGGGAAGGGAAAGAGGGCAGGGGAAGGGGCTACAATTGGGATATAAAGTGAATAAACAAACAAATAGTAAAAAAGGGGGGCAGGAAAGCAAACAAAAAACAGGAGAAACATGCAGAATGACACTATGCTATTATTTAATCCGGACATAGAAATAGAGCTGAGGGCAGAGCTTAAGTCAAGATTAGGTTCAAATGACAGAAGAAACGGAAAAGTCAGTTGTTTTTCAAAGACTAAGCTGAGACAAGAGGATAAAAGCATAAGGAAGAAAGGGGAGAAGACAGGGAGGAAGTAGACGGGAAGGAAAACCAGGGAAGAAACCTAATTCATGTTTCAGAGGGGCTTTTTTTCCTTGATTTTTCAAGACAGAGTTTCTCTGTGTAGCCTTGGCCATCCTGGACTCACTTTGTAGACCAGGCTGGCCTCGAACTCATAGTGATCCGCCTGCCTCTGCCTCCTGATTGTGGTGGGATTAAAAGCGTGCGCTATCACACTGGCCGAACTATTACCTTTCTACCCACCTATTCTCATCCACCTATCACTACATTCTAACCAATAAGTAGTTTTAGGCCACTAGCAGGAATCACAGTCTAATACCTCATTTTTACTCTTCTCCTGTTTTATTTATTTATTTACTTGGTTTCGTCTTGAAGGGTCTTCCTATATAGCCCAGACTTGCTTGAAACTCACAATCCTTCTGCTTCTCACTTCTCAAAAGTGCTGGACTTACAGGCGTGTGCCACCATACCTGGCTTTCAACTTCTATTTGTTCTATGACACCAAACACTGACTTAATATGTTTGCCTCATTACCCCTACAAACGACATAACCAGAAGGTAACAATGAAACTAATTTTTATGTAGCTGAAAACACGCTGTGAACCACGGACACAAAACACTTCTCTCTGAAGTTAAAGGCTTCTGAAAACTACTTACTTGTTCTTTAACTCTGAAGTAGCATCCATGTCTTTGAACTCCCCTGCGATATGAACTATGCCATAACAGGTGACTGCAAAGGCCAGAAGCGTCTGAAGAACTATCTGTGAGTGTAAAGACACAGGTTAGCAAATAGCACAGGAACGCTGTTTGAAAACTGACCATCTGCTTTCCCCCTCGGTGCAACTTCAAACAAGCATTCCTCAGTCCCCGGCATCAAGGAGTCGGGTCTTATTTGACATGATTTGCACTCAGACAGCAACATGATCAGAGTAGCAAAAGCCTCAAGTACTGAATGGTACTAAGCCACTTAGAACTCAAGAACCAAACTATTTCCAAGAGCAATTAAAACTCATTCTTATTATTTTATTACTGTTCCGTATCAGAGGGCACAAAGCATATAAGCACAATATAAAGAAAAGCAATCTAAAGGTATCATTTCTTTTCCTTCCTTCTTAAAATAACTATTAGACTGAATTGTGTATTAATCTGTTCCTTGCTATTCTTGACAATTTTCCTTTTGTTTTTGAACAATCTCTAAAACCCATTATTCTTTACTTTACTTATTTTGAATCTCATTTAAATGTACTCAAATGCATTCATTTGGGTCTAGCTGTCTTCCCTCAACATTGTGAGACTCATCGCTGCAGCAGCAGTCTATTCCTTTTTGTTGTGCATCTGAAACCACGATCCACTTCTTTATTGCTGGGAATGTGGGATGTTTCCTGTTATTTTTACAAGGCCAACATACATCTTCCTACATGTTTCCTGCTACACAGGAATGGAAACTGAGTACAGAGTATGTATATGTTCAGATATATTACATAACACCAAACTGTTTTCCAAACAGGTTGTGCAAGCAACAGTGATGAATGTTTGAAATTAAGCAACACAGGCTTATGAGCCTATATTTTAAATTATGATTACATGAATATAAATGAGTGTACATGTTTCTATATATCTACCAAAAAGAAAAGGTAAAAGGAACATGCGCTAACAGCCACATACACCATAGCTTTACTTATAAACAGAGACAAAACTAGCTATAAGGTATTACTCTCTAAATTAAAACCCAATGACATCTGAAATGTATCGCACATTTCAACCATCAAATACCAAAAGATTTGTCTTGTGTTATTGCTGTTTTTTAATCTAATTACTGGGTTTTTTTTTTAACTTTTCTTCTTTATATATATTTTAATATTTTATTCATATTACATCTCAATTGTTATCCCATTCCTTGTATCCTCCCATTCCTCCCTCCCTCCCACGTTTCCCTTACTCCCCTCCCCTATGACTGTGACTGAGAGGGACCTCCTCCCCCTGTATATGCTTATAGGGTATCAAGTCTCTTCTTAGTAGCCTGCTATCCTTCCTCTGAGTGCCCCCAGGTCTCCCCATCCAGGGGATGTGGTCAAATATGGGGCACCAGAGTTCATGTGAAAATCAGACCCCACTCTCCACTCAGCTGTGGAGAATGTCCTGTCCATTGGCTAGATCTGAGTAGGGGTTTGAAGTTTACTGCACGTATTGTCCTTGGCTGGTGCCATAGTTTAAGCAGGACCCCTGGACCCAAATCTGCCTATCATAATGTTCTTCTCGTAGGTTTCTAGGACCCTCTGGATCCTTCTACTTTGCCATTCTCCCATGCTTTTCTCATCTAGAGTCCCAATAGGATGTCCTCCCCTCTGTCCCAGTTTCCTGGTAAGTTAAGACTTTCATGGGACATGCCCCTTGGGCTAGTGTCCAGATATAAGTGAGTATATACCATTTAACTCTTTCTGCTTCTGGGTTAACTCGCTCATTATGATCATTTCTAGTTCAATCCATTTGTCCACAAATTTCGGGAATTTCTTGTTTTTAATAGCTGAGTAGTATTCCATAGTGTATATGTACCACAGTTTCTTTATCCATTCTTCTACTGAGGGACACTTAGGCTGTTTCCATTTTCAGCTATTATGAATAAGGCTGATATGAACTTGGTTGAGCAAATGTTCTTGTTGTGTGCTGGAGAATTTTCTGGGTATATTCCAAGGAGTGTAATAGCTGGGTCTTGAGGAAGCCTTATTCCCAGTTTTCTGAGATAGTGCCAGATAGATTTCCAAAGTGGCTATACTAGTTTGCATTCCCACCAGCAATGAAGGAGTGTTCTTCTCTCTCCGCATCCTCACCAGCATGTGGTGTCGCTTGAATTTTTTATCTTAGCCATTCTGATGGATGTAAGATGGAATCTCAGAGTCGTTTTGATTTGCATTTCCCTGATGACTAAGGAGGTTGAGCATTTCTTTAAGTGTTTTTCAGCCATTTGATATTCCTCTGTTGAGAATTCTCTGTTTAGTTCCGAACCCCATTTCTCAACTGGGTTATCTGGTTTGGTTTGGTGGTGTTTAATTACTTAAGTTATTTATATATTTTGGATATTAGACCTTTGTCAGAGGTAGGGTTGGTGAAGATCTTTTCCCAGTCTGTAGGCTGTCGCTTTGTTCTCTTGACAGTGTCTCCTGCCTTACAAAAGCTTCTCAGCCTCATGAGGTCCCATTTATTAATTGTTGACATTAAGGCCTGGGCTGGTTTTTTTCCTTTTTTTAAAGATTTATTTATTTTTGTGTATATAGTGCTCTGCTTGCATGTGCTCCTGCAAGCCAGAAGAGGGCGCCATATCACATGGTATGAGCCACCATGTGGTTGCTGGGAATTGAACTCAGGATCTTTGGAAGAGTAGGCTGCGCTCTTAACCATGGAGCCATCTCTCCAGCCCCTGTTTTTTGTTTTTGTTTTTGGTTTTTTTTTTAAGATGGGGACTTAGTTCAATGTTGTTGAGGAAAACCTTGAGCTTCTGAGCCTGCTGTTTCTACACCCCATGTGCTACGATTACAGGTATGTGCCTCCATATAACACACTATTAGCAAGAATGTGGTAAACCAATTAATTGTCACAAAAATACGCCCAGAAAAATTATGTCCATAGAAAGCAAACTATAAAGTGAGTGTAGGAGCACACGCCTGTAATCTCAGTACTCAGATAAGGGCACCAGAATCAAGAGTTTCGGGGCCAGGTTTGGCTACCTATGATGTCAGTGTTAGCCACATACTCTCTCTCTACAAAACACAGCTAGCTAAGTACAGGATGACATACACGCTTAGAATTAGATAATGAATTTGGGGTTTTTTCCCTGGTAAAGACTATTTTACTCTCAGTATTCCTTACTTGTCTGTGCCTCTTTGTCTAGGGCTGAGGCCCCATGGTCATCCCTGGAATCATATATATACATGTAACAATATAAGAACTAGCAGGTTGGATTTATATATTTAGGAATATATAGATATGTATGTATGTATGTAACAACAAAGAAATAGAGGCCATGAGTTTGAGTGAAAGCAAGGGGTGAGTGCATGCGAAGTGTTGGAGAGAGGAAAGGAAAGGGGGAAATGATATAATTATATTTTAATTTAAAAAACAATTTTAAATTGCACATACATATGCATAATGCTTTTTTAAAGGATCTGGTTTTAACCTTAATTTTGTTGTTTGTCTCATATTTACTTATAGGCGGGGGAGGCTTGGTACAGAAGTTGGTTCTCTCCTACTATGTGGATTCTAGGGATCACATTCAAATCATCAGGCTTGGCAGTAAGCATCTTTATCTTGGAGGCATCTCACCAGCCCCCCAAAAGCTGTTTCAGTTAAGTAAAACAAAGCACATGTAGCTAAGACAACACTGTATACCCATACAAAAGAGCTAAACCCTGATCTCCTTAAACTATTAAGAGCAAATATGAAGTTGCCAGGGAATGAGATCAGTTCTATTGATGCTACTGTTTTAATTTTGAATGGTTAGTTTCTGTTTTCATAATTATTGCTTAATTCTATTATAAAGAATTTACAATTTGTACAAGTTTAAATCTAATAACAACAATAAATTGTAAGGCAAATGCAGAATGGGTATTAATTCAGGTTAAAAGCCACCTTCATTAATTGTTATCATCAATTCCTGTCTATAAATAATGTAGAGTCAGCGCTGCTTGTTTTTAAACTTCATTTTCAAAAGGAAGTACTGGGCCAGTGGAATGGCTAAGTGGGTGAGGATGCTTGCCGCCAAGCCTGATGGCCTGAGATTTTATCCCCCTGGGACCCACATGGTGGAAGAAGAGAACTGACTTCGGCTGATTATCATCTGACCCCAACACCTGTGCTGTGGCATGAACATCTACACACATAACAAAACATTTCAAAGGGAATTTTTATAAAAACTTGAGCCAAATCATTTATTTTTATTTTATGTGCATTGATGTTTTGTCTGCATGTATATCTGTGTGAGGGTGTCAGATATTGGGGCTACAGATAGTCGTGTGCTGTCATGTGGTTGCTGGGAATTGAACCCAGGTCCTGTGGAAGAGCAGCCAGTACTCTTAACAACTGAGCCATCTCTCCAGCCCCCAAATAATAATTTTTAAGGAACATTTTATACTGTCAATTCAGAAACTTCTAGAAAGGCACCCCCATTTCCTTCTTTAATTTTTTTTTTTTGACAAAGGGTGGTACTCTGTAGTCCAAGTTGACCTCAAACTTACAACAATCCTCAGGCCTCAGTCTGCCAAGTGATTATAGGTATAAGGCACCATGTCTGGGCAAAAAGCAAATAGACATTTTTTTTTAAAGATTTCCAAATCTTTAGATTTTATAGAGTGATAAAAAGAAGGTAATATCTGGGTGAGGTAACATAGGCCTTTAATCCTAGCATTCAGGAGGCAGAGGAAGAAGCAGCAGCAGGCAGACCTCTGGGAGTTTAAGACCAGCCTAGTCTACATAGCAAGTTCCAAGCCAGCCAGAGCTACACAGTGAGAACCTAGTTCAAAACAGAAGCAGGTAACAGATGCTGTAGCATGTTTAAAAATAATAAAAGAATAATGAAATAAAATAAAAATTGCCCAAAGCAAAGCAGCTGGTTTCAAACATGTATTTAAAGAATATAAATGACCAACTTACATCTATTGGTAGTGATTCGTCTTCCTTTTCTGTTAGTCGCATATAAGAACGATCTGTAAACCAGAAGCATACCATTAGGAAACTGCAGCCCATTTTCCTTTCTTAAAATGCAAGAAAATCAATATACTAAAGAAGTGGCTGACATATGCTACATAGCAATGATCCCAGATTCCTCAAAACCCTCTTCCAATGTAGTAAGCCTTACCTTTATGAATTAGTTTATGCTTGTCATGGCCTGTCTTATCACCTTAAATGAGTGACAGATGGGCAGGTATGAAACCAGAAAAAAAAAACCAAAGTATAATTTGTCATTAGTATAGAACAATCTAGAAATTCTGAAATTGTTTCTTTCACTAAGTGGTCAAAGAACTCATAATTATTTAACAATCAATAGGAACTACAAAAATCTTCAATGCTGAATGACCCTGCCTTTGTGTAGTGAAGCGAAAGTGAAAATTGGTATGGAACCGTTTCTCTTTAGTGTAGTGGTATAACTGAGTTCCAGGACAGACTTAAGACTGTTGCTGCCTTAACTTCAGGAAGCAGCAAGGGATTGAAGAAAGGGAACAGGATTTAGAAACAGGTAACCTTGAGTCATACATAGTCCCAGCTCTTCTACTTACTGTAATTTACTGAATGAACCTCACTCAAGACATCCTCAGCAACCCCAAAGTGTATCTCAATTGTAGAATGTTAAAATGTGAAAGTGGGCAGAGTATTTAGAGACCCAAGGAGCTACAGAACAGTTACACTGGCTGAGTTTCCTCTGTGATAGAATGGAAATGAGAAAGGGAAACAGGGTTTATTTAGTGCATGACTGCTGTACTGCCATATCAAAGGTCACTATGGCAGAGATGAGCATGCTACACCACCATAGGATGCTTTCTACTGGCACAATTTCACATGACACAACTAGCGTCAAAGGTAAATGCCAGTCTTTTGCCAGCACGAGCAGTACAGAGGTCTTGCTGCAATTGCAAATCCACAAGGCATTTTAATCACTTGAAAAAATATGAAAAGCCAGAATATTAATTCTAGATTAAGTAGGACAATTATTCTAGTTTAAGTAGGACAAGTCTACTTCTAGATTAAACAGGCCAATTTCTACTTCATAAGATACTCAAGACTTAAAATACTCAAATTGTTTTGTGTGAATATGACTCCTTTAAAAAAGAAAAGTATGTTTGCAGACAATATATTTGAATTTACAGAGCTTATAAGGACAGGGGTAAAAGAAAAAGCAATCAAAAGCAATCCAGTATCAAATTAGTATTGGATTAACCTTCTATCATCCTACTTAGCTGTCTGGTTTGAATGAAGTGTACTCTGGCACTTTACCATTATCTGTCAGCTGGGCACTTCTTCATTGGTGAAATGGTGATGATGGACTCCAGGAAAGGGCCTTCCTTGCCCTATGACTGCACAGTAGGGTCGAAGCTTACTTCTCTGAAAATAACACAGTACTCCAGTGTATCCTAACCTGCTCCGGGACAGTGCTTCACAAGCTAATGTGCATGTAAATCACCCAGGGATCTATTAAAACAAATATTCCGCCTCAGTAGGTCTGAGGTGGAGCCTGAGTAGGCACTAACAAGCTCCCAGGTGATGTCAATGGTACTGCTGTACTGACCACACTAAGAGTAGCAAGGCTCTAAGGCACCGTCCCTGAGTCCCACCCAATTACTACTCCCATGAGCATTTATACACACATATATCTATATTTAGCATATTCATCTTATCTTATTGTAATTATTTGTTGGCCCACTAGTGGTTTCAGTAGCCTAAGAATTCCCTTAAGGCATCACAGCACCTAAAAGCAGAAGCAACTTCAATCATTGACCTGAGAAAAAAAATTGAAAACCCATCATATAGCACATTATCTTCTGCCCAAGGTCCCACAGATTTAACAGTTAAGCAAACTGTTATCCACCAACCCTTTAAGGCTACCAGTCTATTCCCCGTGTCACAGGGCCTCCCTGAGGCAATTGGTCACTTAACTTCTCAGTCTCTGCTGGACAGCAGAGTGCCCAGGATGCGGTCTACTTAGCTGTCATGAGGCCATAAGCATTCAAAGTTCTCAACCCCACACTTTGTCTGATCTGCCTTATGCTGGACCTAACATCTCGTGTCTTGAGTTCTGGAACAGACTCCGCTCCGAATTCTCTCTTAAATATCAGCGACCTCTTCTAACCGTCCTAAAATCTAGGTGCTCCACAAACCTCTAAGTAAATCCTTCCACTGAGGACCCCGCACTGCTTTACTTAGTCACCCCACACAAAAAGGTCTCAAACGGCCGTCTCTCCAGCACTAGGTCCGACAGTCTTTAGGGGAGCGCCCCCACATAGCCCCAGGTGTCCCTCACGTGAGCGGTCCCAGTCCCTGGGGCACTTACGCTGCGCAGCTGAAAAGGTGGCATGGGCTAGGGCAAAGAGGCCAACGCCTACAAGCCCCTTCCACAGCGAGGGCGCCATGATTCGGAAGGAACAGCCGCCCAACAAAAGGAGACGAAGGGCAGCTGAGCTTTCCCTTCTTTCACCGGCGGGCGTCCACGAGGCGCAGAAACATGACGTCACCAAAGCCCTGGGCGCGAAGTGCGCGATGTGCCGGGTGCTGCTGCAAAAGCCAGCGAGCCGTGAGAACGCGGAAAAAGGAATGCCGGGAAGAAGGCGAAAGCTACACGGAAAAAGGTCCTCGAGGTCTCCTCCGAGTCTGCGCAGTGCCATTTCTCTGAGAGGGGGCGGAGCTGAGTGAAGGGCGTGAACGAAAGGGCCAAGTGAGACCAATGGGGAGACAAAGAAGAGCGCAGGCAAATAAGCACCAGCCTTACGGAAAGGCCTGGGAGGAGAAGAGGGTGGGGCCGGTAGCGATGGTGAAAGGCTGTGGGTGCAGGAGTCAAAATCCTAGTAGTTGGTATTTATAAGTTGGCTAGTTTATTTGGTTTTCCTTCGAACAGGGTCCTTTGCTTTCAGTAAGTCTTTCCTACGCTTTTGGCCCCAGGAAACTGGTACTGAGGAAGGTTGTAAGAGCATTAACGTTAGGAGGTAAATAAAGTGTGGAGGGTAATAAATTGGCGGGGGTTGGGCCCCCCAGCGCTTAGCATGCTGTGGACGCCCAGAAAAGTAGTTCAGCATCTTACTTTTCTACCTTCTTCGAGAAAGATCCACTCGAAATTGAGTGTAGCACAGCGGCACTGTTTGGTCATGAAGAAAGCTAGAATGCATTAAGGAAGAACTAAGACATACCAGAAATAAGAAATGAGATGTTTAAAACACAGTCTGATCAGGATACAAATGTAACCTCCTTTCTCCATTTTTTTGTCTTCATCTCCTAAAACATAAGCATTCACAAGTGAGGTGTTTTCCTTGATCTCTTTTCGCTCTGCTCTCTGTTGACAAGCTCATTAATTTGTTTCCACTTCATGCCAGCATAGTTTTTACTGTGGTTTTAAATCAACAGCCGTGCCTCAAATACTCTTTCTTAGCTCCAGGTCAGCATTCTAAGCTACTCGTTGCTGGATATTTCTTTTGTGTGACTAGACCTTGTGGTACATGGCATTTATATGGCCAAATTAACTCGCATCCACGACTCTGTGTAAGTTACTTCAGTGGCCCTGGCTGTGTGGCACTGCGTTGTAAACTGCATTTCACAGAGCAAATGTAAAGCGTGATTACAGATTACCGTCCTTTCCCATCAGCCTCCAAAAGAATGGTATAATCTGAATCAGCCTACTCGTCAGTACCTGTTCAATAATACTGCTCCTTCAAAATTCCAAGAATTCCAACTTGTGATTTCCTTAATCTACTCTGATTTTATATCGCCTTCTAACCCATGTAATCTGTTTATTATGTTTGTTGTGTTACTGTTGTTTGCTGCCTTTCTTCCCACTCTGGAATGTGATCTGCAAGAAGACAGATTTCTCTGTGCCTAGAACATTGACTGTCAAATAGTAGGCATTGACTGCATACTTGTTGAATGAAGAATGAATAAATGATGGAAAAGAACGGGGAGTGCTTTTTATCACTGAAAAGATCTTTATAGAGAGCCCTTGTAGTATTTTTAATTGAATTTCAAAAATCCTTGTGGTGTGTGTGTGTGTGTGTGTGTGTGTGTGTGTGTGTATTTCTTCAAACTGGAAAAAAATGGAAATTAGGCAGCCGAGGTTCAACGTATTTCCTTAAACTTACCTGTATCATTTTTTTCTTCTGGATCCCATTACTCAAACATTAAGTCATGGCCATTCCTGTTCTCTGGCCCCTCTCCGCACAGTGCATGATCAGCATCAGTTGCCATACTTCAACCTCAGAGCCATCCAACAAGCTAGCCACTGGTTCGTTGGCAGGAAAATGCTTGCGATGTGGCAAGATAGAAAACAGAGTCTTAAAAGCACGCCAAATTTTTGTTTTAGCTTAGATAATGATCGGATTGAACTTGAAATAAAAACTTTCCCACATGACCTAGTAACAACTGATCTGAAACAGAAAATGATTAGTAGAAGGTTAGAAGGTTTTGAGGAGGGGAGGGAGGGGGGAAAAGAGATGGAGACTGACTCTCTGTAGTCTCTGCTGGCCTCGGGATCATAACTGAAATTTTTGTGCCTTATCCTCCCACCCAGCTGTTGGCATGTAACACCATGAGCAGCTAAGAGTTTTCTTGAAGTGTCTGAGTTCTGGGTCATTTCTTTTTTCTTTTCTTTTCTTTTTTTTTTTTTTTTTTTTTTTTTTTTCTTCTTCTTCTTCTTCCGAGATAGGATTTCTCTGTTATCTTGGCCTTCCTGGACTCACTTTGTAGACCAGGTTGGCCTCACACTCACAGCGATCCACCTGCCTCTGCATCCCGAGTGCTGGGATTAAAGGTGTGCACCACCACACCCGGCCGTGTGTCATTTCTTTAAAGAGAGAGGGAAGAGGGTATGGAGAAATATACCCACTGAGAAGTCTGGGATTTGTATAAGCCACCGATGCGTTTTCCAAAGCTTCAGGAAAGTCACTGGGTTCTAGAAACACAGTTTTGCTTTCTCTATTAACTTAAGGTACATTTGCATCTCTCTCACAGACACTTTTACTCTCTTTCATGCATTCAGCACTCTTTTTAACTTTTATCAGTGTATCAAATGCCAGAAAACTAGCCTAGTTTTATGTTTTCTAGTGACAAACTGTTAAAGTCCATGGGGGTCTGATTTCAAACAGGGTCTTGTTATGGTGCCCAGGCTGGCTTCAAACACTTACCCCACTCAGAATCTAAAGGACCTCAGATACGTACCACCATGCCTGTGGAAAGGCATTTTAATTATTGGTAGATTCCAACCTGTAGGGAAATCAAGGTGTTCATAATAGAATCCACTTACACATGATTCTGCAGGCTGGAGTTAACCCCGGAGTACAAGATGCAACTAGTGAGAGCACCAGCTCCTTGAGTTCCTAGAACAAAACTCAAAGAGCATGGGACATAGTATTTAAATTCCCAAGTGACCACAGAAGTGCCTTAATTTTACACACACACACACACACACACACACACACACACACACACACACAAACCACTCTCCATATGTGCCATGGATTATTGGCGGTGGGGATAATGTGATAACTCAAGCATTTATAGAGAAATGTTTCCCCAGGTTAATCTGTAGAGAAAGTGTCCCAGCCTTGGACCTTTGTTTCATGCCAGCTAAGTTCTCACATATCTTTATATGTTACTTGTGCACATCTCGAGCTCTCATATGCAGGTTCCCCTTCCTCTGGCATTCTCCACCTAATTTGAAAGATCGCCTTCCCTGTAAATATGTTCCAATTCCAGACATCTATAAGAAGACTATATAGATTGTATTACTAAAAGCGCTGATGTGATGGATTAACAGGTAAGAGTGCTTGGTGCTCAGTCTAATGACCTCAGTTCAATTCACAGAAGCCACATGGTGGTACGGGAGAGAATGAATTTCTGAAAGTTGAACGTTAGTGCATGTGCAAACACACACACACACACACACACACACACACACACACACACACACACACTGAATTAAATATTTAAAGAGTTTATCTATTTACTGCATGTACACTTGCAGGCCAGAAGAGGGCATCAGATCACATGAGCCACCATGTGGTTGCCGGGAATTGAACTCGGGACCCAAATTAAATATTTAAAAATTTTCTTTAAGCTATTTATATTTTATGTTTAGAACAATATCTCTGGGTAACAAATTCTAGAACTCTATTGCCTTTGAGACAAACTACTTATCTGTCCTCTTTGCCCCCTCTCTCTTCCTCCCTCTCTTCCTTCATCCATACTTCTCCCTTCATGGACTTATCGGCAAACAAGGAATCGCATAAATCTTTCTCAGGTGAGGAGTCAGGTCAATAAAACAAGAGAAAATGAATCATTCAGACAGGCAGATCCTCCACAGATCCACATAGAGAATGCTTGTCTAGGTTCCATGAATACCCATAAGTAATCTGCCAGAGAAGAAGTCACACATTTTTTAAGAACAACAACAACAAAAATTAGGACAAAGTAGAATCCCTTCGACATATTTTTTCCTTCAGGCAAGCAGCCTCATCAGTGCCTATGCCTCTCTACCAATAGCTCCTGGAGGCCCCGGGCAGCTCACTAGCTACCAGAACATGGAGTCCAGGTCTCTGGTTTAAAGCTCTACATAGAAAACTAGCACTTTCAAAAGAGATGCTGCGTCCTCTTACTTGTCTTCTTACAGACATAGGATGTACTTGGAAGACATTCAAGGGAGACACAACAAAACATGTATCTCAAAAGATCTAAGTAGTACCTTGGTATTTGGAGAGTCCCATCTTAATAAGATTGTGTTGGCTTGATTACTTCTGTTACAGTAGCTTTCTAGAGCACACACTGCAGAATAGCATAGGGTTGGGACTCTGGATTTTCCTTCTGTAAGTCTAGGAGATTAAAGGAGTCACTCATGTTTCCTCACCGGCACCTTAAGGAATATCACAGTGCTCTTTGATAGGAATGCCTTAAAGTGTTTGAGTAATCTCACAGGTTGTAAGCACTCAGTAAATGACAGCCATTGTTTTTATTATTTAAAAACCTTTATTTTTAAAATCGTGTGTGTGTGTGTGTGTGTGTGTGAATAGTGTGTACATGAGTACAAGTGCCTATGGGGGCCAGAAGTGCAGGGTCACTCCTTAGAGCCTGAGTTATAGATGGTTGTGAGCTAGCTGTCTGACGTGGGTGTTGGGAATTCAACTCCTGGTCTCTGGAAGAGGAGTATGTAGTGGATGTAAACTTGTTTTTGTTTTGCTTGCAAAGTGTGGGATGTGAAACAGATTTGTACGAGGGTGTGCGGTATTTTTCCGCTGGAAACAGACTTGTAAGAGAACAAGTGATGTTTGTCCATTAGAAAAGAAACCTCCTCTTTCAGAGGTATGGTCTTTCCCAACTGATAAACACCCTAGTACAGACTCTGAGAGGAAATATGTATATGAGGCTTGGCTTTTTGGTTTTGGCACTGTTTCCCATTATTTGGCTGTTCATTGCTCCATTTCAAGATGTCTCTAGAGAGAAATGCTCCAGAGAATGCTTTGAGGTTTGGGATTCTGGCTGCTGCTCTGGGTTCTGGTTGGTACTCTGGATTCCAGCTGCTGTGGTTGCAGTCACCTTTGCTGAATTGCTGGTTTGCTGTTTAATGGGTCTGCTGAAATCCTGCCTACGAAGAGTGGAATCATTCCAAGGAACTGAGTCTAAAAAGGTCTACTTCTCCTGTTGCCATTGACCTCTTTTCTCTCCTATCTAGGGTAGGTGGGTTGGAAGGGAGGTATAAACATTAAAGAATCCCAAATAAAGTAGGTTTGAAAAAGTTCAAAGCCTACATCAGTACATGCTCTTAACTACAAAGCCATGTCTCCAGCCCTCAGATTTGTATTTATTGTTACTTTACTATTATTGTGTATGTGTGATGTTGGGGGAGGGGAGGGTGGTGCGTGTGTACCATGACACAGACAGGGAGATCACAAATTTATAGAGTTAGTTGTCTTCTCTTCCCATTCTGGGGCTCGAACTCAGATCCTCATAATTATAAAGTAAGTGCTTTACCTTCCTGAACTATCTCTAAGTCTCTGCTATTATTTTAATATCTCCCCATGA
This sequence comes from Acomys russatus, assembly GCF_903995435.1. Classification (NCBI taxonomy): domain Eukaryota; kingdom Metazoa; phylum Chordata; class Mammalia; order Rodentia; family Muridae; genus Acomys; species Acomys russatus. The sequence continues at coordinate 108,085,076 of NC_067169.1, forward strand.
GTGTGTGTGTGTGTGTGTGTATGAGTGTGTGTGTGTGTGTGTGTGTGTGTGTGTGTTCACTACAGATCAAAGGGCAAGCCTAGGAGTTGGTCCTCACTCTCTACCTTGTTTGATACAGGAGCTTCTTGCTTGCTGCTATGTATGCCAGATTTGGTAGTCCATGAGTTTACCGGGATTCTCTATCACTGCCTCTCTTCTTGCTGTAGGAGTATGAATATTGCAAATGTTTTGCTACCTGTGCCCTGGGGATCCGAACTCAGATCCTCCTGCTTGTACAGCAAGCATTTTACCCACTGAGCCACCTCCCACGGTCCTGTTGTTATTGTTATTGATCCTTCTATTTGTCCAAACTGAACATAGTCCCTATCTTGATAATCTTTCCTAAACTATCAGTTGAGTCTCCCCTTTGAGGGTTTTGTTGTTGTTTCGTTTTGGTTTTTTGTTTGTTTTTGTCTTATTTGGTTTTTTTTGAGACAGGGTTTCTCTGTGTAGCCTTGGCTGTCCTGGACTCACTTTGTAGACCAGACTGGCCTTGAACTCACAGTGAGCCGCCTGCCTCTGCCTCCTGAGTGCTGGGATTAAAGGTGTGCGCCACCACCACCACCACCACCACCACCACCACTGCCGCCAGCACCAGCAGCTTGCCTTTTGTTTTTTTGTTGTTGTTTTGTTTTGTTGTTGTTGTTTTTTGAGACAGGGTGTCTCACTGTGTAGCTCTGGCTGGCCTAGATCTGCCTGCTGCCTTTTTCTCTTGAGCGCTGACACATTGATTGTTTTATTTTTATTTTTTATTTTAGTTTTATTAATTTATTCATATTACAACTCTTATCCCCTCACTTGTATCCTCCCATTCCTCCCTCCCTCCCTCTTTCACCCTATTCCCCTCCTCTAGGTCTATGACCCAGGGGAACCTCCTCCCCCACTATATGGTCACAGGCTATCAAGTCTCATCTTGGTATCCTACTTATTCTTTCTTTGAGTGCCACCAGGCCTGCCCACCACGGGGAGTGGTCAAATATGGGGCACCAGGGTTCGTGTCAGAGTCAGTCCCCACTCTCCACATAACTGTGGAGAATGTCCTGTCCATTGGCTAGATCAGAGTTGGGGTTCGATGTTTACTATTGTACTGTCCTTGGTTAGTGCAATAGTTTGAGCAGAACCCCCTGGGCACCGATTTAATTGCTCTTCCTATAGCCATTTCTAGAATGAATCTATCTCTTAGGGCTTTATCACCATACCTGCACAAAAGGAGCCTAGGTTTTTTGTTTGTTTGTTTGTTTTTTGTGTTTTTTTTTTTTTTTTTTTGTATGAGATTAATACAAGCATGTACTTCAAAAAATCTTTAAAAAATCATACTTGCTTTTTTTTTCCACATTTGGGATGGTCACATGAGGGAATGAATGGTGTGAAAACTTTTGCATATTTACACTGGTTCCAAACTGGTAGCCATGAGCTCTCTGGGCTCTGTTTGGATGTAGGCATTCACTTTCTTATTGCCTCAGGACTGAGCTCCTGATGCCTTCTGTTCTTGGGAGAAGTCAGGAGCTCCCATAGTTTCCATACTGGACATATTCCTTCCAAATCCACTGCTGTTTCTGGTGCCACTCCTGAACTGCCATGCTACATTTCTGTCTACCACAATATCTGCACATGGATTGACCAACACTCTTCTTTTTAGTTTTGGCACATGGTCTTATTGTTCCTTACCCCTGGCTGCCCTGGCAATTGTTATGTAACCCACATTAGCTTCAGACTTGTGACAGTTCTTCTGAGTGCTGTGTCACCATGCCTGGGTTCCTCCCAGTTTATTTCCAGCCTGTCCATAGCCAAGTTCAGCCTTATGACTTCCTGTTATTACTGGTAACAGGCCTATGCTTCCCAGCTATGCAGGTTCAAAACCTTGGAATTTTAGGGTTTTTTTAGTGCCTGTTTTTTTTTGTTGTTGTTGTTGTTGTTGTTGTTTATTTTTTAAGCAGTGCTAGAGATTGGACCCAGGACCTTGCACATGTTGAGCAAGTGCCCTCCCACAGAGCTGCATCCTTAGCCATCTACATTGGCTCTTGTATCAGTTTGCTACTTTTATCTTTTATTCTTCTATTCTTACCACACCTAATAAACTAAGACTCTATTACATATTGGTATGGCGTCTATTTTCTTTTTTTTTCTTTCTTTTTTTTTTTCAGGTGAGTGTGGTTCTTTGAATGAGAAATGCTCCCCATGGGCTTGAGGGTTTGAATACTTGGTTCCCCAGGTGGTGGTGCTGTTTGGAATGGCTCAGGTTATTCAGCCTTGGTGGGAAGAGTATGCGTTAGGGACAGGCTTTGAGATTATATGGTTCCACCCTACTTGCAATATGCTCTCTGCTTCTTGCTTGCCTTTGAAAATGTGTGCTCCCAGCCCTCCTGCCATGCCTCCCCACAATGGTGGCATGTTATCCCTCTGAAACTATAAGCCAAGACTGTTTCTTTCTTAAGTCATGTTTTGTCACAGCGACAGAAAAATAACCAATATAGAGAGGGTACAGAGCCTTGCTGTGTAACCCAGGCTGCTCCAAAATCTTGTTGCTCCTACCTCAGCCTTCTAAGTGCTGGAATTACAGGTGTGTGTCGACCATGAGAAACTGCTTTTCTAAATTTCTAATCGGTCTCCTAATACCCATCTTTTTGCATGTCATTTATTCCCCTTTTGTGCCTCCAAACCTAAACTGGGGAGATTTTCAATAGGGAAATGAATGAGTTAAGCATTCCAGTGGCATCGTAGATCTTCCATAATATGACCTCAACCAAACTTTCCCACCTTTCTCCCAGTACATGAATTAGTGAACCATTTATCAGGCACTTCCAGTGAACTGAAGATTGTGCTGAGCACTAGACGAAACTTATCTGTGCTTTTCAGTTATCAAGTATTTACTGAGTATTTACTATGTACCTGGGAGTGCCACACCCTTTTAATTTATCCTTGAATTCAATCTTTGTTCCCATGGAAATTTAATGCCACCTGTAATCATGGAGATTTCCTTTGTACACAATGAAATTCAAGAAACAGGTATTGATGCATTGGTATGGTATGTCTTATTGTTTGTGGAATTTTTTTTTTACATTTTTTTGTATGTGTGTGCGCACATGTGTGGAGGCCACAAGACAACATGCAGAAGTAAGTTTTGTTCTTCCAGCAGGTGAGTCAGGCTTATCAGCTCAGGTCTTTACCCAGTGAGTCATCTTGCTGCCCCAGAGTACTTATTTTGGTTAAGTTCTGGCCTAGGTGCTATTGGTCAAAGACAAAGTAATGTCTGCTTTCTGCCCTGGAGGTGGTCATGATCTTAGAAAATTAATAAGATAATGCATCAGAAGAGCTAGAACAGAGATTTGCCCAAGGGCTTCAGAAACCTTAAGGAAGAGGAACCTCTAAGTCAGTTTGAGGGCATCCTGGGAGTTTGGTGACTTAGTTTGAGTTTTGTCAGCCAAGAAAATAGCAGTTCATTTTGGAAGGAGGGGGTTGGAGGCCTCTCCAAGCAGGAGGGACACATGGGAAAATATATAGGAGAAACATATGAAGCACTTATGGAACTATAAGGTGGAGTATTTTGTGTTTCAGAATATCTGGGATAAATATCTGAGGGAAGGACAGACCATAATAGTAAAGACACAACCTGCAGCCATGGGACCCCCAGAATTGTGTCCCATGTTGAGAGGCCAGAACTGAATGGGGGCACTGGAGGCTCTGAGCAAGGGTTAATATATAAAAGTAGAGTGTACCTTCAAAAAGTGCTGTCTCATAGAAATGTGGGGGAATGATTGACAAGGACTAAGGCAGAGGTCAAACTTTTCCAGGAAGGGTTCACATAGCAAATACCTTAGACTTTGAAGGCCCCAAGGCTTCTTTGAAAATTACCCAACTCTGTCCTTGTTACAGAAAAACAGCCATAAAACAGTGAGCAAACAGATGGCTGCACTTTTCCCAATGCTCCCCCATCATGGATGAGCACTGAAGTTTTGATTTTACGTGATTGTCACATCACAAAATGTTCTTTCTGGTTTAGTATTATTATTTTAAAATGTCAAAACTGTTTTTAGCTTCCAGTTTAAACAAACAAACACACAAACAAACAGATGACATGTTTCTTTTGGCCCATAGGCCGTAGTCTGATCTTTGATAATCCCTGCACTAGAGGATGTGATCACAGGAAAGATAGAATCGCTTTTGAGACACTTATCTCGCAAGCAAGAGGCGAATAGCGCAATAGCGATGGGGAAGCTTGAAGGAAGGGCTGGATATCCGAAGATACCTCCCAAACATGTTGGCAGAGTAGCAGGGAGCAGGAAGGGAGTCACTGAATGTTCTGGGGTAGGGTGGTGATGATAAAAGTTGTTTCTGGAAGAGGCAGAAAGCAAGAGATGGGATGAGCTAGATTGAGGAACATAGTTCCTAAAGGAGGAGGAAACACTTTTACCTGAAGCTAAGGGGAGGGAAGATGGGAAGACATGAATGTGATATTTAATAATTTGGAGGGTTTTCCCAGAGTGCTTTGAGTTTTCCAGTGAAAACAGAAGCAAGGCTAGAACTCTGAGTTGTTTACCTGACTACTAAAGTCTCTTAGGGGTGGTGGCAGGGCTGAGAGGAAGATAGAAAGCCTATAAACCAGACTCTCAAGTACTCTCAGTGTGTAGGAGGGACCAGGAAGTGGTTAGGTGTGGAAAACAAGGAAAAAGGAAAGGTGACAAAGCTTCCCATGAAGGGTGTAAGAGCAATGGGTTTGAATAAGGAGGAAGCAGTGTCAGCTCCCTCAGGCTACATGATACATGGTGTGTACGTCCATGCACATAAGCACGTGCTCACGCACACACATGTATGCATATAGGACAATAAGGTTGGGATAAAACTTGAAACCACTTCAGAGCAAGTAAATGGAGGAGATAAGGGGCCAAGAGAGCAGCAGCTGAGGGAGTAGCTGGGAAAGCACTACAGAGAGCGCACTGCCCCGGACTGATGGCACGAGAGAGAAATGGAGCTCAGAATGAGAAATAAGAACAGTGTGTGCTTGAAAAACCACAATCTGGCTGGGTGGTGGTGGTGCAGGCCTTTAATCCCAGCAGTCACTTGGGAGGCAGAAGCAGACAGATCACTGTGAGTTCGAGGCCAGCCTGGTCTACAAAGCGAGTCTAGGACAGCCAAGGCTACACAGAGAAACCTGTCTCAAAAAAATAAATAAATAAAAATAAAAATAAAAAAATAAAAAATAAAAAGAAAGAAAGAAAGAAGAAAAAAAAAAAAAAAAAAAAAAAAAGGAAGACCACAATCCAAGGGAAGCCTACTTCCATGGGTGTCTGGTGGTGTTATTGTTGTGTAGATTGCTCTTGGAGCACTGCTATTAAAGACGCTGCTGCCTCTTAGTGCATTTTATTGCATTTCTGGGGCCATGGAAACTGTGGTGGGATTCTGAGGCTGGAAGAAGTTTGTTCACTGTGACCAAGGAAACAAATCTGTGACTTTGTTTTTAAGAACCAGACCGTCACCAGAAAGTGATTTTGTGCAGAGGAAAATAGCCTTGCAATGAGTGGCTATGCTCAAAGATGGTAGGCACTTTCAGGTGTTCTGGGCCTTCCAGCGAGGTCTGAAGAAAGCACACCGTGGAGCCTAGGGAGGCTCCTGCTCTGGCGTTCTTGCCTGTGTAAGGTAAGGTGCCCAGCCCTGTGTGAACAGGGAAGTGCAGTTAGCCTGGCGGCAGGGGAAAGGAGGTGAGTGGTCAGGAGGGTTCTTGGGAATGGACAGGGCCCCTGCTATAGTAGGAAGGAATGGGCAGTTATTGCTGGACAGGCCAACCTTTCCACAGTTGTTTTGACTTCTCTGAAGTTCACCATCCTCACAGAACTTAAAAGGTTTGTTAATGAAGAGGCATCCACATTGGGGTCGTGACCACGAAAGAAAAAGGTTTCAGAATGGTATGTTATATACAGAATGCTGGGGCTGGGATTGGTATGAGCACTAATGATGCCATGAAGGCGTTGAGGAAGGATATATAGTCTGAAGGGAAAGGATAAGCTCATGTACGGGACATACTCAATACCCAACAGGTAGAGGCCTGAAAGGATGGTGACAGGCCAGGGCTTGAGACTTGTAGATTATTCATGGAGACGTGAAAGTCTAGAGAAAAAGAACCCCAACCGGCAGGTACAGAGACTTTTGGGAGAAGCTCCCAAACACAGCTCACCTCCACAGGTGAGCTGTGAAAATCCTGCCCTGTAATGTCTGGAAGAATACACAGAAATTACTCTCTGCGAAGAAAAGTAGATGACAAGTAGGGAGTCAAATGTGAAAGAACTGGTGACATTCGCCTCAAAGTTACAATGAAAAAGAAATCAGGAGAGGGGCACAGTCTGCACCAGCAAAGATTTCCTCCCAAAGGGATCACGGTGCTTCTGAGGGAAGGTAAATTTGAGTACAGACTTGGTAGGCTATTGGTCGCAAGGTTGATGAAGCTACGCATTCCTTCCTGACACGGTGGATGACACATATTAAGCACTGGCATCTAAAGAAAACCTGATTGTACAGATACACGCATGATCCATGCCTTTGCGTAAGTTCTTTTTCTGAACTCTTACAGTGTAACTGTTTCCCCAATAAGGACAGAATAAAGGGATCTCGACTTAAATTACAGAGATGGAGACTGAGGCCACTCCCAAGGGGACAACTTCTTATGTCGTTAAGAGACACTGGGGGACGATATCCAGATGGGTTATGAAGATAGATTCCTGCCCACTTCCCAGCTGTCAGAATAGAATCAAAGTAAAGAGCGCGCAACCTGTATCTGATTACATTGGCCCCATGTTTCTTTAGGGGAAGGCAGTGGGTTAGAGTCGATGTTTCACTTTGGGACAGAGCTCAAGGTCTAGGCGTGCCTGTAGGTGGGCAGATGGGCAAAAGAATGTGGCTGCGAGGGCGGGAGCTGCGGCGGGCCCTTTAAAAGTGGAGGCCGTGCTGGGCGGTGCCTGCAAGGCCGGCTTGGCTCCAGCCCCGCCCCTTTCCCGTGAGCCCTCGGGGAGTGGTCCGACCGCGGGCGGTTGCTGGTGAGGAGAGGGGCGGGGGGTAGGGGGGTGGGGGGGTAGACATGGCTGTGGCTCGGCGCGGCTGGCGGCTGGCGCCTGTTCGCCGTGGCGTCGGCGGGCCCCGGGTGCATCCGCTTATGCGGCCCCTCTGGTTACTCTTCGCAGTGAGCTTCTTTGGCTGGGCCGGGGCTTTGGACGGCTCCGGGGGAACGACGAGAGCCATGGACGAGGAGATAGTGTCCGAGAAGCAGGCTGAGGAGAGCCACCGGCAGGACAGCGCCAATCTGCTCATCTTCATCCTGCTGCTCACCCTCACCATTCTGACGATCTGGCTCTTCAAGCACCGTCGGGCCCGCTTCCTGCACGAAACCGGCCTTGCTATGATTTATGGCAAGTGTCTCGGACCCCTGTCCCCTAGCTGGCACTGTCCCTTTCTCTGCCTGCCCGCTGCTTCGCCCTCTGTCCTGGTCCTGCTCGGCCTACATTCCGCTCCCTTTCTCATTCCATTTTTCTGCCTTGCCTTAAACCGTCCTCTGTTTCTCTGCCTCACCCCCCTCTATTTCTGCTACGCCCCCCATTTTTTTTGCCTCGTTCTCAGCCTCGCCTCCCCATTTTCTCTGGCTCTCCTCGCTGTTTTCGCTTCGGACCCCACCCCCTTTTCCTCCGCGCCCCGCTGCCCCTTCTTTGCCTACCAAGCTGGGTACCAGGACGGGTGGGTGTTGAGGATGGGAAAGGGAGTTGGGTGCGGTGGATGGGATGGGGCTGGAGCTTGGGGGAGGGGAAGACATCCTTGCAATCTGTGTTTCTAGGGTGTCAGTTTGTTTAAGGTTCGTTGAAGCTGCAGAGTGGCTTGTAAGGCCAGCATCTGGTATTCATTTGGAACCAGACTCGACCTTTACTCACTGCCCAGCGTTTGTTCAAATGATAACCTTACTCAGGTGGAACCCACGCGAAATAAAAACCCGGAGTAGGCTACAGAAGGCTTAGGGCATTTGGAATGTCGTCCTAATTTAGTAAACTATACCTGTAATGCCTGATAGGGCATTGACGCTTCGGATTCAGGTTTATGAAAGTGAGGACGAGTAAGAGTTATGGTTCGTCCAGAGGCATGTTACATCCCATATGATGAGAACTATTCAGCCAAGTAGTCACTAAGAATCTTCACGTGGATGCAGGGGGCTGACTTGCTGTTGGCATGAGGTTATTGACCAGTTGCCATGTAAATAATTTTGGTTCTTGAGTCTCACTGTGTGCTTCCTTTTGAGGTTATTTGTCTGTGTGTGTGGGGCGGAGTGAGGGACAGCCGACACACACACACACACACACACACACACACACACACACACACAGAGAGAGAGAGAGAGAGAGAGAGAGAGAGAGAGAGAGAGAGAAACACACACAGCCTTTTAAGCCATGCTCCAGCCTTGTGAGGGGAAAAGAAGCTATTGCTGACAGTCTCCTATCTTCCTGGGAGGGTATGGCTGCAGAGGGTAGGGCTTGAGGGCGGATAACAATTCTGCCTGTGCAGGGTTATCTTCACTGGGAACAGTCTTCAAGTGTTGAGCTTGGTGCGGTTGGTTTCTGAGACTTGAAGATAGGCAGGTATACAAAGGCTTGGAACTAGAAGGCATTTTTCCATGCAGCCCCCACCCACCTACTTCCAGTAAATCCCGATTTCTACAATGTGCATGCATCTCAAGGGTAGCAATAAAAGGTACTTGCATGCCTTAAGAAAATGCATGGACTCAGGCTCGTTTTTCATTGGTAAGGTAATAAATTCTAAGCATGGGGACTGTCCTGGTGACTAGACTGTCAAAAATGGCATTTCAGTTGTAGTGCCCCTTAAGGCTAATCAGTTATACAAGCTATAGATTTTGTCTAATTTCTTTGTGTGACTGTGTGTGTGACTTGTTAACTATCTTCAACAGTCATTTACTGGTTAGTTTATTATTATATATTATGTACAGAAACTATAGACATGTAGGACCTTTAAGGAGAATAAAGACAAGCCATAAAAAAGCACATAATGCCATTTGAACTTCGGTTAAATGCAAAATGAGCCTTATATTGTTAAAATAAGGGCCTGATCACAGACTGTCTCTTTCCTATTGAGAGAGATGGTTTGATGTGAGATGTTGATGGTACAAGGCTTTAGACCAAGAATTGCCATTTTAAAAAAAGGGCTAGATAATAAAGATTGTTGATTGTAAGGGGCATGTATATTGCATGTTATTCTGTTTTTTTTTCTTTGCAAAGTTAAAAAAAATGAAAATCAGGGCATGGAGAGAAGGCTCAGTGGGTAGGAGCACTGGCTGCTCTTTTAGAGGACCCTAGTACTGTTCTCAGTCCCAACATGGTGGTGCAGAGCCATCTGTAACTCCAGTTCCAGAGGATCTGATATCCATTTATGTACTCTGGGCAGTGCACACACATAGTGCACCAACAGACATGCAGACAAAGCACACCTACACATCAAGTATAAATAAATAATTGTAAAAAAACATTCTCACCTCTTGGGCCGTGCAGAAACAGACTAAGGACTGACTGTGCAAACCCCTTGATAGTCAGCCCCAGATTCCACTGTGCCAATAACTACGTGTAATCTTACCAAGCCCCTACCATGATTTTACTATTATCTATGTATTGGGACTGAATTATGAGGAAAATGTTTTCAGCCCAGTACTTGGCTCCTAAGTAAATGCTCAATAAGTGATGGCTGTGCTGTTATTGCTGTTGCAGCTGCAGCTGCTGAGCCTCAGAAGAGTTTCTTTCATTGCTTAGTCATACAAGTCACAAATGAATATTATTAAAAAAAAAATCAAATAGAGACTTTGGGTGACCCTGAAAATATTTGTTCTTTGCTATCTGGTGTCATTAACTTCCTTTAACTCATGGATAGAAGTAGAAAAAATGAGATTGCTGATGGCCTCTCCTAAAGCTTCTAATATGAAAATGGATAGTGCCACCACTCCTGGCTGCTGCTGTAGTGTTATTAAGATGGCTTACGTTTTAGTTTCATTTCCAGGTAAAAAGAGAATCCCTGCATATCTAAGCTCCAACCTAATGGTGATCTAATTGTCATTTGTTTATTGATTGACTGATAGAGATGGGTCTTGCCCAGGCTGGTCTTAAATGCATTGCAGTCCTGCCTCTGCCTCCCAAATACTAGGGTGACAGGCTTACGTCACTGTGCCTAGCTCGTTTATCTTTGTAACAAGCAAGGGTAAAAAGCTTAAACCACAGCTGGGTGTGGCACTGTACACCTCGGGTCACTAAACTCAGGAAACTGAAGCAGGAATAGAACAAGTTGGAGGCCGTCCTGGGCTGCAGAGTGAGACCAGCAAACGAAAGGCAAACTTAAGGCACTTATGTGGTCACTTTCTATATTGTAGTATAGATTAATAATTGCTGTAGTTAAAAAAAAAAAGACTCTAACATGTGTGCATGTGTGGGTGCACAATGGAGACCAGAACTCAACACTGGGGATCTTCCTCAACCATTGTGTACCTTATTTTTCTTATTTTTTTATTTTTTTGAGACAGGGTTTCTTAGTGAGCCCGCAGTTCATGGATTGGGCTAGACTAGCTGGCCAGCAAGCCTCTTGGCTCTTCCTGACTCCACCTCCCTAGCACTGGGAGTACAGGTGCGTTGTGCAGTAACCTTGTGTTTACATGGGTTCTTGGGACCCACATTCTTTTGTTTGCACAGTGCCTATTAAGCCATCTCCTGAAGCCCTGCAAATGCAGTGTCAAGGCACCCACGTGCTTTGCTCAGCAGGCTAGCCAGCTTTCTTAAGAAGCTTAAAAGTGAGTCACTGTTAGTAGGAATTGTTGAGGTAGTTAATTAAGCCTGAAGAGTGATCACTCACTGCAGTGTGCTTACCAATAAGAAGCAAATGACAGAAAGATTTGTTTTGCCTTAGAGAATCTTGCGGAGTTAGGGCCTAGGAGAAACTGTTAATTTTGTCAGTAAACATTTATTAATTGTCTGTGCTATGTGGCATATGAGGGGAAGTACATGTGTGTGTCCCATTCCCTGCCCTCAAAGTACTTACGGTCTAGTGACGTAACAGATCGTGCAGATTGAGGAGTTCAATGTTTTAGGCTTTGTATTATTTACTTTTAAGTAGCATCTCATTTAAACCTTGTAATAACTCTGTGGTATGGGTACTGCTTATTATCTTTCCCATTTTATAGATGAGGAAATTAGGGCTCAGAGAGGTTAAATGATCTGATTGATATCATATATTTAGTCAGAGTTTTAAAAGTCTAGGTGGTTTAAAAGCCTCCATCTTCTTAACCAGTAGAGCACATGGCTACAGTAAAAGCTCGGACTTTTCTTTTTCTATGTTGAGATTCAATTAGCCATTGCCACAGAATAAGCAGTGTTCTTTGAAAAGATTTTGTTTTTATACCCATGAGTGTTTTGTCTTCATACATATCTGTGCAGCACATACCTGCACTGCCCTCAGCGGCTAAAGATGGCCTCAGATCCCCTGTAGCGGGAGTTGCAGGTGCTTGCTTGTGAGCAGCCGTGTTGCTGCTGGGAAGCGAACCTGGGTCATCTGTCTGCGAAGCCAGCGCTCTTAAACCACTGAGCCACCTCTCCAGCCTTCTCTAACAGCTGGAAACAAGTTCTGACTGTTTTTTATGAATGCACACACAGATTTGCTGGGGGGGGGTCCTGGACATTGAACCCAGGAACTCACTTCTGCTGGAGAAGCATCCTGCCACTGAGCTTTGTCCTCACAGCTGTCTTTTTGCTTTTTGTTCGGAGACGGTTTCACTAAATACCCCGAGAACCCTCAAACGGCCTGTAGTTCTTGAGTGTTGGGACTACACAACAAAAACTTCCCTTTTCACTTTATTATTGTGTGAACGGGTGTGTTTGCATTGTGAGTTATGAGTGCAGGCATGCGTATTCCACAGTGCACACTGGATGTAAGAGGATAACTTTGTAGAGCACTTTTAGCAGCTGAGCCATCTTGCTGGTCCCAAACACGTCTTAGAGTGTAGAGATTTTTGTTTTGTTTTATATTTCAAGACAGGGTTTCTCTGTGTAGCCCTGGCTGTCCTGGACTTGTTTTGTAGACCAGCCTGGCCTGGAACTCAACGATCTGCCTGCTTCTGCCTCCCGAGTGCTGGGATTATAGGTATGTGCCACCATGCCTGGCTGAGAGTTTTTAAAAATCAGTTTTGACTATACTTAATACTTCAGTAACATTGTCTGAGCACCAGAGTTTTCAGATGCTGTAGGCAGGAAGCCTGGCTGGATTCCCTGAGAAAGCCTTGCTCCATTTTCTAGAGAAGCAGTCAGCAGTCTGGTGGGGGTGCCCTAAGTTCCTTATCACTGGGAGGGCTTTCAGCAGAAGTAGATTATGAATGCAGGGGAGGGGAGGGGGGCTTCTGTTTTGTGAAAATATCTCTTGTTGCCTGTTACTGATTTAAATGTTGTAATATCAATATATTCTGTGCCTCTATATGTGTAGGATGCAAAAGTTTCTGCTTTATCTTCCGGACAAAGCACCCTTTTGTGACCTTCCTCTTCATTAGGAACTGTTTTCATCCCATGACTAGGATTTGACCTTCTACACAACTTGAATTTTACGGATTTGTCAACTTTTTTCTTCAGAGAAATTCCATTTTTCCAGATGCTGTAATGAAAGCATCTGTCTTGTTTCCAACAGAAGTAATTGCTGTCCATGCTGTTGTTTTATTTTCCAAGGTGTGTGTTTCAAATCTGCTCAAGTGCTGGGCCTGGATGGAGTGCCTGATGTTTCAGTGTGGGTTCAGGCATGCAAGGGAATCAGCGGTTACTGTTCTTGCACTGGGAAGAATTTATGCTTCTCTTGTTAATATTTATAGGAGCTAAACTGGGGTGCTTTTTTTTTTTACATGTAAATGCAAAGGGATAACTTTTACTGAGCTTCTCAATTGCGAAGTCTTCTGGGATGGGAGAGAGCAAAGCTGTTCCTGTATCATCTGCACAGGGGTTATATGGATGAAGCCTTTTTGCTTAAGGATCACTGACAGCCTGTCATGATGTCCTTCCTTTTCTTTCCCTGTCCATTTCTCCTTCCGCTTCTCCCTCCCTGTCCCCTCTCCTCTTGTTGCTCCGTCCCTTTCCCTGCATTCTTGCTTTCATCTTATTATGGAGGTTAGTCTGGACTCAAGAGCTCTCCGCCTTACAGGTGTGCTCACCCTGCTTTCTCCCTGGCTGCTCAGGCCGATGTAACCAAGTCCATTGCCAAGTCCATTAAGGCCCCTCTAAGTCTTTGATCTCACTCTCCCTAGTCTATTCTACTTAGCCACCAAAGCTTTCTAAAGCATACTCTCTTCCCGCCACCCCCACTTCTTGCATTACTCTCTTAGATGATGTCCAAAGCTCTTACTGCCTAATGATTGCACTGTTCACCTGGACAGCTATTTAGACCCTCTCAAGTCTAGACCAACCTTTTGAAATAGATCGCTCATGTCAAGCTCACACTTAGGACTCTTCAGTGATTTCTTTTTGCTTTAGGACAATAAAATAAAAGCTCCTGTCTTCAACCTCTGTGCTTGTTCATGATTCAATTCCAGCACTTCTTTCCAACTTCACCTCTTGTTAGCTCATAATGTAGTCACACAGAAACACCTTGTGATCCCCCTTATCAGCCTTGTTGTGTTATTCCTTGAGTAGCTATATATTTTATTGCACCTATACCTGGTAATGATGTTTACTTAGGTGACATCGCTGGAAAAAAATCTAATGTCCCATTCCCTTAGACTTGGTTAACTATTTTCTGTATTTAGAACAGTGGGGAGGGGGCGCGCACGCTTGCGTGTGTGTGTGTGTGTGTGTGTGTGTGTGTGTGTGTGTGTGTGTGTGCATGTGTGTGTGTCTGTGTTGCATTATGATTGTTAAAATTGCCATTTTTGCTAGCTAGAATAAGAACTCTTTGAAATGAACTATGTTTTTATCTGTTAACCCTGGGGATGTTTCTAGCTTAAGTTGTCAATTTACATCTTAAAATAATGGGTGGGCAGTCAGAAAAAAAAAAAGCCACAGGAAGGTAAAATCTAGTTAGCACTGTGACTCTTTGCCTTAAGGAAAAACTCCAGAAATATGGGTTGTGTGTGTAGTTGAGGTGTATGTGTGTAATGAAATATTAATTTGCCGTACAAGTGAAGTTTTTATATATTGTACAACAAAGGTGAATGCTCAAATATTGCACTAAGTGATAGAAGCCAGATATAAGAGGCCATACATCATAGGATTCCATTTATATGAAATGTCTACTATAGGCAAATCTATTGAGATGAAAAAGCAGATTGGCTTTCAAGTGTTAGAGCTTACAGACCTAGAGAGAGAGCTTAGTCAGTAAACTACTTCCTGTGAAGGCCTGAGAACGGCTTCCCAGCACCCAAGTAAAAATAGGCATGGTGGCACGTGTCTTGAAGCACAGATCTGAGGGAGGGCAGCGCTAGGCAAATCCCTGGAGCTCCCTGGCCACCCAGGCCAGCTCAAATCAGTGAGTTCTAATCTCAGGGAAAGACCCTGTCTCAGTCAGATGAATATTGGCTGAGGAAGACAGCTAATGTTAACCTCTACCCTCTACACACACACATGTTCACATATGCGCATGCATGTACATGTACACATATATATACTTACTCTTTTTTTTTTTTTTTTTTTTTTTTTGCTTTTTTTGAGGCAAGGTTTCTCTGTGTAGCCCTGGCTGTCCTGAACTTGCTTTGTAGACCAGGCTGGCCTCAAACTCCTAAGAGATCTGCCTGCCTCTGCCTCCCAAGTGCTGGGATTACAGGTATGTGCCACCATGCCTGGCTACATACTCAGTTTTTTAAAGTTAAAAAAGTACCAAAAAGCCGGAGTTTGTGGATGGGGGGGGGTCGGGGTTATTCTGTTATTTTTGGAGCATTGAAAATGCTTTGGAATTAGTGGTGATCGAGTTACACTTTGTGAATATGCTAAAGGCCACGCCACTGAATTGTACCATCCAAAAGGATAAGCTTTATACCATTAGAATTATGTCTCAATAGTTTATCAGTGTGGTTTTATAGAACCTGGAGAATTGTGTGTATCTGAGTATGTTAGGCGTAAAGCCTGTGTGCTGATTACTTAGGGCTGCCAGCATCAGGGGTTTTCTTTCGTTTATTGATTTTGAGGTGGGTATTTTCAATTTTAATTCTGATCTTTCAGTAGTAGAAGAATTCAATCAATCTATAAATAGGATATTTCCTTTGCCATTTGTTAAATATATATTACTTGGTCACCTATGTGTCTATGCTTTGGGTATAAAGACAGGGAGCATGTATGTTTGTTTTGTTAATTGATGGACGAAGCTTTTAGAAAAAGACACTTTTGTGGTCTTGGGCTCGTCTACGGAGTAACACTAAAGAAACACATTGCCTTTTCCTTCTTGTTTGAAAATAGGATTTTATGTAACTTGGGCTGTCCAGGGGCTACTATATAGCCCAGGCAGGTCTTGAAACTAGACTTTCCTCAGACTCCTGAGTGCTAGGATTATAGGTGTGCACCAAATTTGCCATGTTTAAAAACACATTCCCAGTATGACTGCATTGTTGGCTTGACACCACTTAGGGCATAACCTGCTTATGGATGATTTGAAGGTATTTTCTCATTTTGTTACTTTCCTCATCAGTTATGTATGTGATGACTTAGAACAGTAGAGATCTGTGTTGTTACTCTAGGGCATATGTTTTCTCCTGTTCCACCGGATCACATGAAGATTAGATTCTTAGACATATGCACGTGTAATACCTTAAACTGTGACCGCAATTTGGTCTAAAAATTGGTTCTGATCCACGAGGGACTCTCATCATAAAATTTCTATTCTCAATGTAGAGATATGTGCTGGGTACAAATAAACAGTTTCTGTCTGCGAGAAGCGCTGATGTGGTTCTTTCATTTCCAGGTCTCCTGGTAGGCCTTGTGCTTCGGTACGGCATTCATGTTCCAAGTGATGTGAATAATGTGACTCTGAGCTGTGAAGTGCAGTCAAGTCCAACTACCTTGTTGGTCAACGTTAGTGGAAAATTTTATGAGTATACGCTGAAAGGAGAGATTAGCTCTCATGAACTCAACAATGTTCAAGATAATGAAATGCTTCGGAAGGTAAGGTTATAAGGGAAGTTTTTTTTTTTTTTTTTTAAAGGTGTGTAACAAACGATTAGGTGAATCTTAAGAAAAAGAATAACCTGTTTTGTTTTGATTCTTTTTATTTTTGAAGCAGTATCTTGCTTTGTAGCAATCAATCCTCCTGCCTCTGTCTCCTTGGAGTTCCAGGCACTGCCTACCTCTCCCAGCTTGTGCCACCACACCTAGCTGTACTTTTTTTTATATTTAAAATAATAATTTAAAGTATAACAAAAGCCATTAATAAATGTAATGCTGTTAGGAGATGGACCTGTCTGGGTTTTTTTTTTTTTTTTTTTTTTTCATGATTAAGGCTAAGGTCTATAACTTTCTATTTTTATTGTGTGCAGTGTTTTTATAATTGACCAGGACCTGAGTTCAGAAGAATGCATAAGCATTTCTTCAATTTACAGATGGTACATTAGCACATTGAATTCATTTAGTTCTACCTATGGTCCCATCAATATTTCCTTGAATTCATCCATGCATTGCTTGTATTCTAGACAAGCATGATCTAACCTTTCTTTGATTCATAGTGTAGCACAACTTGTAAGGTTCCATGCTGTCCATGGGTGCCTGGCTGCAGTCTCACTAGCTCTCAAGATTCCTGGGGATACTTGCCCTGTCCTGCAGCTCCCCTGCAGCTGCTCAGCTCCCCTTTTCACACATTGCTCTACAACAACACCTACCTTTTTTTTTTTTTCTCCTGTCTTCTATGTTAGTAGGACTTGAGTTTTATAGCCTTTTGGTTGTGTTTGTATCTGTAATCAGTTTACAAATTCCTACAAACTCAAAGTTTACTTTGCAACCAGAGTACTTAGCAGCCATGGGAAAGTCCAGTTCCTTAAAAATTCTAGTAAAGCAAGTTTTAGCATGGTTAAGTGTGTAGCTGCTTTGTGTTCATATCAAATTCTCCTGCAGCCCTTGGAACAGAAGCGGTGCGTCTACATTGTTAAAGCAAGTAGGTTTTAAACTGAGTGGCAGTGAGGACTGGACACTTTGAGTTGTATAGGAAGTTTTGACTATGGTATGCCATGGAGTTCTAGAGAGATTCCCTGTATAACAACTCAGTGTCTTTATCAACAATAAGTATAGCCCTGAACTCTGTTTATGGATTTGGGACTCTTTGTATAAAGCAAAAATATATTTATGTTCTCTTCACTTTATAAATGTTTAAAATTTTACTTGGTTAAGACATGCTATGTGGTCCTGGCTGGTCTGTTACTATGTAGTTCAGGATGACTTTTAGCTCATGGCAGTTCTCCTGCCTCAACACTTCCAAAAATGAAAGGATCACAGGTGTGTATTATTGTGTTCTGCTAAGAATTTTAATAAACTCTTTTAGTATAGTTTCCATAGAAGTGGTGTAACTGATTATTCCAGCATTGTCCTCCTGTCATTTGGTTGAAAAGTAGGACAATAGCTATACTGTATTTAAAAATTATTATGTGCATAAAGCATAAAGTGTTAGGTTTACTATCTAGAGTATTTCTTTTAAGTTAGCATATAAAATAATGGGTTTTTAGCTGGGTGCAGTGGTCATACCTGTAATCTCAGCACTTGGGAGACAGAGGCAGGCAGATCTCTTAGGAGTTCAATGCTAGCCTGGGCTACAAAGCAAGTCCAGGACAGCCAAGGCTACACAGAGAAACCCTGTCTTGGAAATTAAGCAAACAAAATAATGAGTTTTATTTTCTTATTTTCATGCATAGGTGTCATTATACTTAGCTCTAATTTGTCTCCTCTCCTATTGCCATCTTCTGTCTCCCCTGTCTCTTCTATCACATGATATATTCTACTACTCTCTTTTTCTTTATTTTTAACTTATATAATTACTTTACATCTTGATTAAAGCCCCCTTCCTCTTCTCCCAGTCCCTCCCTCCCACCCTCTTCCCCATAACCCCTCCCCTTGTCCTCAGAAAAGGGGAGCTCCCCCCCGACTCAGTCCACTCTAGCACATCAAGTCACATCAGGACTGAGCTCCTCATCCACTGAGGCCAGGAAAGGCAGCCCAGTTATGGCGAAGTGATCGCGGGCAGGCAACAAGAGTCCATGTCCCATTCAACTTGCTAGGGGACCCATATGAAGACCATGCTGCCCATCAGTTACATATGTGTAGGGGGCTTAGGTCCAGTTTGTACCTGCTCTATGGTTGGTGCTTCAGTCTCTGAAAGTCTCCATGTTCTCTGTTAGTTGACTCTGCTGGTCTTCTTGTGGAGCTCCTGTCCCCTCTGGGTCCTTCTATCCTTTCCCCTCACTCTTCCACAGGACTCCCTGAGCTCTGCCAAATGCTTGGCTGTGAGTCTTAGCATCTGATTCGATCAGCTGCTGGGTGAAGTTAAGTTAGGCTCCAGTCTGCAGTCATGGTTGGATCTTCCCTCAGTGTCTACTCCATCCCTTCTTTTTCCTCTCCTGATCTTCTTGTACTTTCATGTTACACAGACAGACAGACAGACAGACACACACACACACACACACACACACACACACACACAGTGTAGAGACAGATTATTTAATGGGAAAAGAATCTTTGACAAGTGCACATAAATTAGAATATTAAAACATAGGATATGTAAAAACCACAAAAATCCCTTCCAAATCTATCCAATTAATAAATGTACTAATAGAGTAAATAGTTATCAAAGGAAGAAGTAAAAATGGACAATAAATAAAAAGTGTTTAGCATCAAAGAAATACAACTCTAAGCTTTTACATGAAGTATTGTGAAATTGACATAGAAATGTTCTTGCTTGGGCTGGATTCATGGCTCAGGAGTACAAAGCACCGACCGCTCTTCCAGAGGTCCTGAGTTCAATTTTCAGCAACCACGTGGTGTCTCACAACCATCTATAATGAGATCTGTTGCCCTCTTCTGGTCTGCAGGTGTACATGCAGATAGAGCACTCATATACTTAAAAGTACATTTTTAAAAATTTTCTGGCTGTTGACTAATTTAACCTTGAGTACTTTTTTTTTGATAGTTTGATAATGTAGTGAGATATTCTAAAGGAAATAATGGAAAGGAATTCTGTGTTTTAACAGGTTACTTTTGATCCGGAAGTCTTTTTCAACATACTGCTTCCTCCTATCATATTTTATGCAGGTTACAGTCTCAAAAGGGTAAGTGCTCTTGCATTTCCTGTGCTTTGACCGGCCTCAGCTTGCCCATACTTTGGCAGAGATTAACTTTCCCATGTACTTCATAGTACTTGGCACTTCCAAAACAGGCCATTTCTTCCAAGTTCTGCTTCCTTCTCTCCTTCTCTTTGAAATGTTGAAATTTATGCCAGTACCAGAATGCTTTCTCTGACTGGCTTCTTCTAGAGAACGATGCATTTAATATTATCATAGAAAGCTGCAATAGAAAGACGTCCTTTGTCAGTACTCAGTAGATAGTTTAACAGACCGTAACTTCTTTTTTTTTGTAGAGACATTTTTTCCGGAACCTTGGGTCTATCCTAGCGTATGCCTTTCTTGGAACAGCAATTTCTTGTTTCGTTATTGGGTAAGATTTGAAGCTTGAAATGCCTTTTAGCCTTCAGATTATAATTCTAAAAGAACACCCTTTGACTTGCATCTGATTTGTGTGTTACTTTATTCTCAAATGTGTCTTTAGAACTCTTGTGGTACTTATTAGTAATACTTTGAATTTCCTTTAAACCGAAGGTATTAGCTATATTTAAATACCCATTAATTAGATCCAGGATTAATCGCAGAGTACTATATTAGATTCCTTTTCGTATTTTTACTTTATTCTGGCTTCTTAATAGTTGGCATGTTTATAATATGGGAATGTGTTTGTTGAACAGGTCTATAATGTATGGCTGTGTAACCCTGATGAAAGTGACTGGACAGCTGGCGGGAGATTTTTACTTTACAGATTGCTTGCTGTTTGGTGCCATTGTGTCGGCCACAGACCCAGGTATGTCTTATGAAAGGAGCTAAAATGCTTCAGTTGTGCTGCTTCTAGTCAAAGCATGTGTGGATACTTTTCTGAGGTGTGAATCCTGATTGGGTTCTCGACTAGCACAATGCTTTCCAATTAAGAAGGAGTAACAATTTTTAATTTCTTTTGTTTAAGCACATATTTGGTTGTTTTACTTTTTTATTATATTTGCCTATAACTGGTTCACAAATTGATACTATTTAGATTAGAGTTATTAGATATATATGTGTGTGTGTGTGTATTTTTTTCAAAACAGGGTTTCTCCATGTAGCCTTGGCTGTCCTAGACTGGATATGGAAGACCAGGCTGGTCTTGAACTCAGAGTGATCTGTCTGCCTCTGGCCCCTAGAATACTGGGGTTTAAGGTGTAAGGCACATGCCTGGCTTATTTTCTCTAGAAATTTAAATTGGTCTTTATACCCCAGTGATTGGATACAATAAAAGAAAAGTTGGTTTATAGTTTTTAAAACTTCCTTTTGCATTTTTAGACAACCATTTCTCTAAAAATATTCTGTTTATATTTAGCTGTCTACATTTTTTAGTAAGAAAAATAATTTGGTTTTTGAGACAGGGTCTCATGTAGCCCAAGCTGCCAAGATGGCTTCTAATTCATTAGGTAGCCAAGGATAACCTTGAACCTCTGATCTTGAACTTGTCCTCATTTCCTGATTGCTGGTATTACTGGGGTATGCTATCATGCCTGAGTTACACAGCACTGGGGATCAAACACGGGGCTATGTGCATCCTTAGTGTGCAATGTACTGTTTTGTTCTTTTGAGGCTTAACTGTAGTCTATCCGGTCTCAAACTCATGGCAGTCTCTCAGCTCAGTATTGCACGTGCTGTGATTGCTGGCTTGAGCTACCATGCCTAACTAAGGAAAATAAATTTAAAATGGCTGCTATACAGTGGCTATGCTGATAGGGAGGTGCTTTAGAGATATTAGTAGTCTTCAGTATATTAAAGAGTTGCTTTTTATAAAATTGGTCTTATGGTTATAAAATTATTGTATTATTGATAGAGCTTGCTTCTTTGTGATTTCAATGTCAAACATCTTAAGAATTTGTGTTAGTAAATGAATTTAATTGCTAAATTAAATATATATATTTAAAAAATTTAAATGTGTTGGCAAACTAATAGCTATATTCAAATGAGGAGTTTGTAGAGCATTTTAGAATGAAATGGTCAGGGTAAACATCCAGAATATATAAAGATTTCAGTAAACTCAAAACTAAAGGAATAAGTAATCCAGTCTTTACATTGCTCGACGAACTGATCAGATAGCACTCAAAAAAGGTACAAATGGACAATAAATACATTTTTGAAGTGTTCAACACTTTTAGTGATTGGGGAAATGAAAATCAAAACTACACCGAGATTCCATCTCGCCCCAGTCAAGATGTCTATCATTAAGGAAACAAATAGAAACATATATTGGTGAAGCTGTGGGGTGGGGTGAATGGATGCTTACTGGATACTGTGGCTATGCCTGCAATTCTAGCATTTACGCAGCTGGAGCAGGTTGCGTGCTGTGAGTGTGAGGAGAGTGTGGGCTCTAGAGTAAGCCATTGCCTTAAGGAAAGGGAACTGTGTACACTGTTGGTAGGAATGGAAATTAGTTCAGCCACTATGGAAATCAGTATAGGGGTTCCTAATAAAACCCTTAAGATAGAACTACTATGTGTCCCAGATATATCATCCTTTAGGTATAAGGAATATAAATCAGCATAGCAAATATACCTGTACACCCATGTTTATTGCAGTGCTATTCATAACAGCACACTGTAGAGTCACACTGGTTACCCATCTACAAAGAAATGGTAAAGTATGATGTATATGCGTAGACGCATACAGATATACCATGGAGTTTACTATTCATAAAGAATGTAGTTGCATCATTTCCAGAAGAAGAATGGGTATACCTGGAAATCATGTTAAGTGACATCAGCCAAGTAAGAAAAACAAATTGCACCGATTTTCTTTTACATGCAGAACCAAAATTAAAGCAAAACAAAACATGGAAGCAGAAGGGGAACTATTTGGAAAGAGAGTGGGCACCGCACCAGACGATTAGGGGGACAAGGAATGGTAGTGGGATGAATATGACCAATGTACACTGTATACATGTATGAAAACATCATAGTGAAACCATTAGTTAATGTGGTTAACATATAGTAATAAAAGTCAATGGGAAGAAAGGCCAGCATAGGAACAGACTAAAGGGCTTTCGGTTTTATTGTTCAGTGTTGAGAGCTTTGCTCACGATAGGCAAGTGCTTTGCCACTGACCTATGTCTGTCCCCTGAAGCTTTAGAAGCTGGGGATCAAAGTTTTCATTTACTATTTGTTAGGATTACCTAGTGGAGGCTCGTTCTGGCTTATCCTTTGCCCTTTAAGTTTATCATCTTCTTTAATTGTCATGGAGTACAATTGAAGCGATGTCCTAAGGTTGTCTTTGAATTCTTTCCTTAACTCTGATAACACAGGGAATGATAGCTAGGAGAAAAATGTGTTCCTTATGCCATGAGAGGCAATTCTGAAAGATTGCTCAGGGCTAGCTAGGCACAGTGGTATATACCTGTAATCTCAATACTTCAAAGTAGAGGCAGGACTTTAGAGAGCTGGTGGCTAGCCTGGGCTATCTAGTGAGACACTATTTCAAAATGAATAATTTAAAAGACAAATGAACAAACAAAAAGTTTCCAGAGGGCCATTTTAGACAGATGCCTGTATAGCTTAATTTTTGTTTTTGTAGTGCTGAGGATAGATATAATGGAGGGACTCATGTGCCCTAGGCAGGCGCTCCATGGTTTAGCTCTATCCCCAGCCCCTTTGGGGCTACTTAAGTAATTAATTTAGTATTGAGTGTATGTGTATTGTGTGTGTTCCCGAGAGTATATGTATATGTGTGTGCATGTGTGTGAAGTCTTCTTTTATCCCTTTACACCTTAGTTTTCTGAGACAGAATCTCTCACTGAGCCTGGAGCTAGGTCACTAATGTCTAGACTGGGAAGATGGTGAGCTCCAGGATTTACCTGGCTCTTTCTCCCTATCGCTGGGATATCAGGCATGCCTATTATGTGCCTTGTCATGTAGGTGCTGCACACTGAAACTGGGCTCTTCATGCACTCTACCAACTGAGCCATCTCCCGGCTCCTGTATTTTTGAGTTTTGATAAAGGTCCTTGCTAAGTCCCCAAGGTTGGCCTTTAAACTCACTCTGTAGCCAGTAGTCCTTGAAGATGGGATGCATCAGCCTCTGGAGGATTTGTCACTATAAATTTGTGCCACCCAGACTTGGCTCAGATTAACATTTTGTTTTGATTTTCCTATGTAGCTCAAGGTGGCCTGTAGACCAAGTTGGCTTCCAACTAATGGTAATCCTTCTGCCCTAGCCTCCTGAGTACTGAAATTATTGTCGTGAGCCAGCACACCTTGTTGTAGCTTAACATTGTTTTAAAACTGGAAATCACATTGCTCCTTTAAAGACTGGACCGAGGCTGCCCCTTACTGTTTTCCAGGAAGCCCCTGGCCTTGGGTGTTCTTGTCTTGCAGTAGAAGCAGGGCTCCTTGACCTTTCTAAAGTCTATGAGCAGTGTAAGGGGCAAACAGGCAACATTACTTCAACTTTCTGCTTTGTTTTGATTAGAGTTTTGACTACTTTGTCTATATAAAGTTTGACAGACTGCTTTCCTAGGGAATGTAGGCACTTTCACTAATTCTGTTCCATTGCATTATCTTTCTAGATGTTTGAGCCATAGGTTCTCTATTCAAAATCTGACAGTATTTTTCTACTCTCTGTTTTTCTTTCTCTTAGTAAGCTTTAAAAAATCTTTTTCTTGGGGCTGGAGAAAAGTAAAGAGCACTAACTGCTTTTCTAGAGGACTCAGGCTCACAACTCTCCAGTTCCAGAGGAGCTGAAGCCTTCTTTTGGCTTCCACCTGTACCAGATACTCACATGGCACGCAGACATGCATACAAACAAAACACACACACACACACACACACACACACACACACACACACACACACACACACACTAACAATAAAATAAAATCTCCCTCAAATAATTTTTCTTTAAAAGATTTAAAAGTTTTTCCTTTATTTTATATATATGGGTGTTTTGCCTGCATGTCTGTTTGTCTGCCGCATGTGTGCCTGGAATCTGAGGCCAAAAAAGGGTGTCAGGCCCCCTGGAAGTAAAGTTAAGAGTATGTTTTGAGCTTTCATGTGGGTTTGGGGAATTGAACCCTAGTTCCCCAGAGGAAAAACCAGTGTTCTTAACCACTGAGCCACTTCTCTGGCCCCCAGTTTTTCTTTGCTATTCAGAATTTCATGCATGTATATGTAAATACATGACATATCTGTATTTTGATAGACGTGTACTCCAGTGTTTTTCAATAGAAATGATATCTTTTAAAATGTAAGCATTCTGTTTTTATGCCTCCTATTTGCAAATGCTCTCTGGTTTATTTCTATATTCATTTTTCATATCTGTCCGGGTTTATTGAGGGGGTGAACAGTATGTGACCCAGCAATGGAAGTTATGCTCTAGCGTATCAGTCTTACCTGATTTTCTAAGAATTCTAATAGAACCACTTCACCAAAGGAAGGGTGTGTCACCTTTTCTATCCTTCTTACCCTGCAATGGCCTGGTGGGGCTTCTTCATCAGTTAAATAGGGTAGCTGTTATTCTGGTCATAAATCTTAACGCCAACCAAAAACTAAAGTAGTGATTTTATTTTATAAGGTCTTTACTAAATTTGCTGTGCTTCCAATATGAAGGTCAAATAGAAGTGAGTTGTAAAGCTCCAAAGGAGAAGGGCTCTTTACAGAAAGAGATACGTTTTCATATTTTCTTCTTTATTAAAAATTAATTGCCACTTGACCTATAAGAAAATTTGAATATACTCTTTGAAGAAAATACATGTACAAAACCAGACTCTTCCAATTTCCATGAAGATTATAGGCCAGCTCAGGCCTTCACAGTTATTTTCAGCTGTTTTTTGAGAAAGATGGTGTCGCGTGTAGCCAGTTAGGAACAAATATTGCCAGAAAATTGTTAACTCTTTAATTCAGTAAGAGGATGTTAGAATGGAAGAAATGTATGTCTAAATGCCGGCTACCAGTTACTTAGAGGGACAAAGGCTGTGGTCATGATGTCTAAGAATCCCTCTGCCTTTCTCTGTCTACTAGTGACTGTTCTTGCCATCTTCCACGAGCTTCAAGTTGATGTTGAACTCTATGCTCTTCTCTTCGGTGAAAGTGTCCTCAATGATGCTGTTGCCATAGTGCTGTCCTCGTGAGTGCTGATTTTGTTTTTATACTCTTAATGCTGCATGCAAGGGGACGAGGTACTGAAAGTCAATTGTTGAAAAAAGTACATAGAAATAGTTGGAACAATGGCTCCTTTTTTCCTCACTTTGACAGGAACATATAATTTTATGGATAACTTGGAAAAATACATGGAAAAATGTCAGAGAAAATATATTCCCATTGTATAAAAATAATTCCTGTGAAAATTCCAGGGTAGTCTCTCCTATTGGTTTTTGTTTGTTTGTTTGTTTGTTTGTGATGCATCTATATAATAGTCATTTTAATGTCTGTAATTTTATTATATTTTAACATTATAACATGAAAACGTTTTTACTTAGGCATAAGTTTTGAATTCAAAGCCACATAAAAAGGTTTGTATAGAAATTCTGTTCCTACTCTAGTCCTCGTCTTCCTAGCTCCTTAGAGCTGTTTAATGAAAACTTTCTTTCATACTTTAGCATTCCTTCAAATCCAATCACAGATATGAATATACTTTTATTTGCTTCTCATTTCTGTTTTTGTTTTTAATTTTTAGCAGTTTTGGAGATTGAAGCTATAGACTTGTACATTCTAGGCAAGTGCCCTAACCCTGAGCTATGTCTCCAGCCACCCAACTCTTAATTTGAGATTATCTTACTATATGCATATATGAGAACATAGGTATATCCTGGCTATATTTTCCTATTAAAAGAGTTTCTTATTCTTTGCAGCTTTGCCATAGTCTCTGTGAACTGTCCTTCTTTTCTCTCACAGTCTCTATCTGCTGGCTATTTGAAGAACTTTCAGTCCTTTGCTATCCCAAAAGTAGTTGCAGTATTTAACCTAGAAATTGCTTCATTTGCACAGGCAGGGGTATATGGTTGAACAAACTCTCAGAAGTGACTGAGATTTGTGGTTGGGTTAAATGATACATGCAATGTCAGGTTTATTTAATACTGACAATTGCCAGTCAAAGGATTGTATCACTTTATACTTCAACCACCCCAATCTGAAAATCTCTCTTGCCAGTACTCTATTTGCCCAGCTTTACATTTTTGCCCACTTGATAACTGAGAAAATATACTGTAGCTTGAGTCATCATTCTCTTATTTACCATAATCATCTGAGGAACAGTTTTATCTTAGATGTGTTAAAGATACTTTTATTGAAGGTAATTGTTGAATGAGTAATGCCCTTATCTAATTATGGAAACTGCTATGCATGTTATTACAAGGCATTTTCAGGTGGAAGAGGTTCTGCACCCTGAGAAACTGACTCCTAACTAGGGCCTATGCAGTCATGTGGGAAGCCACCTTTACCTTATACTAGAACTTTCTACGAGCAGGAAGCAACAGCCCTTCACATTTTCTCATGACTTCAATTTTTCTCCCTAACTTCTACTTTGTTAGCCATGAAAGGCTTGTAGTCACAGGCTCTGCTTTGCACAGCCTGACTATCAACCACTGTTGCCTTGCTGCACAGTGAGAAATCACCCTTTCAGAGATGTAACACTAACCTCTTCAGTGAAGTGGAATGCGATATTTTAAAGGTCAAATCCCTTTTTGTGAATGCACTATGTGTAAGCATTGCTCCCTTCCCTGCTGTGTCTATTGCCAGAATTTTTTTATAACTAATATAAACCTAAATTAAGAAACAAAACCCAATGGCTATATGTAATATTGGTGTCAATGCTAAATATAACTTCAATGAAGGTAGGTGCAAAATAAAAACATACTATATGAATGGAGGAATAGATAGTGTAATTGTAATTTATATATTTCAGAAACATGAAACAATAAAGATTGAAACATTTAGTATATAAGTACACATGAAGCCCCCTACTCCCAGTCCTAAATGAAAAGAGTAAGGTGTAAAGGCAGTTACTTTTAACATTAGTTCCTTATCCTAGGCACCTATTTTGCTCTTTAATCATCTAACTGATAAGCATTCCTTTCTTGTTGTTCTAATGGGTGAAAAGAAAAAAATCTTTGTTCTGTTCTGGTCCTATCTTAAACTGTTGTTCACCATTCTTTACATATTCCATCAATAAAATAATCCATTTCCTGTAACTTTAGCATTGATATAGCAAAGGTATTTGAGCTTTTGTGGTGAAGAAATGTATTTAAAAGAAAGAGCTTTTCCATGGAGGATCTCACAAAGGGCTGCACTTCTAGAAAACAATTTGATTCCTTTCTGAATTCTCTTAGGGATGATTCATAGCCAGTACCTTTCTGAATATTTAGGAGTTGAGTTAACTCCTGCCATCTCTGCTGCAGCCTTCACAGAGGGTGTCATTTGTAACAAGGGAGCTGTTAGCTCTGGATCTGTCTTGGTGGAGCTGAACAAGTGAGTTCCTGGCCCAGTAGTGTTGCTTGTCCCTAGGAAGTTCCTAGATGATGGTCCTCAGCGGTGTATTGACAGTCATCCTGCATTCACCTTTGATGCAGTTCGAAGTGTGATAGATATACTCTCCTTGTATTGCATTCCCCTGCTTTGATAATTGTTCATAGTCTGTAAGGCAAATTTTGTGTCACAGGTATGGAGGGAATGCCTTTGTGAGAGAATTGTTTAGCAGCTAACAGATTAAGGCAACCCTTTAAAATGGATTCAGTTCCTTTTGGAGCTTGTTTCTGTTTCTGCTTGCTGGAAGCCAGTTCTTTCCTTCCACCATGTTGATTCCAAGAACTGAACCCAGGTCCTGAGGCTTGGCAGCAAGTGCCTTACCCACTGAGCCATCTTGTTGACCCCAAGGATACATTTTATAACTAAAATGTCTAGGCCAGTGAGAGGCATTGCCATGGTGCTCTCCAGAGAGTTGACCGGCACATAAAGAGTCGTAGATTCAGCAGTACTCTATTTCTACGGATGTGGCACACGGGACTAGGCGAAAATATAGAAAAGTCACAAAGATATTCTTCTATGCTACTGTAGAAACAAGTATTGGGAGCAGTGTGTAAAAATCCAGCTTATGTTGTAATTTTCATTTATTTGGTATAGGAATCAAAGCACAAGGCCTTTTGCATGTCTTTTTGTATGCTGGGCAAGTACTCTGTTATTGAACTTTGTCCCCTAGAAGCAACCTTTTTTTGGTTTTGATTTGGTTTGGTTTGGTTTGGTTTGGTTTTTTGAGACAGGATTTCTTTGTGTAGTCCTAGCTGTCCTGGACTCACTTTGTAGACCAGACTGGCCTCAAACTCACAAGAGATCTAAATGCCTTTGCCTCCCAGAGTACTGGGATCACAGGCATGCACCACTGTGCCCAGCTTAGAAGCAACTTCTAAAGTTTAACAATGGGCCAAATAAATTATGCTGCTGATACCACTTTGAATTCTCAAAATATCTTGGTTTTGTAATTCTTGTTTCATTTCTCATTGAAGAAGACAGAATTCAAAACCATGGGCTTGGTATATAGCACAGTTTATAGAGTGCTTGCCTAGCATTCAGGAAGCTCTGTGCTTAATCCCCAGTACTGCATTAGAACCAAGCACTTGGCTGGTACAGACAGAAAGATCTACTGATCAAGCTACACAGGGAGTTCAAAACCAGCCTAGACTACTTATGGAACTATGACTCATAAAGAATTCAAAACAACATGCATGTAACAAAAAGAGAAAATAAATACAGACAGATAATAAGACACATCTGTTAGGGCAGTAGATAATGGGGTGATTTTTCTCTTGAGCCATATGTTGCATTGGTATTAGGAGTTTTAAAGAAGTGTTCATGTAAATATTTATGCCACAAGATAGCCTGTTTCCTGATATGGAAAGATGAGTCAAGATTTCAGCCCCGAGGCCAGCATTTGCCTAAAACAGAAGACACACACTCATCATCATGCCTTCTATGTAGTCTTCATTTAGTGATTCAAGACTATAATAATGATTGTTGTGACACTGGAATTCAGACTGATCCAAAGAGAGCAACCTCAGGAAGCAAAGCATACACATTTTGCTTCATTCAATATTTTCTAAAAACTATTATCAAGAGGATGAAGGTTGCGAGCTTTACTTCCTACAGAATAGAGTTTAATGATACATAGCACAGTCATATCACACTTACAATAGTGTGACTTCTTGTGTGCATGTGAACTTATCATACTATTAAAGGCCATTCCATGTTTGTCAAAGCAATCCATATCTTAGTTCCAAAGTGATCTTGTTACTTTGAGCATTTAAACACAAAATGTGTAAAAATTTCAATTCAGATTGAGTGTCAAAAATTTGTAATGCTATTACTAGAAATTGGTGTTGTGCTTTTAATAAAACAGATACTAATTAGGAAATCATACTGTGGTCTTAAATTCTAACAGATTAACCTGGGAAATATGAAAACAACTTGTTATATATGGTATAGGTAGCGCGTTTTAGCCTTGAACCAGAAAAAAGTTGTCATAAGCTCAGGGTGAAATCATTGTTCTTAGGAATGTGCTTTGCTGCCTTTTCTTTGACATGCCTCTGGTAATGTGATTGAGCCTGTACTTTTCATGAAGCTGGTACCTTAATTAACTGAGAAGAGAATTGATTTGGTAGCAGTAAACACTGGTGGCAGCGACTGCTGGCAAGAGTGGTTTTCTTGGCCATTTCTGTTTCCTGAGGTGACTGTTATAAAAGAAGCTTTTTCAGATCAGATTTGGACTTGAGTTCAAGACAAGAGAGAGTCCCTTTTAGTTGCCTGGCTTGGCTTGGTCCAGATGAACTCTTTCTGAAGTGGAGGGTGGAGGATCGAGCCGAGACTGCCCAGAGTATTCCAGACTGGATCTTAATTCCCTGGAAGGCCTTTTGAGCCCCTTTGCCTGAAGAAGTCTGTTTCAGTGGATAAATACATATTGGGCATTTGGCCACTCTGGCACTTTAAAACTTGGAAAGATCCTTCATTTTCTCATAAGAGGAACCAAATGCAATGAGGCTGAGAGTAATCTGTCTTTTTGTAGCTCAATAGTGGCATACCAACCAGCTGGAGACAACAGCCACACCTTTGATGTCACAGCCATGTTCAAATCTATTGGAATCTTCCTTGGGATCTTCAGTGGATCTTTTGCAATGGGTGCTGCTACAGGAGTGGTGACAGCTTTAATATCCTTTTATTATATTTATTTTCTCTTATTAACCTACTGAGGTAGTTTAATGAGGCATGGCTTTTCCTAGTTCCATGAGTACAGTTGTTTTTTATAGTTATTAACCTTTTAACCAAGAAGTTGTTCTGAAAATATGAAACAGAAATCTTTGTTAATGTATCACTTAATGAATTGCATTATTTTGCATAGGCTCAGTGTATTTCAGGCTGGCCTTCAGTTTGCTCTGGAGCTGAGGATGCCTGGGAAGTTCTGATTCTCTTGTGTCTTCCTCCCAAGTGCTGGGAATATAGGCACATACCACCATACCCAGTTTAGGTAGGCTTAAACTGAGGGCTTTGTGCATGCCAGGTCAGCATTCTGCTAACTGATCTGTAGCCCCAACTCTCAACTCCTCTTTTTGTTTTTAATCATATGTGAGATATATATATATATATATATATATATATATATATATATATATATATATATATATATATATATATATATTACTGTTTTGTTTGTTTGTATGTCTGTGCACTGTATACATGCAGGTTCCTGTAGAGGCCAGAAGAGGATGGTGGATCCCTTGCAATTGGAGTTAAAAGACAGTTATTAGCCCCTGCAGGTGGGGGTCCTGGCATCTGCACCAGGTCCTCTGAAAGGGAAGCCAGTGTTGTTAACCACTGAGTGATCTCTTTAGTTCCTATTCCCTTTCTTGAGATTAGATTTTATTATGGTAGCCAAGGACGCCCTCAAATTCATGATCTTCCTGCTTTAGCCTACCGAGTGCTAGAATTGCTGTCATGTACCACAATGCTAAAGTGCCCCAAAACTGTCACTATAAGAGTCTGTCTAAGCTGGACGCAGTGGCACACGCCTTTATTCCCAGCACTTGGAGAGGCAGAGGCAGGTGGATCTTTGTGACCAGCCTGGTCTACAGGGTGAGTTTGAGGACAGCCAAGGCTACACAGAGAAACTGTCTCAGGAAAAAAATAGTCTGACACTATCTCTTTGAGGATGAATTTTGAAGTTATAGATTGATTTGGCGGGAAGCAAATAGGCTCCCCACAGTCTCTGGGTATTTATGCTGCTACTCATGTCTGTCACCCTTCTCTCCTTGTTTAATAGAACAAACCAAAAATGTATGGTTCCTGGGTGAGGACACATATGTGTTCATCTTATCTCTCTCAATTGCAAATTTTGTTCACCAAAACTCAGGTTGTAGCCCTGATGCTGTCACTAGCTAGCCACAAAAAATACAGGGCAAATGATTCTTATATTCATTTGAGAGGCAATTACTGATTGCCTACTATTTGCCAGATGCTATGTTCTAGGAATCAAAGATGAAACAAACATGGCCCCTGCCTTGCATACACAAATATTATAGTGATTTTGATATTTGAACTCTGCATCTCAGTGTAGGAGAGTGGAGGCTTGGGAAAATTGAGAGCTGGATGATCCCCAGAGTTTCTAGCTATGAAACATTTTTAAGTTTGTTTTAAATTTATGTGTATGTGTGATTATATGGCACATGTGTGCAGTTGTCTACAGAAGCCAACAGAGGACGCTGAATCCCCTAGAGGTGGAGTTACAAGCTGATGTAAGGCACCAACTGAGGTCCTTTGGAAGAATATCTAGTGCCCTTAACCACTGAGCCATTTCTCCCACTTCATCCCCTTAATCTTTTAAGACACTTTTATGTAAAACATATGTGTGAGTCTTTCTGAATCCTCTTGGTTTGCTATCCTCCAGTTTTATGCTGGAAGAGACTACATTCATGGCTTTTTAATAGGTGAATTGAGGCGTAAAGGGCAGTAAATGGGTTTTGAAGAGAGCCAGTACAGGCTGTTTCTCTTCTCTGGTACAAGGCCCCCAGGGCTAGGAAGTGTATTTTGTTTATTACTTGTTGTGGTGCTAGTTCATGAATTGACTCTAGATTCTAGCCATAGATTTATTACAGCTTGGCACAGGCTCTTCTGCTGTCAGCCACGTCTACTTTTTTAGATTAGTATAAGGGAGTGAAGTGCCTCAGTTTCTTCATCATGGGATGAATGCTTTATATTGCGTATGAGTTAGAAGATGAAATCAATATGACACTCCATGGAAATTACATGGTTTTATGGATGCAAATTGTTGTAATTATGGAAACTGCCTTGCTTTGGGCCACAAGTTCATAGAGTTTTGGCACTGTTGTGTCTCAGTATGCTGCTCTTGACTCTGTCTTTTATTATTTGCTTTCTTGCAGGGTATGCCATAGTGATAAATCAATAGGAACACCTAATTTGTGAGGTTTCTCTCCCTGATAAGGGGGCAGTGCCATAAGATTTCATTCTAAGCATTTCTTACCATTGGTGCCTTTCATGTTAGATAGAGAGCCCTTCCCTACCTGCCACCACTACCTTGGATTGACTGTTATTCTCTAGTCATAGCTGTGTATTATTATGAGATCTTGTTACCAAGCTTAACAGTCTTACGTGACAAAGTTCACCAAGTTGCGGGAATTCCAGTTGCTGGAGACAGGTCTGTTCTTCTTGATGTCCTGGAGCACCTTCCTTTTGGCCGAAGCATGGGGTTTCACAGGTGGGTGACTTGCTTTGCATTGTAAGCCCCTATAAGGAATGTCTTAGCCACTTTCCCAAGTGAACCAACTCCTTTAGGGTTTGGACATACTTGATATGGTTGGACCTCAGAGTGGAGGTTCAAATGTAAAAAAGATTCCAAATCAAAGCAATTGGCTACTTCCAAAAAATAAGTTAAAAAGAAAAATTAAAATGTCAACACTATGCATGGAATCTACTTTCGTAAAAGAAAAGGCTTAGTATATACTTTTGGAGCCCTCCTTTTCTGTGAACTGGATTTTCTGTCTTTGCAGGTGTCGTTGCAGTATTGTTTTGTGGCATCACACAGGCACATTATACGTACAATAATTTGTCCACAGAGTCTCAGCATAGGACGAAACAGGTATGGGCAACTTTAGAATCGGTGTATAAAATGTTTCTTTGCTTAGCAAAACAAAAGGTTTTTTTCAACTTAAATATGTGATCATTTCAAGGTGTGATGTCTTCTTTTTCTTTGACTCTAGAAATGGGTGAGGCTGGCAGGTTGTAGGTAGCAGCTCCTAGGGTAGCAGTCAGTTAGCAGAGTAGCCAGACACTGTTACTATTGGGCTTCCAATACCTAGTCAGTTGGCCTCCTCTTCTCTTAGTGTCTTCCCTAACCCAGTGGCTTCAAGAAGGAACGATTTGAAGGCACACTCCAACTTGATCAGGTTTTCTCCTGTACAGTGTAGAAAAGGTTACTTTTGTTTTTGTTGTTGTTTTTATTTTTATTGAGACAGTGTTTCTTTGTGTAGCCTTGCCTGTTCCTAGAACTTGCTTTGTAGACCAGGCTGACCTTGAACTCACAGAGATCCACCTGCCTCTGCCTTCTGAGTGCTGGGATTATAGGTGAGGCATGCACCACTGCCTGGCGAAAAGGTTAATTTCTCATCTGGATCTGCTGAGCTACATGTGTACTAAGCTTCCTCCAGTCTTCATTCAGGCCCTGAAATAAATACTGTTGCTTTCAGGAGCCTCAGGGGACGGTCATTGACTGGGCACTGCATGAGCAGGCTGTCTGAAAATGAAGGCGTGAGGCATTAGGCACATGCCTCTCCAGTCCTTAGGAGATATAGAAGGCACGTTAGCAAACAAAATGTAATGTCTGCAATAGCAGCATGTGCATACTTGATGACTGTAATGAGACCTAGGAACTTCCAAATTTGTAGAAGGCTAGAAAACGTGAGTTGAATCTAGAAAAGATCAATGCTAAAGTAAAAAGCCCTCCCTCCCCTCCCCCCTTGTCCTGGAGCTACAGAGGTAGTGTACATGGTTTCCCTAACACTTCAAAGGAAATTAGGCTCCCCCTCCAGAACATTTACATGGAGGTTACAAATCCCTTTTGTCAAATAATTTAGCATACTGAGTTTAGAGAAGAAAAATAGCCCGGGGTTTGGTCTTTTTTAGGTAGCAAGATAGAGTGTAAAAGCAGCAAGCAAGACCTTCCAGCCTTGTTGGTGATATGAAGATATGAAGCCTGTGTACAGAACACATACACACACACACACACACACACACACACACACACACACACAGAGAGAGAGAGAGAGAGAGAGAGAGAGAGAGAGAGAGAGAGAGAGAGAGAGAGAGAGAGCCTATGACTGCTTTTGCACTAAACTGGACAAGGTGAGTTGTGACAGAGACCTCATGCTTGCAAAGCCTCAGATATTTACTCTCTGGCACCTATTGGGTTTTGATAGCCCCTGTGTTCAGATAGAGCTGAAAGATAGGTCCAGATCCACTGTGGCTCTCACCTCTGATTTTGTTGTCTTGTGGCTATGTCATCAGGAAGAAGTTAGAGAAGTTCTCTTTGTTTCAGTTTTGTTCTCTTAAAATGAAGATATAATAGTACTTTTGTCCTGAGTCATAGTGTGCATGGAATCTTTATTTAGTACAATAATCAGGCCCATAGTAAGAAAGAAAGAAACTTCACTTATTGCCATTAAACAAATAGGAATAAGAACATATTAAGTCATTCATAGAAAAATATATGCTTATTTTAATGCTTGTTGTTATTTTTGGTGATAAGCCAGTTCTGCTTTTTTGTTTAATTTTGGGGATAGAATCAGGGCCTCTTATTTGGTGGGCAAGTGCCCTACCACTGAGCTATAGCCTCGGACCCTGCAACTCTGCTTTAAAAACATTTTAATTCTGCTCTTGAAAAGAGTAAATAAGCCAGGTTTGTGGTATATACATATAATAAAAATACTTGGGGACCGGGGAGATGCCATGCAAGTGTGAGGACCTGAGTTCAGATCTCCAGAATGCATGTGTAAATTGGATGCATAGCATGAGTGTCTGTAATCCCAGTGTTCCTAACAGAAGATGGGAAGGGGAGACAAGAAAATCCCCAGCTAGCCTGCTGTCCACAGCAAAACCTCAGCAGAGAGGCCCTGTCTCAGAGCAGCTGGAAGGCAAGGACTAACGCCTGAGACTGCTCTCTGAGCTCCCCATGCATGCTGCAACACATGTGCCTACATTCATATATAAACACATGAACAGATGTACTTAAGGGATTGGAAGCAGGACACTCTGGAGTTCATGGCCACCCTATACTACATAGTAAGAGTCTGTTCCAAGATTTTTCTCTAAACAACATCAAAAACTAAAACAGAGCTAACTAGCCTAAAGCCATAGAGCTAGCAAATAGGGAAGGAATGGTTTGAGCCTAGGCATTCTGACTCCCGAGCTCAGGTTTGTTCGTTCTTTCTTTCTCTCTTTCTTTCTCTCTTTCTTTCTCTCCTTCTTTCTTTCTTTCTTTCTTTCTTTCTTTCTTTCTTTCTTTCTTTCTTTCTTTCTTTCTTTCTTTCTTATTGTTGTGGGCCAGATGACTCTGGGGAAAGGTAGAGGAAAGGTAGAGTTTTGGGAGGGCCTTCACTTTATTGGGAACGTCTTGTACATTTGTTATAGAAACAATGATGTGAATAGGTGGGCCTTGACAGGCATCAGGGGAGGGTGCTGAGTATATACTATCATAGAGAAGCCCTACAATGACAAGCAAAACCTAGGGAAAAAGTAAAAATGACAACAGCAGTGATTCCACAATGGTTGTGCAGTATCCTCTGCCAGGGCAAAAGAAGTCGAACTGTGTTTTGTAGCTTAGAGAAGGAAAGTCTCTTAAAACTCCTTTTAAGAGAGAGTCACTGGGTGGATGAGAAATGGGCACAAAGGGCTTATTTACCATTTAGGTTTGAGACTATGTATAGGAAGTGATGAAAGCGAGGCCAGGGCATTCAAGAGACATTGGATTTGGGGGGAAAAGAGTAATTAATGATGGGAACTGCGAGGGGAGCTAATGGGGGATGTGGGAATG
This sequence comes from Acomys russatus, assembly GCF_903995435.1. Taxonomy (NCBI): domain Eukaryota; kingdom Metazoa; phylum Chordata; class Mammalia; order Rodentia; family Muridae; genus Acomys; species Acomys russatus. Next base: position 108,121,478 of record NC_067169.1, read on the forward strand.
CCGTCTCTGCATGTGCACCCCTACTTACTGGAGCCTTTTACATTTCATTTCAGCTGTTTGAGCTTCTCAATTTCCTAGCGGAGAATTTCATCTTCTCCTACATGGGGCTGACGCTGTTCACCTTCCAGAATCATGTCTTTAACCCAACGTTTGTTGTAGGAGCATTTGTATCCTTTATCATGTGTCTGCTGTGGAAACTGTTTGAATTGAGAGCCTCATGTGGTCTTATGACTGAGAAAACAAGTAAGGTTATCAACTGTTTCCCCCAATTCCATTCTCATCTTTTTCTCTGCTCTATTTTTGTTTGAAATTTATTGCACAGAAATGTTGGCAGAATGGAAAAGTCTCCTCCTACTCTGCCAACCTCAAAGGTATTTGTTCTTAGCTAGGCCTAGTGCCATGTAGCTGTCATCCCTGTGAAGGTGAGAAGACTGAAGTATGATGCCATCTTCACCTACCCTGACTCAAAAGTAAATTTGAAAATGGAGCAGGGGAGCCGGGTGTGGTGGCCTGTAATCCCAGCACTCGGGAGGCAGAGGCAGGCGGATCTCTGTGAGTTCGAGGCCAGCCTCGAGTCCAGGACACCCAGGGCTACACAGAGAAACCCTGTCTCAAAAAACAAAAACAAAAAAAGAAAGAAAGAAAATGGAGCATTGGAGTAGCTTCGGGCAAGCTGCTTGCCTAGGGGAACGCTCTAACTTCTGTCTCTACCACAGCACAACAGAAGGAACAGAAACTACCCTGTTGCAAAGAGAGACAGAAAGACAGAGAGAGAGAGAGAGAGAGAGAGAGAGAGAGAGAGAGAGAGAGAGAGAGAGAGAGAGAGAGAGGCGCAGACAGAGAGAGACAGACAGAGAGAGACAGACTAGGGGTGGGGGATGCTTGGATATGGGAACAGCTACAATATATGGCACAGGGCAATGTGTTGAAGGTTGAATAAGGCCTCTTCTTTCCCATCATTTTCTCTGTTTCATATAAATGAGCACTTTTACCATTCAAGCCAAGTTGAGGGGCCAATAAGAAAGCTCTGACAATAAAGATGCTTGTTACCATGGCTGACAATCTTAGTTTATTCTTTGGAATCCAAGTGGTGGAAGTTGAGAGTTGTCTCCTGCAAGTTGGCTTCTGACCTCCACACTTGCATTGTGGCATGAATAAATAAATGCTGTAAAGTAAATAAATAAAAAGTAAGAAAGTGAGGTTCCTAGCTGATGGCTTCTATTTTCCTAAAGTAGGAAGTGATCTTGCCTGCTGAGAGCAGACTAGTGAAGTGCACACATTACTTGTTGTGTAAGCAATGATCTGGAAGCTTCCATTCTTTACCTTGTGTGGTATATAGGGGTTAAGAACCCTGGGATGTCTTAGCTGGGTGACTCAGGAGGCTGTGGTGACATGGCTTGCTGGTAGACTTACCTGGATCTGAGACGTATCATGGTGCTGAGGGCTTACCTGCATCAGCGGAATATACCAACCTCATTCACACAGGTGTCCACATAAAGGACCATCCTTCTGCAGGACCTGTCCATCGGAGAGGTTGCATGTGGATTCCCCAGAGTGAGTGAGCTGAAAGAGTACAAGAATGGAAGCCAAGGTGCCTTTTATAGACTAATGTTAGAGGTGACATCTTGTCATCTCTGCAGTATTTTTCTGGACTTACAGACCATATAGTGTGGATACTATATACCAGGCATTAGGGACCATCTTGAAGGCTGGATTGCACAGATAGGAATTTGGTGGAAGGTAGAAAGAAAGTTCATGAAAAAGTCACAGAAAGTTGGGAGTTGACCAAAGAATTACAATACAATTGCCCAGTATTAAATGGGGACCCATTTGACTTTGAGGAGTAGGTACTTGCAAGATACCAGTCTTCCATGCAGTATGGCTTTGTCCAGGAAGACTTAAGAGTAAGCTCAGAAAGAAAGAAGCACTGGGTCCATTGAGCTTTGTGGTTTTGTTGGGGAGCAGGATGGAAATGGAAAAGAGCCAAGCAGGTATAGGCTGCGGGTAGAGTGTCTTGGCCACACGGAGAAGACATGAAGTGAAGAAAGAAGGGGACTGGCCATCAGAGGCAAGCCTAGAACAATCTTTGGACGAAGAGCCTGGGGAGCTGGACCAATCACAGCCCGATAGTTGAACTTGAGATTGCTGACAGGGAAATGAACGCTTAGATAAGTGATTTTCAAAATAAGCCCTAAAACACTTCAGAATCCAGATCTGACAAAGAGAGCAGTAAGTTTTTTAAAAACATTAAAAACATACAAGATCCATAGCCAGGTACGGTGGCGCACGCCTGTAATCCCAGCACTCAGGGAGGCAGAGGCAGGTGGATCCCTGTGAGTTTGAGGCCAGCCTAGACTACAAAGTGAGTCCAGGACAGCCAAGGGTACACAGAGAAACCCTGTCTCAAAAAAGCAAAACACCAAAACCAAAAATCAAGATCTCTGTTAGAAAGTGAGATCTTACTGAAATGCAAAACAACAAAGCCCTGTCAAGGAAGAGTTCAGTAGCTTCAGAGCTCATCATTATTTGAATTTTGCTTCATCTACAGCAGTTAATCTAGAAATAAGGTTAAATAGTCATGAGGTTTCTGAGTCTGTTAGGATTTGAAATTCTCAATAAAGAATCTATGAAAATGATTCTTAACAGTTCAAAGTTGTCTAGTCTCTGGTAGTCTGGGTTACGTGACAATGACTAAAGTGAATCCAGATTTAAATGCGTTCAAGAAAATGGGAGTTTGTTTCTTATGTCAAAGTCAGAGCTTATGTGGACACAGGCAGCGCTGCTGCTTGCTGCTCTCCTTGGGAAGTTGCCTGCATTCTTGTGGTACGTGATGTCTGACTCTTGTGCCTCCTGATTACCTTTACGGACACTGTCCAGAAATGTACATACCACTTGTATGTAACAACACCAGTACCACCTACCTGCAGGGGAAGCTAGGGGTCATATTCCCTATGTGGGTGGCTGTGTGCTCAGAAGTTGGAGCTAAAAAGGAAGCAGGCCTTGTACTTAAAAGAAAATACTAGGAATGGATTTGTGAAAACTAGTAAGTGTTGCCACATGGCCTCTCATGCCTTGTTCTTTCTTTCCTTCTTTCTTTCTTTCTTTCTTTCTTTCTTTCTTTCTTTCTTTCAGATAGAGTTTCTTTGTGTAGCTTTGGCTGTACCTTTTCTTTCTTTCTTTTTTTAAGTTTATTTGGTTTTTCAAGACAGAATCTCTCTGTGTAGCCTTAGCTGTCCTGGACTCACTTTGTAGACCAGGCTGGTCTCGAACTCACAGCGATCTACCTGCCTCTGCCTCCCAAGTGCTGGGATTAAAGGCATGCACCACCACCGCCCGGCTTTTTATTTTTAAGATTTATTTATTTATTATTATGTATACAGTGCTCTGCCTGCATGCACACCTGCAGGCCAGAAGAGTGCACCAGATCTCATTATAGATGGTTGTGAGCCGCCATGTGGTTGCTGGGGATTAAACTCAGGACCTCTGGAAGAGCAGTCAGTGCTCTTAACCACTGAGCCATCTCTCCAGCCCCCTTTTCTTTCTTTTTAAATGGAATTTATTTCAAAGAAATATGTCATTTTGTATATTTTATATTTATAAAAAGAGTACCTGGCCGGACACAGTGGCACATGCCTATAATCCCAGCACTCGGGAGGCAGAGACAGGTGGATCGCTGTGAGTTCGAGGCCAGCCTGGACTATAAAGCAAGTCTACGACAGCCAAGGCTACACAGAGAAACTCTGTCTCAGAAAAACCCCAAAAAACCAAACAAACAAACAAAACAAAAATAAATAAAAATAATGAAGGAAGTACAGAAAGCTTTCCTACACCTCCCAGTTCCTTTGCCCCTGCTAATCCTTCACATTCGTCATGAGGAACCCTGAGCCTGCAGTGATGCACTAAATAACTTCATGCTTTTCTTGTGGCTTTCCTCTAGTGTGCTGTGCTATATCAACCCACCCAGGGCAGTGCGCTCCATTTCCTTTGTAGGATTCTTTGGGTTCCATTTGACTGACATTTTCTCAGTTGTTCCTTACTTTTAATGATCCCTGAAACATTTGAGGGCACTGACCAGGCATTTTGTAGACTGTTTCCAATTGGAATTTGTCTGATGTATTCCCCGGGACTACAGTGGATTACATGTATTCTTTTGGAAGAATACTAGGTTATCATATCATGTCACAGGCTAGTCTTAGTCACATGGCTGACAAGTTTCCCCATTGCAAAATGACTCATGTTTTTCTTCCTTCCTTCCTTCCTTCCTTCCTTCCTTCCTTCCTTCCTTCGTCCTTTCCTTTTTCCTTTATTTCTATACTTCAGCTGCTGTTTATTGGCATTCAGGTGGCACTAGAGCAACAGGCCTGGGGATGCTGCAGAATAGAAGGTAGAGAGTGGAGTGCACAGGCAGGAGTTGGGGAGGCCAAAGTTGTTGGGAAAGCAAGTCAAGGCCAGGGCCGAAGGTTACCTGAACTCCTGGGTCTCAATGCCCTCAAGCTCTGAACTCTTGCTATATCTCCTGACTCCAGACCAGGGCTGAGAGTTCTCTGGCCAGCATTCTACTGGAGCAAAGTACACAGAGATGTGTCTGCCCTTTTCTGATAAAGTCAGAGGGTCTCCACTCGTGCATTCCTCCTTCACTCTGGGCTCTAATTCTCCCTGTTGTCTTAGCCCACCAGCGCCACACTGTGGCCCAGAATCAGCACTACAAGCATTGCTTGCCTAGTGGATGGGATCCGGCCCAGAGGGCCATCAAGGCTCAGGCACTACACATGTGCTGTTGGTGAAGCCAGAGTGAGGGGACCACCCGGTTAGTACAATGACCACATCTCTCTTCTTGAAGACACCTGGAGCCTTGCCAACATTCGTGGCTAAATTCAGATGAAGGTCAACATCCTCAGCCCCAGGCATCCTCCACGGACGGCATCCTTACACAGCACAGGGAAGATGCTGCGGTACAGATGGGCCTGGCAAATTGTCTGGGGATTGCATGTCACAGGAATGATGGGAGCATGAGGGAAGTACCTAGGCACTTGGTGAGCACTCCTGCCACATTTGGTGAGCACAATAACGGCTCTACTGCAGCACTTCAAGGAGGCCTCTATGGTGCCCATGCTGCAGCTTCTGTGGGGTTGCTGGTAATGAGTGCCAGCTGCGGAGTGGTAGATGGCAGCCTCTGCCTCACGGGCAATGTGGTGCTGCATGCACACAGCCTCCAGAGGGTAATCCCCTTTGGCTGTTTTCTCCTTACAGTGTGATGCTCCATCTAGGACTGCATCTGCCACGCCACTGGCCTCAGCACCAGGGGGAAGTGATTTCCTGAGCCTGTTCTCTAGCATCTATACGGCACAGATGACAGACTTTCCAGATGGATTGCATCATCCGTCATTATAGTCATCATCTCCTGAGCCAGGAAGACCTCTGCAGGAATCTCAATGCCTAGGTCACCACGAGCCACCTCGATCCGGTCCCTGGCCTCCAAAATCTCATCAAACCTGCAGGCACCTTCATGGTTCTCGATTGTGCTGCTGATCTTGATATTCTTGCCCTTCTCTCCCAGGACCTTCCTAACCTCACACACATCGGCTGCCTTGCGGATGAAAGACGCAAACACCATGTCTACATCCTGCTCCGCTCCAAACTTCAGATCCTGGATGTCCCTTTCTGACACAGCAGGGAGGTCCATAGCAGCTCTGGAGATGTTCACCCACTTCTTGCTGCCCAAGGAGCCACCATTCTCCATCTCTGTCACCAAGGAGTCAGCACCGTTCTCTTTCACCTGCAGTGAAATGAGCCTGCCATCCACGACCGTGCTGCCCACCTCCACCACCTTGTAGATGTTCTTACAGTCCAGCCGCAGGATGTTCTCATCACACCTCTCCACGTATACGTTGTCAAGGGTGATCTTCAGAATGGCTCCCTTCTTCAGCTCTACTTCTGCAGTGCCGCTGCCCACAGGTCCCTTTGTGTTCAGTGCCACCGCAACAGGCCAGTAGAGGATGGGATCAGATGCCAAGCTGTCTCTGGCTGCTCGTAGGTTCTAGATGATCTCTGTATGGTACTCATGGGATCCATGAGAGAAATTCAGATGAGCCACATTCATTCCAGACTTAGTCATCTTCAGCATATCCACAGATTGGGAAGCGGGACCAATGGTACAAATAATGCCAATGTTGTGGGTGTGATGGGTACAGAGTGAAGGTACAGGCAGTACACGTGTCCAGTAAGGTGTTGGCCATGGCTGTATGGAGCGGCTAGGTCTGAACGAAGGCAGTCCTTGCTTCATCCACTGTGTGTCGTTGGCATGATTCCTGAGGTCCTCAGGCATACTCCAGATCTTCCTGCGGTACCTGAATTGGACATCTGCAGAGTCAGGAAGCATCACTTCTGTGCCTCGTGTTTTTCTATCCTTCCTTACTTAGAAAAAGAGCCACTCATACAGTCTATATTTGGGGAGTATGTAGTTAGGTTTTATCTTCCCTGGGACTTAATTTTTACAAAATTGCTTGTAGTTCTTTACATAGGAGACTTATCTCCCTAACTTGATGTTTGGTTCACCTGTTTATTTATAGCATTATTTATATATTATTTATATGAACAATAGGAATTATTTTATACATCGGATTATTTACATTTTTAAAAGTCTTGTTGTTCAAACTGTCCCAGCTTTAGCCATTAGGAGCTTGTTCCGTAGCTCCCCGCTTCCATTTGGCATGCCTTGTCATTGTGGTTTGGGCATTTTTTTTTTAACACTTCCTTACTTTCTGGAACTATAAAAGGCTTCTGCTCCTCTTGTGCATTTTCTCCTTTAGCCCAAGAACTGTCCATTTCTCCGAGGAGCTCTGGCTCTTTTTATTGGGAAAACTGGTTTAGGAAACCAAGATTTGGGCTTTGTGTGTGCTTAGGACACCAAATGTTCTCTCCACATATATAATAAGTCATATCTACACATACAGGCATAAGTATTTTTGATTTTCCCATTATGAGTTTGTACTGAAATCTCCAACTATAACTTGTTCCCATTAAGAGTCAACTGTCTTCCCTTGTTAGTCTGCACACTTCTATCCCAACCATAAAGAACTTGACTGTTGGGACCTTCTATCCAGTTGTTTAGTTGTTCAGTCGCTGTATATGTGCTGCTTAAAGGTGGGGATGCTTTGGAGAAATGTGCCATCAAGCAGTTTGTCATTGTGTGAGCATCATAGAATATGTTTACATAAACCTACATCATGTAAGTCAGTTACTGAGAGAAACATGTTGATTCAGTTAGGGCAGTCAATCAACATGAGAGGCTGTTGCTGGTGTAACAGCATACTGTTTCACAGTAAACTTTTTTTAATGCATACCACGCAATCCATGTGGACGTTGGAGGACAACTTTCAAGGCTCAATTCTCTCCTTCCACTATGCGTGTTCCAGGAAGTGGCGTAAGGTTGTCAGGCTTAGCAGCAAGCACCTTTACCTACTTAGTCATGTACCTTGCCCCAATTTTTTGATAAGTAGAAAGAATACTGTCAGAAAGTATAATATAGTAAACATGTAAACCAGTAACAGTCACTTGCCAGATTTTATGTACTACATATAATTGTATGTGCTGTTCTTGTATGTGAGTGGCAGTATAGAAGTTCTATTTGTGCCAACATCAGCATAGACACGTGAATGATGGTACGATGTCATTAGGCAATAAGAACCTTTAGCTCCATCATGATTAGATGGGACCACCATGGTGTAAGCACGCTCTTTGCATGAACTCTTATGCATTGCATGGCTATGTGACAGTGCTAATATTGTTAACTAGTATTTCTCTGGAAAGCAGCTCTATCAACCAGCATATCATTTTCTCTCATTTTGGTGGGTTTATGTTTCTTATTTTTCGGATGGGGTCTCATGTAGCCCAGGCTACCTTCACACTCACTCTTCAGCTAAGGTTAACTTTGAACTCTTGTCCTCTTGCTTCTACGTCTAGTGCCGCTAATGAATATATAATTCTTACATGCAGTTCCTTTTGCCTTTGGTCTTAGCAGTTGCACTCTCTCTGATCTCTGAACAGGACTTACACCAGCAGTGTTCCAACCACGTTGCTTTGTTTTTAATGTTACATGTCCCGTTCTATTATTCCTTTTAGGAAATGTGGTGGAGGTAGCATTGGGAACCCTGCAGTAAAATTTTCAATTACAAAATACAGGTTTCTGTAGACAATGACTGGATAAAAAGACACCAAAATTGCGTCTTAGTGAAGAGCCACCTGAACTGATGTAAAACCTTTTTTCCAGGTTAGAAGTGCACATTTAGTGAGAGCCAGCAGGGCTTTGCAGGGAACTCAGCCGTGTGAAGTGGCTGGGTTGCCTGCTCTTTCTTTCTTTCTTTCTTTCTTTTTTTTTTTTTTTTTTTTTTTTGTGCTGTTAGGAAGGAAGAGGACGTTTAGCTAAACTCCTTCCTATCAGCACTGCAATGGAAGTGAATGAGTCTGTGATGCTGTAGGTAAGAAAGGTTCTTTTATACAGTCTTCCCTTCACCTGACGACTCTCCTACATGCTGGACTTAAACTAGCAAGTTGGGTAGCACCTAAGCACGTGTGATTATTTCAGTTCAAATTCGTTTAAATGAAATAAAAGCAAAGTGACCATTCCCCAGGCATACTGACTGTATTCTAGCTGCTCGCTAAACACAATAGACAGACTGCTTGCTCATCTCCTTGAATGTATAGTTTAAATGGCCAGTAGTAAAAGAAATGACCCTTAACCCCTTAATGATTTTAGATTGCTATTTTCTTGGGAAGAGCTGCGAATATTTACCCCTTGTCTCTCTTACTTAATTTGGGTAGAAGAAGTAAGATTGGATCAAATTTTCAACACATGATGATGTTTGCTGGTAAGTTTCAATTTCTCACCTGTCTACCTTGCAAGCTACCACTCATGCCACATGTTAACTTCCATAGTCTGAGACTGAAGTGTTGTGTCAGAAAAATTGAGACTGCATTCTCAAGTAGACTCTCCCATTCCCTTCTGTGGGAACTTTGCTCACTCCGTTTCCAAATTGTTGGTTCCAAAATATGTCACACAAAATAAAGAAGTTAAAGATGAATGCATTTTTACAGAACAACCTACAAGTAAACGTTGGTAGTAGTTCTATCTATAATTGCTCTTCCCCCCCCCCCCAAAAAAAAACCTGAAAATAACTAACTTGTTTTCCTTTTTCAGTACTGGGGATTGAACCTAGTGCCTCATGCATGCTAAGCAAACACTCTACCATTAAGATATCTATATCAATGTTATCTATACCTATTATCTCTCCAGCCTCTTCCCTTAAAATTTTTGCTTTTTAACATGGGATCTAAGTTAGTCACACTGACTTTGAACTTACTCTGTAGTTCAAACAGGTCTTGAATTTATTTGTGACTCTACTCCCTTAGCCTCCCATATTGCTGGGATTAGTGACCTGAACTACCAGACCTTGTATTTGTCTGTTTTTTCAATGAGAAAACGGGGCAGGAAGGACCAGATAAATCTATGCTGCAGAAGACTACTAAATAATAAAAAGAAAAAGAAACATTTATTCACATAGTGGCATGAATCTCAGAAGTCTTATGCTGAATGAAGGAAGACAGTCTCAAAATATACATGTGTGATACTATTGATATAATTTTTAAAAAACAAGAAAATAGTGGAGAGCAGGCCAGAGTGATGAAGAGGTAGGGCTAATAGATGGCAGAAAGTAATTTGTACAGGAAGAATAAAATACTCTGTCTTGATTGTGGCAGTGCTCACACCCTTCTATGCATTGTCAAACATCACCATACATAAATGACTAAAGAATTGTTAAAAGATCAATCTGCAATCCCAGCACTTGGGCCACTGGTGTAGGAGGATTATGAATTTGAGAAGAGCCTTGGCTATATTAGCAAAACTCTGTCTGAAAATCAAACAAACAGAAGATCAATGAAAATCAGTATTGTATGCTAAATCTGCCAATTATTCTTTACTTATGTTAATATTTATTTCGTAGTTGTCTATATGCCCCCAAGTATTGAGGTTATGGTTTATATCTTTTGAGTTTATATAGTCTGCTTTGGCAATGAGTTATTGAAGAAGCAATTTTGTATTCCCTGTAGGCCTTCGTGGTGCAATGGCATTTGCCTTAGCCATTCGAGATACTGCCACTTATGCACGCCAAATGATGTTCAGCACCACACTTCTGATTGTGTTTTTTACTGTGTGGGTATTTGGTGGTGGCACCACTGCCATGCTGTCATGTTTGCATATAAGGTAAGTGGGAACTGGGGACCTCATTTTCATGTTCCATTTTAATTCAGTTTACTTCTGTTGATTTATTTTATTTTTAAATTCAGTTTATTTTAATTTGTTTTTAATGATGAGAAGATTCTATGCTTTGGGAAATCTAAACTTTAATTTTTCCCTCTTAAAAACTGCATAACACAATATAGAAAAAATAAAACTGTAAGAAAAAGAAATGAAAAGCATTGCTACCACTCTGAAAGGTTAGTGTACCAGACCTTTGCTGTGCATTTTATGCATCTTAGCAAACAGGCAACACTAAAGTTTCCTTCTATACTGGTTTTGAAAAGTTATAATAGGAGAAAATATATTACAGCATGGACATTAGCGCTGGTAAACATCTCCCTATTATTTGAATCGCTGTATGTATCCTGGCTGATTTAACCAAATCCCTATTTTGGTAGCTTGTATTGTTTTTAGGCTTTGCCTATTTCCATCTGGGGGTTTTGCTGCTACTATTACTATTACCAAATGCATGTTCTGAAGACAACAGGCCACCATGCTCTTGTTTAATTATTTCAATAGGATGCATTTCCAGAAACGGAATTGATTGATCTGTAATCTATGCATGTATTTAAGGCTTTTTGTTAGGTTACCAGGTTCGACCCATCAGCAGTGTACGAGTCCAGTTTCCTTCAACTCTAATTGATACTGAACAGTATCGCTCTTTCTGATCAGCAATGTTTCTAACCTGACAAACAAACTGGGGCCAAAATCCTATAGTAGTGGTCTTCAGTGTGTCCTGCTTAATGTATTCAGTTAGAAAGCTCTCTTGTATCTCAAGAGTTCTGCATTTGTTTCCATGGATACAGCAGCTTGTGTCTGAAGCCTTTGTAGTTTGTAGTTCTGTGTTTGGCTGAAACTTCATAGATGTTAAGAGCTACCAAGCTTCTGGGATATGTTTGCCTTATTCGGAAAAACAGTGTTTCTCCTATTAGAGAATCTGTCTCCTGTTTCTTTAACTTTCTATTATGCTTTTTATCATTGCAAAGATAAGCTAGTGCTGATTGCACAGTGAATGTTGTAAATGTCTTAATCTCTACTATTCAAATCCCTGTCTTCTCATTGTTGTGCTATTTCTGTGTGTAGGTAATAGAGTGCAGCATATGCTTTTATAAGTCCAGTAATGCGCTCATAGCCCTACTTATTCCTTGTAAGAGGACTTGACATTTATTAAGCACCTACTATGTGCCAGGCATTCTGTTAAATGTGCTTAACACGTTTATCTAATCATAATAACTTTTATTAAAAAATAGGCTTGAAAAGATTGTTAAATGGTCAATATCATACAGGTAATTGAATGGCAGACAGAGGAGCTTCTGCTCTTAGTGCCTGCAGACCATGGTACATCAAGAAATGAGTGTGGTAAATTTTGACAGGACTAAAGTCCTTTTCTCTAAAGCTTGTAATGAAATACTCTTCCAGGGAGAATACAACAAAATATGAGATAGCTTAGAAGAACTAATATTCCATAGAGAATCAGTTTTGTTCCCCCCACTGCCCACCACACGGAACAAACAAAACACCCCTGCATAACTATTCTCCTCAAAAGAAAAAACAAAACCCCAGGTACCCACACTGGGTTTTCTCTACATCACTAGAGCTGACAGCTCTGTGGCTGGCCCCATCTTGCCTGCCTTGCAGCGCAGTTGGAGGCTGACTTACATCCATTGCCTTTTTGTCTTAGACTACTTCTTGGTTTCTTGTTTCACTGCAGTGGTTTGGCCTGCTTGTGAACAGAGGCTATGTGTTGGTTTTCAAAGTATGTTTCCAATTGGAATAGAAGTATAGGACTATCCTCCCTCCAGTCCTTCCTGGGTACCATCGTCCAACTCTTCCCATGGCCCTCCACTCTCAAGCGAGGTTGTATATTTTTATAGTCCTTACTGGATGTTTTTTAATACAGTGAAGACTAGCATGTCAAAGAGTTGTGAAACACATAGTCTTCATTTTTACATTTTCATTCACATTATTGATTTAATTTTGTAAAACATGTATTGGCTTAAAATGTTATCACACTTATTTAATAGTTATATCACAGATCCTACATTTTCTCTATTTTTAACTGTTAGTAAATTCTTTTTTTATTATTTTTATTTCATTTTGTTTTTGTAAATTCTTAATAACTACCATAAATAGAAAATGTTAGTATTTCCGAGGCATTTACTATTGCTGTAATTATTAGTTTATCTTTATATTGGCATTTAAAGGCTAAAAAGTTGTCTTTTTCTTCCTACCTGTATTTGGGAGTAAAGGGAAAGGCTTTGCTTAAGTGTCTCTTTCCTTCCCTCTCATTTTGGAGTATAATCATGAAGTTGCTGGTGAGTTGGGACTGTTGAAAACTCATGTACACACAAGCTTAACCTTTGCATTCTTCATCCTTCCTTCTTAATTTTGGGCAAGGCAGTTGACTATTTAGGGCCCCAGTTTCTACATCTGCAGCATGAAACCTATCTCCTGGAATTCAGAGGATTTGGGGAGCTGGTTTCTGCACAGCTCTTTGCACACCACTTCAAGTATGCCGTTTACAGAGCCTCTCAGTCAGTATCTGCTGAGCACTAGCTGTTGGAAGGACACTCCTTGTTTCAGCCTCCAAGTCACTGGGTCTTAGCAGATTGTTTTGTCTCCTTGGGATATTTGACAATATTTGGAGTCATTTTTGACGGCAACATCCAAGAGAAGGGACTGCCATTGCCATCTAGTAGGCAGAGGCCAGCATCCTGTTAGCATCCTACAGGGCACAGAATAGGCTACTGTCTAGACATACAATTCAAGAATCATCTGACCTAAAATGTCAGTAGTGCTAAAATTACAGAACCGTATTCAAAAGGACAATGAGTAAAAAAATAGAAAATGAAAAAAAAAAAAAACCCGCCTTTGATCCCATTTAGTGGGAAAAGTGATATTAAGCAAACAAACAAGCAGGACAGTTTTAGACAATACTAAATGTGATGGAAACTAGGTAGCTGTGATAGTGACTGGGAGTGGGGTACATTTAACATGAAGAAGCCAGGGAAGGTCTCTTGGAGAAGTTATATTTGAGTTCAGTCTGCCTGAGTGGCAAAACCCTGCCAGCTCATCGATGACCAGGAAAAGCAGTCCAGACAGAGGGAACAGTCAGCAGCAAAGGCTTCAAGGTCTGTTTGACACAGAGAAAAGCTTACATGATCAAATGGTAAGTAGCAAAAAAGGTGAACAAGACCCCAAGGGGTCAGCATTCTGAAAACTGCCAGTGAACGGCCAGTAGCAAAGACGTTCAACTGGGGAGTCATGAGGTCTTTGTCTCAACTACCCAGATCAGGTGATAGGGAACCGCGTAGTATGGCTGTGTTCCAGTGAGACCTTATTTACCACTGGATGTGCATGAGAGCTGTTGTCTGTCCCTCCTGCTGGAGGATCTTGTAGTATTGTCTATTGAAGACTTTGAATTTGAAAGTACAGTGGCAATCTTGAGGCTATTAAAGCAAGGGAATGACATGGTCTAATTTCCAATGTAAAAAGATGATGTCCTTCTGTCTTGGAAGCAGTGGATTGCCAATGAATGAATCAGCTCAAATCCTTTCACACAGTTTGTGACAGTCGCATTTGTCTCCCTACTATTTAGGTAGCGCACATGCTTTGCATTTCTTTGTCTCGGAGCCTTTGCTTTGCCTGTGATTCTCTTTCATTCTCAAGAATTGACACAACGACCCTTCCCCTCCCCCATTCTTTTTTTCTTGGAGTTGCTGGGTAGCATTGGGTCTGTCTATCACAGTGATTATCCCACTCATCCCAGTATTGCTAGAAGAGCTACTTACCGCTTACCACTAGCAATGCACCAAGCACTCTAAATGCTTCCAGTACATTGTTGTCAGCTAATACTTATAGAAACACTCTGAGGTAATATTAGCTCCATTTCTGGGTGATAGAACTCACCTAGCTAGAAATTATTTTGAAGTACTCCCAACCCCATCCTCCCTTAAACAGCAAACTCTTTGGAAGTCTGCTGTAGTTGGGTCTGTTTCTCCACGGGCCTGTGAGCTCCTTGGGGACAGGAACCATGTTTAATTCATGTCTATGCCCTGTGCCTAGCGCAGTGCCTGGCAAATAGTAAGTGCTCTGTAAATGTTTATTGCATTGGTTTTGGATAGTGTGCCCTTTGAATGTTGTAAGTGTTCTATCATCTTGACCACTAGATGTCACTTGAGATACACAAATATGGTTAGAGTCCAATGTGGCTGGTAAGCTATTAAACAGTGTCTGGCCAGTTTCAACAAAGTGAAAATGAGCCTTTGTTTGAGTTTTGAATCTAGTCATGGCCACCTGTTTTCAAATACTTGACCATGACTTCCTCACCTTCCAGATGTAGTCTTTTTCCTCCTTTGTATCATTTTCCTCCTTTGAGTGTTGTCTTTGCAGATGTTGTTGCTACAGCTTCTTGTACTTCTGTGTTGTCTGTGCTATCTGTAGTTGGTAACCGAATCAATAAACATTTGAGCACCTATTGTGTGTCAGGTACTATGCTAGACTCTGGGGATACAGAGATGAATTGAGACATGGCCTTTACCCTCAAGGAGCTCACAGTCTTTTTGGGGAGACGGACAGGTAAATAACTATACTGTGCTGTGCTGTGTTTTGTAATAAAGAACTTAGAAAGTGCTGCAGAAGCACAAGGGGCATCCCATTGAGCAGCTACTTTGGTACTTAACAAGTGAGTAGAAAAGCGAGGGGACACGAACTACAGCCTGAGGGGAGGAGTGGCATAAGCAAAACCAGGCCTGACTCTTGTTGCTGACAAGTGTCTGGGGAGAGGAGTGGGTTAGGATACATGGAAGAAAATGGCTAGTGATAGGGGTGGGAGAGTAGCTTGGAGTAAGGGCTGGCCACTACTCTGAAGAGACTTTTGAGTGCTTTGCAAAGGACCTCAGACTTGATCCTAAGGTTTGTGACCTAGAGAGCTCCAGGCTTTGCAGACCTCACCCTGGGAGAGAGCCTGGCAGCTGGAAAGGTTTACTCAACAGAACATGTGAGTCAGAAAGGGGGCTGGCACAGTGGGGACGGCAAGGAGAGGAAACCTGGCCGGCACGGTAGGAGAAAGGATGGAGTTGGCAAATTTGGAGTCTAGAGAGGAGACTCAGAGAAGTGGATAGTGAACTTGCTCCCTGGGATGTCGAAAGAAGGAATTGGCTGTAGGTACATAAGGATTAGGAAGAACCAAGGCTACTGCCCAGCAATTACCCTGCAGCTCCCCTGTAACAGGACCCCCTTCTGTCAGCCTACCAATGTTGCCATGAGAGCAGTCTGCCAGTTTTGTTTGTGAAGCTTTCTAATCGTTCACACTGACAACCTGGGCCCACAGCGTTTCTCTCCCTCACTGCTTAGAGTGGGCTGGCATTGAGAGAAGAAGGGCTATTTTATTGAAACTCGTAAGTGGGGTTTTAGGAGTAGAACATCTGCCCTGCTAGCCTTAGACCCAAAGCTGTTGCTAAAGAAGATGGTGGGTGCCAGAATTGTCCACCCCAAGCTGTAGAGAAGAGAGAGAGCGTGAACCATTCTGGAGCTTGTGTGTTGAGAAAAGTATTTGCCTGACAATGTACATATATGAGTAGATCTTCTGTTGGATTCAAAAATCTCATTTGTTCTTTGTGTTTTTCCTTTAGGGTTGGTGTTGATTCAGACCAAGAACATTTGGTAAATATGCACTTGTGTTGTCCCTGTGTTCCTGCCCAATGTTCAGTCATTTGGAAAGAAAACTCTCTCTTAGACTTCATGCCTTTTTGGTACTGTTTTGTTTGCCTCGGCTTTGAACTGACATCATTTCTGGCTTTTCTCACTGCTCCATAGAAACAGAGCCATAGTTTAGGCAGTAAGTGGCTATCAAGGGTGACAGACAGCTTTCCTATCTATAGCCATCCTGGGCTTTTGCCACCGAGGAGAATAGACTCTTAAGCGCTCCTGGGTGTTCAAGTGACCGCTCTGGCACAGGGAGTCTTTTTCCACTCCAGTTGCGCATGAAGGCTTGTCTCTGATGTCAGCCCCACTCCAGCTGCTCTTCCTGTGCAGCTTTCAAATTGGACGGCCAGCAGCTGCCCTTGAGAGCTGCCTGGAAGCTTCTCAATCTCCAGCTGGTCTCTCCTGCATGTTTTGGGGGTTACACTCTCTTACCCTCAGCCTCAGCATTTTCAACACAGCTCCTCACTTCCTTCCTTCCGTGTGTCAGTTTCTCAGCCCCTCCTATGATCTCCTGACTTGTAGACTGAGCACAGCATAGCTGTCTGCCCTTGTGAGACTAACCCTTTCTGGTATTTCCCACCCTCTTTTTAATGGTTTCTGATCACCGCTGAATAACTGATTCTCTATTACACATTCAATGAGAGATCACAAATGAGGTTTTTGAAGATGGAAAATATCTTTTGAAACATAAGTCCTATTGTTTTGTTTTCTGAAATAAGCCATGCAGTATTTTCCGTAGGGCATGTGTGCTTTAAACGAAAACATTTACTCGATTCATTTCCTAGATAGTAATTTTGAGTGATGACTATGTGTGTGTATGTGTGTGATATAGGAAGTAGTTGCCCATTTTGTGGTCAGAATCTTAAAGTAGAATTCCTTGGACAAACCAGCTTACATACATTCCCACCCTGCCAAGCTTCCTGGATAGGTTTGAGGGCTCATAGCGTCTCAGTGCCTTTGTGATAAAGCAGTATATTAACACAGCCCTGTTGCCATCACAGGGGAGAAGTATAGAAAGTGCCAGATCGGTGACTACAAATTGTGGCAAATGGAAAGAAGGATTTTTCCATTGCTTCCAGAACCCTTTGGACAAATGTTAGCAAGATGGCCGAGTGGGGAAAGGTGCTAGCTGTAAAAGCCTGACATGACAATCTGAGTCTGAGCCCTGGAACCCATGTAAAGGTGGAATGAAAGAAGTAACTCCACAAAGTTGTTCTCAAACCTCCACATGCATCTCTCTCCCTCCCCCCTTCTCACATTCACACACTCACACTGATGGAGATAAATACAATTTAAAAAATTAAAACCCATACGGACATCTCAATTGCATTGTTTACTCAGTAATGCTTATCTCCATTATGAAACTCCAGGAAGATTCTAGTCCATATGGAACTTAGGGGTGCACAGTAGTTAACTGGTAAGAACTATAGATGATTCGCTTTACAAGAAGTGAAGGCAGGGCCAACATGATGGCTCAGTGAGTAAAAGTGCCTGCTGAGCACGTCTGGTGACCTAGTTCAATCCCTGCAACCCATGCTGGAAGAAGATAACACCTAACACAGAGGCAGCAGAAGTCATAGTAGTCCCAGTAGTAGTAGTAGTAATAAAATTAAAAAGAAGTGAAAGCAAAAACTAAAAAATAAGGCAGCTCTGTGGGCGAGAAGTATAGCTCACTGGTACAATGTGTAATTGGTTTGCATGAGGCCCTGGTTCTATCTTCAGCACCAAAAAGTAAACAAGAAAATAAGAAGTGAAGGCATGAGAAATATACCGATGTATAGGCAAGTAGAGAAGTTCTTCTGTGTTTGTGAGCACACACAATGTTCTCAAATAGTTTTGTAGTTTTTAATGTATGTGTTGACACATGTTGAGGGGGGAAAGAAAGCTAGTTTGGGATTAGAGAGGACAGGAAGGAGAGAAAACCCAGACTCTAAACTCTGTGCCCTTAGAAAATCACAAAACCATGGAACATTAGTTCTGGAAAGGACCTCAGGGAGCCTGCAATGCTTGAATTTTATACATGAAGAAATTCAGGCCCAGAGAAGTAAAGAGGTTTTCCCAAACTAATTAATGTTCATGAGCCAGGACTAGGTCTAGATAACCTAATTGCCCGACTACTGAGCATGGTAGCAACTTTGAAAATGAAGTCCACAACACAGCTCTCCAAAGATAGCATGAGATGTTTTCTTTTGTAGGTACCACTGCATGAGCAGTGCAAGTCTTTCAGATGGAGGAGGTAGATTAGCCTATACTGGCTTTTCTTTAGTGTGTGTGTGTGTGTGTGTGTGTGTGTGTTCATGTATGTATATGTGCACATGGGCATGCATGTGCCATGGTACATGTGGAGATCAAAGCAACCTTGGGTATAGTAGAAAAGGATCTCTTTGATGTTGATTGCTGTGTACACCAGGGTAGCTGGTCCATGAGCTGCCAAAGACTCTTCCCATCTCACTCGATTAGCATTGGAGTTACAGAGCATTGATGCCATGCCTGGCTGTGTGTGGGTTCTGAGGATTTGAACTTGGATCTTCATGTTTTGCATGACAAATACTTTTCTCACAGAGACATCTCCTTAGACCCCATACTGATGTTTTTTATATTTCTGAAATTATATGTTGCACCCCCTCCTTGCTTTCCTGCCTTCAACCTCTCCCATATCCCCTCCCTTCTTGTTCTCCCTCTCAAATTCATGGCCTCCTTTTCTTTAATTGACCCCATGATGACTTTTAAGTGGTAACAGAGTCATAAATTAGCAAGCTTCCTGAGTCATAGAGATGCTTAGAAAAACATTTCAGTTCCCTACACCAAAGCTGCAGGATACAAGCCCCTGAATGTCTAATGTTACCTGTCCTGGATGCTACCTTTCTGATGCTTCAAAGGAATGGCTTGAAATAAACCTGTCTGTATCCTGGATATTGATTTATGTATCATCTGTCTGCAGGGTGTTCCTGAAAATGAAAGGCGAACTACCAAAGCAGAGAGTGCCTGGCTCTTCCGGATGTGGTACAACTTCGATCATAAGTATCCTTAATGATAGAACATGATAGTGAAGGCACAGATAAGTGTAGTTTGATACAACAACTTGGTGCACGCATGTGTGCGTATGTGAGCACCAACATATCTGGGGGGGGGGGGGGGGGGGTGTTGGGGAGGAGCCCAGTGACTTGTGCATGCCAAACATATACCTTACCACTAAGCTGCAGCTGCTACCCAGAGCAGAATAGAAAACCTGCCTCACTCCATCAGTGTAGTGGAGAAGACTTTCCCGCCAAGGAATTCCTCTACAAACCCAGGGAACCAGTAGTCACTGGTTATTACAGAGGGAATTCAGAGCCTAAATGGCATGCTATTTTTTTTTTTAAGATAGAGATTTATTTATTGAGGAATCTTTACAGTTTGATGTCCTTGGGCTGATTGGTAGAATCCTGTGTAAGGTATTTGTTCCTTGTCAGTGTGCTTGCTTTGGTGGAAGCCTTAGGGGAGAGCATGAGATGGAAGAAATATGCAGTGTGCTTGTCACTGCACTGCTCAGGAAGCTGGGGTGAAGGGAGAGTGTATCTTTCCAAGACTCCTGTTCATAATGTCTTTGTGATCACAAACCTTGTATGCTTAGGAAAAATACACTTGCCCTCATGACTAGAATCCCTTCATGATATTCTGTTGACCAAAATTTCTTTTTGTTTTACTTTTTTTATTAATTTATTCATATTACATCTCAATTGTTAGCCCATCCCTTGTATCCTCCCATTCCTCCCTCCTTCCCGCTTCCCCCCTACTTCCCTCCCCTATGTCTGTGACTGAGGGGGACCTCCTCCCTCTGTATATGCTCTGTTGACTATATTTTCACCTCCATTCTTTGGCAAGTACTTTAAAATTAAATGACCATGTGCATGCAAAAATTCAAGCATATCTGTGGCATTAAAGTTCCCATTAGGGAGTGAGAGGCTAAGTTTTCTAAATTGTTTAAAGATTATGTCATTACTTTTGGCTCCATTACCAGCATCTTGGATGTATGCCATTCCCATATCTCTTGGGGTTTTTTCATTCCTCCTACTTAACATTTTTTTAGTTTTCTAGAATAAAACATACATTTTCTACATAACAATTTAAATGATCCCAGTTTAGAAAAATAACTTACTTTCCTATATAATCTTATAGGAGTAAACACCTAAACTAAGCTCTACCAATTTTAACACCTAGAGCCCTGGAAAAATTAGTTATTCATCAGTCTAGATTTCAGTAAGCTTATTTAACCGGATTGTTACAATACAGTTGTAATTTAAATACAATGAAGTATGTAAATCTTGAGAAAACAGATTAATGGATTTTGACCAGCACCTATCCCTGTGTACCTATTACCCATATAATATATACATATATAAAAATATATGTAAGTATTATAGCACAATAGAAGGTGCCCTGTCTTCTCCTCACTCAGTAACACCTCCCCACCATACCCCACCAAGGAGCAACTCTAATTCAGAGTGCTATCAACATGAATTAGCTATACTCGGAATACATCATGTTTAGACTTTTTGTGCCTTTGTTCCTTTGCTGAGCACCTGTGTAATTTAGCCATAATTCAGTGAGCTGGGGCTTGGAACTAGGGCAACATGCATGCTAGATATGCATTCTGTTTCAGTCCTTGTTTTGTTGTTGACAAAGTCTGCCTAGTTAGCCTCAAACTTATGATCCTCCTGCATCTGCCTCCTGTGTGTTGGACATACAGGCATGTTTTCCCATGCCCAGCCTTTTCTTTATTTTTATAATCACATGAATCTCTCTGTATGTATGTATGTATGGTTTATTTGTTTGTTTTGTTTTTTTGTGTTTGTTGTTGTTGTTGGAGGCAGGGTTTCTCCGTATCGTCCTGGCTGTCCTAAAACTTGCTCTATAGACCAGGCTGGCCTTGAACTCACAGATCTACCTGCCTCTGCCTCTCAAGTGCTGGGATTAAAGGCATGCGCCACCACTGTTCAGCTAAGGACAGAACTCTCCAGAGTTTTCTTTTGCCAGATTGTTTGGTAATTTGATATAACAAAGCCCTGTTCATACTAGTAGGTAGGGCTTTTGTCACTTATGTATGTTCAGCATTCTGACAAGTTTTCCGTTCTGGTTTTAGTGGCTTTGTGTAGACAATGTGTTTAGAGCAAGAGCTTCAGTCTTTATATTAGTAGAATATGTTAGTTTGTATGGTATAGGCATAGATGAATGTTGGCATTGAAAGATTTATTAATGTATGGATTGGGCCTGTGTTGTCAGCAGAGGTAAGGTGCTAAAGAGCGCGGAAGACAAACTGCAGGAGTCGGTGCTCTCCTGCATGGCTTCAGGGGGTGGTACTCGGGCTCTCAGACTTGTTGGCAAGTGCCTTCAACTTTGAACCATCTTGCCAGCCTCACCTTTTGTCTTTAAAATGGTTTTTGAGGTGGGTTTGCTATGTGGCCCAGTCTGACCTTGAACTCACACTCCTCCTGTTCTAGTCTTCAGAGTGTTGGGATCACAGGTGTGCACCACTGTGTGTAGCTAATAACTTCTCATGAGGTCTGGAGATTGAACCCATGACCTTGAGCATGCTAGGCACGTACTCTACCACTGAGCTACATGCCCCAGGTTCTCATTTTATAATGTAAGGGATGTGATACGTGTCTATCCTTTCTCCGTTCTTTTCCCTTTTTCTTCCTCTTTTTCTTTTCTTCCAATTACCATGAGTTACCAGTTCTGCTGAAATGAGGATCTATGATAAAGGAGTTCATGATCCGTACTGGTTTGTTTGTTTGTTTGTTTGAAGTCTTGGGATTTTGTTTTTCTTTCCTCCTTCACCTCCTTCCAGCTTTGTAGGAAGGGAAGCAACATGATACAGAAATTCAACTCAGAGCTTCCATCAGAATCCATAATAAATGATCAAAACTATTCCTGTTAGGATACGTTACCGCAGTATTTATTCTTTACTTTTCCCCTTATTTTCTTTAGCACTAAACTCAGCTTGTGTTCCTTCAGTCTCTAAAAGCAGAAAAGCATTAGGATGTCATGCAATAGGCTCATGAGTTAAAGTCAGACCAAGATCAACTAGCAGATGTGTCCGCATTCCCTTAGCTGTGTGACTTTAGGTGGCTCATTGAGCACTGTGTGTGTCAGTGCCCCTGTCTGTGAACTCAAGATAATAAAAAGGTCTCCCGTTTTTGCCTTACTGCTGCTGTGTGGCAGTGAGATGAGCTGGCATATGGGAAGCCCCTGGCCAGCCTGAAGCGTTTGGCATGCTGTGGCACTGATGAGTAAAGGGTTTCGTTTGGGGGCTGAGTTGTACTTTAGGAGCAAGTAGAGCACCTGGATAGCACATGTAAGGCCTCGGATTGCTCCCCAGTGCCACTGAAACCATAACAAAACTGCCTGTTCTCTGAAATACGTGAAGAAATGAGTGCAGCCCTTCCTTAACCATGTGTGCACAGCTACCTGAAGCCCCTGCTGACCCACAGTGGGCCTCCTCTCACTACCACACTCCCAGCCTGCTGCGGGCCCATTGCCAGGTGCCTTACCAGCCCCCAAGCATATGAGGTAAGTGGCATTCGTTTATTTACTTACTCACTTGCTGCTATCATCTTGAGACAGGTTCTTGCTGTTGTCGTCTTGAGACAGGTTCTTGCTGTATAGACCAGGCTGGCCTCAAACTGAGATTACAGGCATGTCCGACCTTGCTCCAAAGTAAGTGGCTTTTATGCACTAATTGGAATTCTTTAGCAAGTTCAGTTTAGCAGTCCTATGGGTTTTATTTTATTTTGGTTTGAATTTCTTGGTCTTTGAGGTATAAAATCCACGAGAAAGGAAAAAAAATCCATGAGAGGGAATTTAAGCATATTTTATTCAAGTAGAAAATAGATATAAATGTGTAAATAGAGGTAACAGCCTTTGAAAATGGGCCAGTTCCTTATCTTACAGCAGGTGGTTTTAGTAGGTCATTGTTTCCATGTCAGCTTTGATTTCTTTGCAGTGGGTGTGGATGTCTCCATGTCTTCATTAGGCTCATCACAGTTCAGTTGAGAGGGTTCTCAAAAACATTTTCTTAGATTTAGTTACATTTCTTTAAACTAAAATAGTGATACAATGGAGCTTTCCCTCCAATGAAAAGTAATCATAGTCAAAATGGTATGCCATATGACACCATGCTTTGCTGGACCATTTTGATGTCTGTTAAGTACAACAGATGTTCTGTGCTTTAATATAACTTTGAGGTTTTCAGGACGTGCATCCCTGTGTGGTCCATGTGGCTGGGGGTGGAGATGCAGCTAGACAGAATTTAGATTCCGTATATTTTCACTATCTACTACATGATTGGTGGTTTGGTAAATATTGCAACCAAGATGAAAGTGAAAGTTATCTAACTAGTCTGGATTCTAATATGTAAACACTTAATTTTTCCTCCATGCTTAAATAATCAGTGATACTGATTGGGCTTCCCTAATTCAACCCCCACCAGGTTTGAGTGCTTTAATGTAACGTTAAGAACACCAGGTTAGGGCCTGGAGAGATGGCTCAGAGGTTAAGAGCACTGGCTGCTCTTCCAGAGGTCCTTAGTTCAATTCCCAGCAACCACATGGTGGCTCACAACCATCTATAATGAGATCTGATGCCCTCTTCTGTCATTCAGGCAGAGCACTGTATACATAATAAACAAATGAATGAATAAGACTTAAAATTTAAATTAAATTAAATAAAAAAAGAACACCAGGTTAGTGAGAAGTTGCAGTGTAGACATGGCCCTTTCATGGATTCCGTCCTCCTCAGCACTTTGTTAGAATACATTCAACAGGCAGTGTGGCAGTGGTTCCTGAGCCAGAATAGCAGCCAGTAGCTTTGTTTTGGGTTGCTGTACATTTGACATATTGTGCTTGTAGTGTGGGGAGAATACTCCATGCTGCCTTGTCTCCCTCCCATATGGCCCAGGATCTGCATGCAAGCATTGTTCTTTGCCATTGTGCATAGGAGTGCTATTGGCTCAGGCAGGGGCTTGGCTCTCAGACTCCAGAGACCCAATAACTTATACCATCCACACCCAGAAGCTCCATAGCGCGCTCCCTCCCCCCCCCCCCCCCCCCGTGTGTGTGTGTGTGTGTGTGTGTGTGTGTGTGTTTCAGGTGTGGTGGCACATATCTGTGACCCAGTCCCTTGGGAGGTGGCAGCAGTAGGGCCAGGAATCCAATATCATCCTCAGATACACAGCAAGTGAGAGGTTAGCCTGGGCTAAATTAAGACCCCCCCCCCTTAATCTCAAACAACAATAACAGACAAACAAAAAAATCTGCTACCAACAACCTTTAAAAACCCACAGACGAAAATGAAACAGCTATGTATCCTGTGGTGCATAGTAATATCACACATCACTGTATGAGTTTCCTGGAGCTCCTGTGACAGACTAAATGGCTTAACAACAGAAAAGGTCTTTACAGTTCTGAGGTTAAGAGAGAGGCGGGATTGGTTCCTTCCATGTCATAGCTTCTGATGCTTTGCTGTCAGTCGTTGGCATTCCATGATGTTTAGATGCTTCAACCTAGTCCCTGCCTTCATCATCCCTTGGTATCTTTTCTCTATGCATGTGTGCCTGTGTTATTTATGCTATTACAAACAGTACTTACAGTGAACGACTGCCTTTTAAATATACTTTTGCATAACATTTGTTCAAGGATATATGTTATAAGTATGTAGAATTGATTTTTAAAGGGGTATTACTACATCAAAAGGTATGTGCCTTTTACATTTTTTCTGTACCTCAAACTTAAAGGAAACATTAATTAGAAAGTGCTAAAGAGCCCCCACTGATGTGCAAAGGCACCACAGAGCTTTGTTTTAACCAAATTGCAGACACTAGTTAGGTTTTTTTGTTACTATATTGTTATATATTAGACAGGAAGTCATTTCAGCTGATTGGTGGCTATGGACTTACCTTTTCAATTGACTCTTTTATTTTAATCTTTGCATATTTAAGGAAATTTCTAGCACTAGTAAGTTTTTGATAGCAGAAACACACACACATACACACACACACACACATACGAATAGAATTCACCAGCAACTCTGTCATGGAGTGCTTATGTTGAATGACATTCCACATATTTCTATACCCATATACATGTTTTTTTTTCTTTGCAAATTAGACTATATATTGTTGGCTAGTGACTTGAAGGGGTTGGATGGCACAGCATACCTAATGGATGGGAGGTGGGAAGAAGACTGGAGAGTGGGAGAGCTGTCAGTGTTTCAGTGCACCCTGCACAGCGAAGGGGCTGCTGGTGGGGAAGGCAGCTGCTGATGGGAGATAGCACTGAAAGGAACAGGTCCCAACTGTCTTTTAAGTCAAGGTTAGGACTTTAGACTTTATCCCGAGTATACTGAGCTACCAGCCAGGCATTTTAACTAGAAGTATCAGATTATTTCCTTTTGGAAATGGTTCCCTGAATAGCTGAGCTTACCTTACCATCTTGCCTGGCTTGGATTCTTGTATTGCTTAACTGCTCTCAAAGCTTATATTGTTTGTATTTAGAACCAGGAGCAATTGAAAGATGATGACTCTGATCTTATTCTCAACGATGGTGATATCAGTTTGACGTATGGGGATTCTACTGTGAACACTGACTCCGCAACAGCCAGTGCCCCAAGGAGATTTATTGGCAACAGTTCTGAAGATGCCTTGGATCGGGAACTTACATTTGGGGACCACGAACTAGTCATTCGTGGAACACGCCTGGTTCTTCCGATGGATGATTCTGAACCTGCGTTAAATTCATTAGATGATACAAGACACAGTCCGGCCTAAGCTTTCTAATACTCACTTAGTGGTTTGTAAACTTTGCACACGTGATTGTGAAGAAATGTGTACTACCTACAAGTCCTAGTGCATGCCTCTGAATGTGTAAGCTATATAAATGCTATTTATATGGCACAGGAAGAATATAAATACCCTGTACACGGCAGATTGTAACAAACTGTTCTCTTAAGTTTTGTTGGCTGCACTACTTTGGCCAGATCTGTTTTAGACACTTACTTTCACAGTGATGTTGTGTGTTCTGTTAGTTTTGTGTTTCATTTAAAGTATAAAAAGTGGAGTGACCCTTTCTCATATTTATCTGACACTTAACCGGAATACCAAGTTCTTGTGATGTGAATTGATTTGTGTATGGCAGGGAAGGGGGGGGGGGGGAGGGGAGCTGTTATTCCCTCGGGAACCCAGGGAGGAGAGGTTCCTTTGTTGGAAAACTTTTGTTGATTGCTGCTGCCTTTGTCGTGATTTTTTTCTTTCCCTTTTCTCTGGTGGCCCTTTGTGGTGCAAGGAGCTGATGGCATTTTGATCTCACCCCATTCAGGTTGGGGACTGAAGTGTGGGGACCTTTTTTCCCCATTGATGTGAAAGAACAGATTTCTTGACTACAGTATATTGATGCTCTGAGAACGAAGGCTATAAATGACCTCCAAGACCTTATTCCTTTTCTTTCACACCAAGCCTATAGGAACTGCATCGAGCTGGCTTAGCCAAAGTACAGGTGTATATAGTTCAGGGCACTTGTTACAGATTTAGGGGCTCTGGAGCAAGTGGACATGAGGCATAGGATGGTGGTGTTGGAGGTCTCTCTTCCCAAATATGTAAATATTCTATACCACATAAGTTGAAATAGGAAATGTAATTGCTGCTTCATATTTTATTATGTTCTCTGTGTGTATAGCAAGCCTTGTCATCACAAGTTTTTTATATCAATTTAAATCGCTGCTCTTTAGCAGCCAAACAGGAGCAAAATGTAAAATTTTTAAACTCATGATGTTTAACGGTTACGTGTTAGTCAGTAGTTGATGTTAAAAGTTAATTTATGAACCCACGATTGTTCTGTACTACACCAAAGGCAGCCGTAAGAGGAATCCAGTGCTCTGCAGCGGCTCTGAAAGGATTCTCCTTTGTGTAAAGTGGGTGTAGTTGTCGTCATTGTAGTGTTACTTTTTAATAATAGACATGTAAGCTGCCATGTGTTATTTTTGATGGTTTTTGAGGAAGAGCACAGAACAAATTTTCATTTCATATCCATAGTATGACAGTAGTTTCTATTTTGTAATGCTGCAAATACCTAAAGGTACATTGAATACATGGAAGGGGATACATTTTGATGCTGATTCTGACCTGTTTGTGATTTAGGAGAAAAATACAAATTTTGTGGATTTTTCCCCCTCAGGTCTGAGTAGCATTGCCTTAAATCTAACCCAATTAGACAATTGATAACTTATGTGATGTTCAAATTTTCCACTGAAAAATACCCTTCCAAAACAAACCTGCACTTACTCTCAAAAGGGTTCTGTGCCATTGTAAACACTCCTTGAGATTTTAAGGGAATTCTTATGTTGTTACCCTTCATGGCAGCCTTGACTGTTGGCATAGCCATTTGTTATGTAGTGGTAGTGACTTTCCTGCTATGCAGGAACTCCTCCTGTGAAGTGTACGTTTTATATGATGTGTGGCTCTTCATGCAGTAAATAATTTCTTGTTAATCTATGTTTGAGGGGTTTTGAATGTCAGCCTCATTGACCCACAAAGTTATTCAAGTTGTAAAGGGGTATACAATAATTTAACTACTATCTTTTTTTTATTCTGTCACATTACTGAGCTCACATTATGAAAATGGCTACAAATACTTAGCATGACAAATTATGTATCCTGTTTCTCTTCAGCATGCATAAGATTTCTCATTAAGGAAACTGACAATGCTTGAGTCCACTAAATCTGCCTTCAGTATGTTATCAAAGGGGAACCAAGCTTGTTGTGGTTACGTATTCAGAGAGTTTTTTCTTCTCTCATCTGTGTATACATCCCCATGCAAAGAGAAAACCACCTCTGTTGAGGCAGCCATTGGAATTAAGCACCTGAATGAATGAACTTTGATGAAGTACAGTCTGAGTTACCATCGTGCATGAGTGAACTGCTCTTGGACCTGTTTTTCTGTTGTTTGTGGAATCTACATGTTTGATTGACTTGAACATTGCATCTCTCAGAGTTATTTTTTAAGATCTCTTGGCATTTACCCTAGTCTGTGTTTGGCAGTGTGCTGTTAAAGTACTAGACTTCTAATCTTTATGTGCTTTTTGTTTTCCCTTGGAGTACTTGGAAATATGTTATAGTGGTTTCTTTTAGGAAAATCTGTCATTAAAAAAATTATAGCCTTGCAAATAACCACTCACTGTTATTTGAGTCACAGCTTATTCTAGAGAGACATAAAGAATGCTGACTTCATTTATTTTCTACCTATATACATACTGGAAAGGGGGAGGACTGGTGTTTTTAAAAGAAACTTGACAGAACTTAACTTATGAGGTGACAGAGTTGGGGTACTTAGGTATAAGGGCAAATGTATTTGCTTATGGCCACAATTGTACCATTTAAGAAATACTGGCCAAAGCCATCAAGTTCCATTACATTGATTTGTAGCCTGTTAGCGCAATAGCAGAGAATGTCGTGAAAAATAGTCGCATTGTGCAGGGGGTGGGATGGTTATGGATTGGGTTAGGCAGAAAGGCAGTCCCAGGTTTGCCTGCAAAGCATGACCACATGAATAGTCCTTCATGTTAAAGATATGTCTCTCTTTGCACAGGAGATGTTTTGTGAGTTAGAGTTTATGTTAGTTAGGGTTCTCTAGAGGAACAGAACATACAGAATTTATATGATTTAATTAAGAAAAAAATTCCTCACAGATGTGCTCAGCCATGTGGGTTTTAGTTAATTCCAGATGTAGTCAAGTTGACAACCAAGAATAGCAACACACATGCGCATGCACTCACACAATGTATATATGTGAGATGTATTAGAATGCTTTTCAGGTTGTGGTCCAGCTGGTCCATCTAGTCCAACAATAGCTGTCTACCAATGGAAGGTCTTAAGAGTTCAGTAGTAATTCAGTCCACAAGGCTGGATGTCTCAGCTGGTCTTCAGTGTACACTAGAATCCTGAAGAAATGGACTCTTAATGGCAGTGAAGGAATGGACTTGCCAGCAGTATCAAGCAGTCAAAGAGCAAAAGTGTCCTTCTTCCAAGTCCTTGGTATGCTCTGCCAGCAAAGGCATGGCCAGATTAAAGGTGGACCTTCCCACCTCAAAGATCCAGATTAAAATGGGTCTTCCTACTTACGTGATTTAATCCAAGTCCCAAACAGGTACCCAGCCTTTGGGGGTTTAGTTCATTCCAGATATAGTCAAGGTGACAACCAAGACTAGCCATCATAGAGTCTGCCAACAGCAACTTTGACTAACCTGGTGAATGATAGAAACCACGCTGTCAGTCATGGTTTTTTTTTGCTTTGTTTTTTGTTTTTTTTGTTGTTGTTGTTATCCACTCCACCTTTCTTAGGGTTCACTCATTGAGGGGCACAGGTGGGGCATACCCACACCCAAGGCTTTTGCCTTGAATCAACTTGCTTTTATCACCACACAGAGCAGTATTTCGGTTAACCTAAATCAGTCTTAGAACATAAGGACATGAATGGATAAATATTTTGAATTAATTTGAAAATTCTTCACAGGAAGCACTTATCAAGATGGTACAGGATGAAGCTTGAAAATAAACTAGAAATGTTAATAAGAATTGAATTTCTGAGTCCCTTTTAGGTATAGGTAATGTGTTTACAAGGCATTTTTATTGTTTTAATTTTTTGACATGTGTACCCTCATTTTTCAGTTGAGACAGAAATGCAGAGTTTATTTCACCCAGGGAACTATGACTCGAATCCAGCCTCAGTCTGATTCCAAAAGTCCAGCTTCTGTTGTTTTGTTTTTGAGATGTGACCTTACCTTAAAGGTCAGTCTGGCTTTGAATGCACTGTGTAGTGCATTGTGGCTTTGAAACAAATGAGTCTCCTCTCTCAGCCTCCCAGCTTCAAGTACATGCATGCGGTACCACACCTAACATCAAAAGCCCACTTTGTTAACCACCCTCCTGACTCGAGGCACAGACTCCATACTAATTTAGAAGTACAACCTGAAGGTGAGGCAGGGAGTTGTAGCCTTCAAGCCACCAACTGCTTGCCCTCAGGACCGGGTAAGGCCCAGAGCCCCGGCTCTGCCCTGCCTTTCCTGCCCTGTTGGCTGCCTTACTCTGGGTGGGGGCATTCTGGCAGCCTTAGCCAAGGGCTCCTCCTGTGTTTTGTCCAATCTGTGAATAAAACTGGCTGCCTTATCCTTTTCACCAACAGCCTAGCTTTCATGCCAGAGTATGTGATCATAAACAATGGCTTTGTGTTCATAAAAGTAGGGGGAATGCTATATTTTTTAATTAACTTTTTCTTTATAGTTTATTCACATTGCATCCCGATTGTTACCCCCTCATTTGTATCTTCCCGATCCCACCCACCCTATTCCCCTCCACTACTCCTCTGATAGGGGGCGCCCTCCTCCCCTACCATCTGACCACAGCCTATCAGGTCTAATTAGGACAGCCTGCATCCTCTTCCTCTGTGTCCCCCCACAAGGCTGCCCCACCAAGGGGAAGTGATCGAATCTCTCGGGTTCTAGAGTCCATGTCAGAGATAGTCCCTGCTCCCCTTACTAGGGGATCCATGTGGAGAATGAGCTGTCCGTCAGCTACATTTGAGCAAGGGGTCTGGGTTCTCTGCATGCACTGTCCTTGGTTGGTGCAACGGTTTCTGCAGGGCCCCTGAGTCCAGATTTGTTGGCTTTGATGGTCTCTTTGTTGAGCTCCTGTCCCCTCTGGATCCTTCTATTTCCCCCCCCCCCCACTCTTCCATATGACTCTCCGTGTTCTGCCCACAGTTTGGCTATGAGTCTGAGCATCCATCCTGATCCCCTGCTGGGTGGACTCTCTCAGAGGACATCTATGTTGGGCTAATATCCACTTATAAGTATATACCATGTGTGTCTTTCTGGGTCTGGGTTACATCACTCAGGATGATCTTGGGAAAAGATCATCACCAACCCTACACCCTACAGAGGGCTAATATCCAAAATATATAAAGAATTCAAGAAACAACCAACAAACCAAATAATCCAATTTTAAAATGGGTCACAGAGCTAAACAGAATTCTCAACAGAGGAATATCGAGTGGCTGAGAAACACGTAAAGAAATGCTCAATGTCCCTAGTCATCAGGGAAATGCAAATGAAAACAACTCTGGGGTAGTGTTTTAAAAGTCCACACTTTAGGGTTATACAGATTTAGGTTCAAACTTAGGTGTTGCTACTGAGCATGATGCTGACCAGTTACCCGACTTAATGGAGCTGTTCCATTCTCTTGTCTGTTCAAGGGACATGAGCTCACATGTTGAGCCGCTTACAGTGGGAATAGCAGCAACCAACTGAACAGCACTCACAGCATTGTGCCAAGTGCTATACAGAAGACATTGTCAGCCATCTCTCGGGGTACTTGGGGAGTACTCATCTAAGAAGAACTACTTGACTTTTAGTGGGGACATAGTCAATTTTAAGTAATAACCTCAAATGCAACAATATAAAAACTATGAACAAGATGCAGGAATCTTCCCCGGAGTGATTACAGAAGCCCCGTTAAGCTGGTGATACAGGGACTGGGGCAGATTGTTCTGATAAAGTGATGTTTAAGTTTAGATCTCAAGAATAATTCAAGGGCCAGCTGAGTGAAGTGATGAGGACTGTTCCAGGCAGAGTGAGATGACATTCCTTTAGTTGGGTGTCTGTTGAGTGACAAAACTTACACTGTGTCATATAATTGAGCAAGAAACAAAACAGAGCTACCTTCACAGGATTTACAAATCAGTTGCAAGCACAGAATCCAAGTTCCAGTGTTAACCAGCATAATGAACACCCTGAACCAACCGCCTCCCACCCAGAGTAAGACGACACCCCCCCCCATGTCACCTTAAGGGCCTTGGAAAAGAGGAGCTGATGAAGGACTTTTCTGAGTCTTTGTGTCCTTGGGCTAAACAACCTTATTCTTTTACTATCTTCCTATACCTGAGACCACCCTGGCTTGCTTAGTGTCTGTGGCGGCATCAAGTCTTAAGAATCAGCAGGAAAACTAAGCCAAACATACCCTGCTCTTTGGTCTACATTCCCTTCAGGGAAAGCAAACCATAAATTGCACAAATGAGAAATAAAGGGTAGATACCAAACAAGAAATGGGACAGAGGGTAAAGGGCATGAATAGAGGCGTTGAGAGTGGAAGAGGCAGGCAGGAGAAATGGAAAGAGTCAGCAATCGGTAGCATCACAAATTGAAGCCCAGCCTTAGCTGTGCGGCACATTTGGGACCAGCCTGTGGTATGTAAGAGCATCCTGTCTCAGAAAAAAAAAACCAGACAGACAGACAGAAACCCAACTACATAGGTAGAGGACAGGAGTGCTGCAGAGGTCTGCTTCAGAACACATGCTCTATGCATGTTTATTGGCAGAAAAAGAAAATGTCATCCTGTCCTTGATTGGGTTGGACAGCTAGCATCATAGCAGAATGGGAGGAGCAATGACAATCAGGAAGTCGGAGTCTTAGCCCTGTTTGGCTGAGCACTTCTAGAAACCTACTTGAATCTCTCAGCCTGCTTCTTTATAAAGTTATGACAGGTCAGAGACTCAGCAAGCATTTCTTGAGCTCTTACCATATGCCAGGCACTGCGGTAGGTGGTGGGCTATGATTTCCACTGCAAATAGCCGCCATCCCTATTAGGGGATCAGATGAAGTGATGTACATTAAAGAAGTCTGACTGAGGCTGGATATTCTGTATGGTTTTGGTGATGAGGTGCTATTTGAATATGGTATAGAAAGCACTTCACAGACTGCTTTCCTTCAGAGTCTCCAGTTCAGCACATTGGAAGGCTTCCAAGTGCCTGTCATGGCAAAGACTGAGAGCTGCCTTTATTTAGTCACTGCCACCACAGCTGGAGCCTCAAGTCAAGTCCATGAGTCCATTTTCTGGTTTATTCTGGTAACCAAAATAGTGTCTCTTTTTTACTATGAACCCCATATCACAGTTGTAGCTTAGGAAGCCCTGCCTTCTGTGTTCAGCTTGAACACCAAGTTCCCCATCAGCACTGTCAGGTAGGTACTGGGTCCCTCTCCAGAGACGACTTCCAAGTCATTTATTTTGTAGTGATGGAAAAAGACATTAAAAGCACTATGAGGCTATGAGTGTGTCTTAGACACAAGGCTTAATTTCATCTGTTCGGAGAGAACTCAAATGGTTCGCTGTGTGTTTAGATACTAAGCAAACAGAATTGCTTGAGAAGTAGTCAATTCTTGCTTGCTTTGGGCGTCACGAGCCTTTGCTGCCTGGTTTTGTTGTTCATTTGAATCTCCTATACAGCTGTGTGCCCATGTGGCTCAGGCAAAAAAATTATGCGCTATTTTCCCATCTGAAAAATCTGGAGGATTTCTGACAGATAATGGAGGTTGTCCCACCACCATCACCTCAGTGCTACTTTTATGTGAGAAGGCAAGATGATGGCAATTAGACCCCCTGGGTGTGATACAAAATTGTTTTTTAACCCTTTGGAAAAAGTCAACAAAGTTCCATTTCTTAAAGAGGAGCCAGGAGTTTGATATTTAATGACTTTGGCCAACCAGGATTTTAAATTCTAACTTGCAGTCAACAGACCATTAGAGTCTCATCTGGGCTGAGACTTGAGGCAGGCCCAGGGCAAGAGAAACACAACACAGAGGTATGAAAGCCATGGTTTGCGTCGAAAAGGAGAATGCAGCTGACTAAATAAGCGTGACCGAGTGGTGGAGTAGGCATTAGAGCAAGATTGTCAGGTCGAATTCTGGCCCTTCACATTGCTTCAGAATATGACCCACCAGAAATGTCCACACGAAGGGAAGTAACGAATGAAGATTGCCAATGGAATGATCTTAAAATGGGCTATACAATTGGGCCAAGCAGAATCACACAGGTCCTTAAAATTCATCAATTGTTCCTGGCCGTGGTCAGCGAAGGAGAGCTGATCACAGACACAAACCCAGACGCATGCCACCTGGCTCGCTCTACAGCTAGCGGAAGGGGGCCTCTAGACGCTAGAGCATGGAGCAGCCTGCTGACACAGTGGAGTTAGCTCAGTGAGAGCCTTGTCTGACTTTTGACCTGCCAAGCTGTGAAATGACAAGTGGGTGTTGTTTTAAGCCACTAAGCTTGTGGGAATTTGTTATGGCAGCAATAGGAAGTTAACAGACTGCCTGTGAGGGAAAGAACATTGTTTCTGTTACTGTCTCATTTAGAGCGTCTAACTTGTGCCAGGCACTGTGCATGGGACTCTGGCACAGAAAGAACTGAGCTGGGCACAGCCAGTTGGGTAGGAGAGACTAGGAACCATACAGACAACCGTGATAGAGCACAAGAGGACCATGATGGAGACAACGCCACATGATAGATGCCTATACTGGTAAAGGATGGGGGAAAGCGACATGTGCTGGAGAAAGCCTGACTTTTCTGTGACTTTAATCTGTCACTGCTATGTCCATGCCACAGGCTGGTATAAGGATTTTTTCCTAAGCCACCTCGCCTATAGTGATTTGAACGTGGCACTGTACAGAGGACAAAATTGTACTCTTCTTGTGGCTGTGGCTACTTGGATAGGGGCAAGAACGGGCATTGAAATGATGCCTTAAAAACTTGGCCAGTGAAAGCATGTATAGTAGTGTGGACGAGAGAAATGTCAGTGAGGACAAAGAAGAGAAGTAGATTAGGGAACGTTTAGTATGTAGGCTCAGCAGTAGTTGTTGAGTAGTTATGACGGTGACAATGGAAAGATGGATCATTGGTTCAGAGCGCTTGTTGCTCTTGCAAAGGATCCAGGTTCCTTTCCAGTACACACATGGCATTTACAAGTTTCTATTACTCCAGTACCTGGGCATCTGATGCTCTCTTCTGGCCTCTGAGGACATTGCACACACACAATACACAAACATACATTCAGGAAAAACAAACATAAAATAAAAATAAACCAATCTCTAATTGTGAAGAATAAGTGAGGGGGCATTCTCATGATCTGAGTGATCCAGATTGAGCAAATGGATGGAAGACATGGATACATACATACATACATATATATATATATATATATACATACATACATATATATATACATATATATATATGTGTATATATATATATATATATATATATAGAGAGAGAGAGAGAGAGAGAGAGATTGTGAGATGTGCAAGTAAAGACAAATGTATATTTGCTTCTGAGTCACACACACACACACATTCCATGCTGTGTCTTATTGTGGAGGCTTAAAACATCAATTTCAAAGTAGAAGAGAATAGAATAGTAATGATTAGAGACCAAACAAAGACAGATGGGAGAGGACATAGAAAGAAGTCAGCTAATAGTAAGCACAAATAGGAAGGTACATTTTAGTGTTCTGCAGCACAATAGCTGACTATAATTGATAATAGTCCATTATGTGTTTTTCACAAATATACAAAGGAGGAGCTCAAAGGCTCCAACACAGAAAACTTGCCCCAATTTTACTACCATATACTGTTTTCATGCATTGAAATATCACAATACCCCAGAAATATGTAAAATTGTTATGTTAGTTAAAATAGGAAAGAAATGAAATAAGAGAAAGGGACAAGGGTCCCAAATGAGGTTGGGAGAGAGTACAAGCTTGAGTACCACCAGGATTGTAAGCTATTCTCCAGTATAACATAGGAACATCTGGGGCTTTTTTCTTCAGGGTGGTGTCTTGGGAAAAAGAGTTGCTTTAACTGAAGTACAATGGATGGAGGAAAAATAAATGATTTCTACTCCTTAGAAGAAAGAGAGCTTCAGAAGCTCTCAGGAATGATGGGTGGTATTATTAGAAAAGTTTAAAAAGTGTGTCACTCCGGATCTTAGTATATCCATCTCTGGTCTTAGCTGGAAGAATGAAATATATATGGCGGGCTCTGTTGAGTGCAGTTCTTAGTATTTTCCAAGAGGGTCAAGGGCCAGACAATGGGTATTGGATGTGGAAAGGAAGCCACATCCTGTTGGCTAGACCCTCTCTGGTTCTGTGGAGATTTACATGCAACCTGCAACTCCTTTGCCTTTCAACTTCCCCAAAGACTGATGCAACAATTTCTAGCACATCAGTGGAGTGACCTAAGCCCTGGGCTGTGCCATGCTCTGATGCCCTGTTCCAGTCTCAAGCTGCAGTCATTAGAATCTCGGCTGACACTTTCGGGGAAGTTTGAGCCAAATAGCAAGTGGTGGGAGAGATTAATCCAGCATGCTTGGATTCAAATGTTTTAAAAGTTGATTTTTGATATTTGCTTCTCACTAGAAGAAAATCAGCAAATGACAGTATGGCTTATTTTTTAAAAGCATAGAGCTCAACTACATTAAAATTAAAGAAACATCTGGGTTTTTTTTTTTTTTTTTCTCAAATTTATTATTTCATCTGAGGTGTGAGTCACCAGCTTACTCAGCCAGGATCTCCAAACTTTGTTGCTGCTAGAGCAGTTGGGAAAATTCACTTCAAAACTACCTTGAGGGAAGAAAGATGATCTACAGAGGTGTGTGTGTCTACATCTGGGTTAGCCAAGCTAAGTTCTCAACTCCTCTAGATGGTCCACACCTGCCTCAAGTTGACAGCAAGCCAGTGGTTACAGTCCATGGCAAAACTGGCTTTTCTGTGTAACGAAGGAACCAACCATTTTCTCTCATTACACTATACTCTACTCAGCTCTGGCCCATTGGTAGGAATGTCAGTAGTTGGAGTCAAGCCTCTGTCTT
The DNA here is from genome assembly GCF_903995435.1 of Acomys russatus. NCBI lineage: Eukaryota > Metazoa > Chordata > Mammalia > Rodentia > Muridae > Acomys > Acomys russatus. The sequence continues at coordinate 108,158,203 of NC_067169.1, forward strand.
TCCTAGGAGATCAATGGCTTGATTAGCACTCTCCATCTCTCTTCCTTCCCTTCCTTTCTTTAACAGACTTAAAGTGCCTGTCCACTCTAGGTACTGAAAACCCTGAGGTGAATACAGCTTTAGGTTATTTTCCTTATACACGAAAATGTCAGCATTTGTAAAGAATGTAATACATTTAGTGTTCCATTTTTTCCTATTCCTCATCAGATTGACTTTAGATACAACTGGCAGGAATAACGATAAATTTTCAATTAGTGTTAGGTCTGGTCCAAGGGGGAATATACTTTAACCATATAAGCAATGACTCCAATAAAAAGTTTTATGAGGTGTTGTTACAGATGTAAATGTTTCCTAAAGATATCACTTGAGTTGTAAATCATGTTCTCGAATTCGTACTAAAGTCACCTCATTAAATAACAAGGGGAGCTATGTTTTTCACATAAATGTTGGTCTCCAGTGACTTGAAAAAAAGAATAAAAAACAGAACTCAAGTCCAAGTTGTGTGTGGCTCAACTTCAAGAGCTTGACAGGAGTATGAAATTTTTTCTTACTCCTTTTTTAAAACTTGCCTTTCTAGACCATCCCCTCCAAAAGTTTCATCTTCCTAGGCCTGTCTTATTCCCAAGAGAACACAGACCTGGAGAAATGAGGCAGAGAAACTCTTTAAAAACAAAATTCTGGCTTCTTGAAATAGGATTAACAAACAACAAAGTTGATCCTTTCCAATGCACAGTCCTGTGAGTGTTGAAAAGTGAATGCAGACGTGTAACTGTCATCACAGTGAAAATATAGAGCATTTGCAACTCTCCAGAACATTCCACCATGCTTCTTTGTAAGTTAAGCCTTGTGCTTCTGACAGCCTGACCTGTTTTCTGTCTCTGTAGTTTTTGCTTTTTCCAGAATGTCATAGAAACACAATCATACACCATATAGCCTTTTGCAGACTTTCATTTTTTTTTAAACTTTCACCTTTTATTATATTGTATTTTTTGTATGTTGGGCATGGTTCTTGTGCCATAGTGTAAGTGTAGAGGTCAGAGGACAATTTTGTGGATTTGGTTCTTTCCTTCTACTACATGCATAGGGACCAGATCCATATCTTCAGACTTGGTGGAAAGTATTTTTACCAGCTGGGTCATCTTGCCAACCTTCTCTCATTTATAAAACTAGTAACACTATTTTTTCAGGTAATAATATATCTTCACTGTGGTAGATTGTAATATTTTAGTAACAAAGAAACACAAAGATTCTTCGCTGGGATAAGCATGGGCATGCAGCTGTCCCTCTGGCTTGCTGGTTTCATTGTCTTTCGGTATATAATTACCAATGCAAATTCCTGAAAAAGGAAGCTGTCTGTGTCTGCAAAGACGGATTGGCTGGTTAAAACTGCAGTTGTTTGGGGGAGGTTGGAATGTTGCAGGTCTAGAGGCTAATTACCTTATCTCAGGATAGGTTTAATTCCCTAAACAGCCACTCCTTGTCCATTTCTGTGGTGGAACTAACATCACGTGACTAAAAGATAAAAACCTTTGAGAATCCATTAACGTAGCAGACCACTCATTTCCACCAACCCAAGTGCTAAGAATGTTATCAGATAGCATCTGAGGCCCACAGAAAGACCTTCCCCCACCTTGATGTAACCACCAATGCATTTTAAATTTGCCTTGGCTTATGATGTTTTTCTGTAAAAGTATAAAACTTAATAAAACTGCTTCCACAATGGAACGTGGAATTTGTAGTAACCTAATTCTGTGTTCCTGGGTCATGGTCACTCAAACTTAGGTCCAGAATAATCTATCTGTTATTCCCTTGAAGGTCAGAGCTGTTTCTGCACTGACATATGCAGCAATGGGCTTGCTTAGATCATGTAGTGGGCCAATTTAAACATTTCTGAGAACTGCCTCTCCACTTTTCTCAATCATGTATATTACCAATTTTCATCCCCACCAACCGTGTGCAAGCTCTACTCCTTGCTATATAGCATATCTCATATGTGGAGGCAGGCCAAAGCTGGATTGTCACAGAGATGGAAAGTACGGAAGAAGAAGGCATCTGTTTGGATGCTGTTGTGATAGGCACGCAGACCTGGGAATAATTAGTGCTTCAGGGTTGAAGATTTGAAAAAGTCTGTGCTTAAGTACCAAGGTAAGAGCAAAAAGAGACTGGGCCATAGAAGTTGACCAGCAAGAAGCAGAGAGAGAGAGACAAGGGAGGATGGGTGGGCTGTGATCAGGAGAGAAAGAAATACAGTGATGTCCATGCATGGAACGCCATACTGAAATGTATTATTTTGTATCAAAACCCACCGAATAGTACACTGCAAGCACATCTTTTTTTTTTTTAAAAGAATCAGAGGTAATGGAGAAGAGGGAGGGGCAAAGGAAAACAATTGAAGTCCCTATCAACTTTGCCTTTGCTCCTAATATTTGCCGAGGTCTCACGGGTAACAATAGCAGTTAGTGATTGTTGACTCGGCTGACCTGGGACAGACACAGGGCTGGCTGCTTCACACAACTTGCCTTAATGGAATCTCACAACAACTTCCTGAGTTAACCACTACAAACCGGGGGTGGGGGGGCTTGGAGAGGTGTTGTGAATGCCTCTGGTGACACAGTGACTTGCTGAAGTCACTGTGCCCTCGAGAACACTCAGGCAAAAGGCACCTGTTATGGCTACTAGTACTACTAGCACCCTAAGACATAACTTGTGCCACAGTTGGCCCACAGCAAACCATGGGCCCCAAGGCCCCCCCCCAAAACCTCTGAAATGGAGATTCCAGAAGGCCTCTTGGATTCTGGGGACCTGGTGAAAAGACTATGGGGACCCTGGCTTCCCCTCCCTCTTCTCTAAGGCTTGTGAAGGTGGCTCCTTGGGTGGTGGGGAAATGATGTTGAGCTTGTGCTTGGCTCCATCTTAGTTCCCACAAAAGTCCTTAACATTTTCCATTTTCTGAACGCTTTCTGAAACAGCTCTGATGTGGTTGACAGCATTTGTAGTGCGAGCCAAGTCAAGCCTTCCTCGGGAGGAAAGCTGGAAGCCTTTCAGGGGCCCTTCAGGGCTCACATAGCACACAGCCTCTTGCTCAGTGTCGCAGAAGGCCTGGGCTGCCAAGCACAGCACTTGCTTGGATTCCCCTGCCTTTCTCCCGGTGAGGAACTAACACCCTATCAGCCTGGTCTGGGCTTTTAGAGACCTTATCCAGGGATAGCTTGGCTGGAACCTCTGATCCACCTGGGGTGCCTTCTGTGGTTCAAGGGCCGCTGAGGCCAACTCAAGATGACTTTCCTTTCCATATTTTCTGCCTGGGTTCTCCTGCCCGCCCCTCCACACACTCCAGGCCCTTGGAGGGTTTGAAACTAGGAATTGCCAGGTATCCCCACAGCCTCTTTTTGAAGACAGGTGAGCACCATATGCTATGGATCTAAAACTGAATGGCTTTCCCCAATGGAACACATGGGCCTGAATCACTGGCTAACCCCTCGTTTACCTTAGCAGCTGGAGAAATCACCCTCTGGGCCAGGATACATGTGTAGATAGAACTTTGGCTCCAAAATGCTCCAAACTTGTGTTTACACAAGTGCCTCATCTCTTAGCAAGGCAGGTGGTGGGCAGGCCATTGTCCCCCTGGGGAACTAGTTGAAGAAAAGACCAAGAGTCAGGGCTGAGCTATTGTCTCTTCAGACTTTCACAGAGGTCTCCCTCGTGCTCAATATTTTCCATCATGGTAAGGGATTCTATTGTGACAATGACACTGTTAAACTGAAACTGTTGCAAGTAAAAATGCTTAAACTACCAAATGTCGTGGGTTGGATTAGATTATTTTGAATCTAGACCACTTATAATAACTTACAGTTAGGCAAAGCTTTGAAGCTAGAGCCTTGGCTGTTGAAGCATTGGAGAGCTTGTGTGAGTCTCTGAATGTGGTACAGAAAGTAAAGCACAGAATGATTGTAAGGGTTGTGCCTTGGCATCATCATAAAGTAGCAAAATTGTAATCAAATCCTATTAAACTGGGGACCATTCTATTTGCAACCGTTCCTTGCCGTGGCCAGTAGTTGTTTATTCATCTATCCATTCACTCATCAAGAAACTATTAAGCTCTGTGCTCCTTAGTTTTTGTCACTTTGAAGCAAACTAGAGTCACCAGGGAGAAGGAAACCTCAATTGAGAAATTACCTTCATCAGATTCACTCGTTATGGGAAGGCCAAGCCTGCTTTGAGTGGTGCCGTCCATGGCCAGGGGGTCCTGAAATGGCTTTAAAAAGCAAGCTGAGCAAACTACGGAGAGGAAGCCAGTGAGCAGTGCTCCAGCTCCATCATTGTCTGGCAATGATGGTCCCTGATGTGGAAGGGTAAAACTAGTCCTTTCCTCCCTAAGTTGGTTTTGGTCAGTGTTTTAGTACAACAGCTGATATACTAGGATAGGAATCCTGAGTTAGTTGCCTTGAAATTGTTACTATTACAAGAACAAGCATGGCCCCACCCTTCACTGTTTTTCTGACTAACCATGTGATCTGTTCTCACACTCATATTGTTGTGGTGCCATTTTTCTAGTAAATCTTTCACTAGAGACCAAACTAGTAAGACCATTTTGGACTTCCAGATTCTGCAACTGGAAGCTAACTAAATCTCTTCTTTTTATACAGTTACCCAGCCTCAGGGGTTTTGTTATACTAAGTGGAAAAACAGACTAATACAGTCATGTAGCCTGAAAGTGACAGAAATAAATTTGAACAATTCATGTGCGTCCAATGCTTTGGGCTGTGTTCTTTGCAATTACTGGGCGTTACTGTGTACTCCAGAGTTAGCCTGCCAGAACCTACAGGTCAAATGTGACCCACTATCAGTTGTTTGTTTGTTTGTTTTTTTGTTTCCAGACAGGATTTCTCCGTTTAGGCCTTGCCTGTCCTGGAACTCATTTTGTAGACCAGGCTGGCCTCAAACTCACAGAGATCCATCTGTCTCTCCTTCCCTGAGTAATGAGATTAAAGACGTGCGCCACCACCACCCGGCTTCCACTCACCACCCAGCTTCTACTGTGTGTTTTTGTACTACCAAAGAGCTGCAGATAGTGTTCCAATTTTTTAATGGTTTAAAAAATCAAAAGAATGCTTATGTAGCATGTGCAAAATATTAAATTCCTATATCAGTGTCCCTCAGTAAGGTTTGAGTGGGACAAAACCACATCCATTCATGCTTTATATAATCTTTTCCACTAAAAAGGTTGTGTTGACTCTTGAGACTGACACCACATGACCCCAAATTTAGCAGAGAGTTTGGGCTGTTGTCTGGCAAGAAGGGCAGTGGACCTCAGTGGGTCTCTGAATCCAGAGCTCTGCCTCCACTGCAGCTCTTCCCCAGCAGCATGGTATGATGTCCAGGTGCCTTCAACAAGCATTCTGGGTGATGGCTGCTGCCTTTGAGCTGCTTGAAGTGCTTCTCTCTGTGAGGCCCACGATGCTTAGGGCGGTATGAGGGTTTCCATTAAGTGTTTAGATGAAAATGTAGACAGACGACCTGGGGCTATTTATGAACAAATCCCTGAGAGCAACCCAGTTGGTCTTTGGTTGGACGTGCCAAATTATGTCAGGCTCTCCTGGGAGCTATGTGGAAGCCATATATGGACATAATCTCCTAAACCACACTTCTCCTGCTCGGCAGCATGGTCAGATCTGCTTCTTAGTTTGTTTTTGGTTTATTTTTTAAATGTGTTGATGTTTCAGTTGAAAGATAAAATTGCATACATTTATTTATCTTCATAGCATGGCATTTTAAAGTGCCTATATGTTATAGACTGACACACCCCAGCTAATTAACATGTGTGCTCAGATCCACATTTCTGGCTGTGTGGGCTTCTCTTCTTCTGATTTAATCAAGCCATGCTCAAGGGATCACAAATGCTGTCGACTCCTGCACACATCTTACTGCTGCATCAAAGATGGCAGATGCTTTCCTTTGGGTGCCTGTCTCCCTTTCCAGTTGCATGTAGGTGGAAGGATATGTTTCTGTACGTGCTGGAGTGGGTGAGATGTCACTTCAGCAGTCTCCTTGCTTACTGGAATCACAGCGCTTGAAGATGTTGATAAAGAGTTCTTACTGTGTGCCTGAAGGCCATGGGTCTGGGCAAGGCATTCCATGGGTGTTAGCTTACTCATACCTTATGGCATGCCTTCATTCACTCATTCAACAGATATTTAGCGAATGCTTGAGAAGTGCCAGGTCTGGTGCTATGCCTGGGCTACAGCAGTGGATGCAACAGAGAGTACCTGTCCCTTTTCAAAGCCTCCGCCATACTCACGAGGCCAGCCTATGGGTGGGAGCTAATAATAATAAATAAAGCCTTACAGAATGTGAGTAAATGATAGAATGCCAAGCAACAGAACTGTAGCCAAAACAGAGGAATGGGGAGCCCTACCTGAGACTGGGGAGTGGGGAAAGGCCTCCCTTAGAGGAGGGAACATTTAAGTTAGGGACTCTCTCTCGGCACCTGGCCTGGCAATTATAGTACACAAGGATTTGTTAACAGGTTGAATGAAAGCAATCTGCTTAGAGCTTTTCCTGAAAAAACCCAAAGGCTGCAGATATTTCTGTTCTAGTGGCCTCAGACTGAAGCTTTAACTTTGTCTAGTCCTGGACAACAACATACATGTGGTCCAAAGAAGAAAGATGTGAGGGAGCCCTCTCACCTCCATTCTTGAACATTCAACTTCACAAATGCTTATGGAACTCCTCCTGTGAGTACAGCACTGTGTATACTCTGAGAAGCCAGAGATGGGTCAGAGAGAAAGGCTGTCAACAGACCAGCAGAAGTCATAAGATACAGTGTCAGCAATTGGGATGTAAAGAATTCAAATTGCAGGGCTAGAGAGATGGCTCAGTGGTTAAGAGCACTGACTGTTGTTCCAGAGGTCCTGAGTTCAATTCCCAGCAACCACATGGTGGCTCACAACCATCTATAGTGTGATCTGATACCCTCCTCTGGCCTGCAGGTGTACATGAAGGCAGAACTCTGTATACATAATAATAAATAATAAATCTTTTTAAAAAAAAGAATTCAAATTGCAGAACAAGCAGGCAACTTATATTGCTAATCCCAATATATGGGAATAGCTCTGAGACTGGCTGAGATATGAATGTCTATGCATAGACAAGGCTTCTTGTTGGTCACAGATTCTCTGAGACTTATTAGAGGCCATTCTTAGCATGGCATGAAGGAAGATTTGCAGAAGTCTTACTGCTGCTCGTACAATGAGCAGAGAACCAGCCTTCATTGCTCTGTACATCCCGCACACCTCATACCATCACAATGTTAGACCTGTATAGTGCCTCTGAGAAATTATGCTTTCAGAACAAAAGAACCGGACACTGATGCTGGATCAGACCTGACAGGATTCATTTTTCTTTTTTTTTTAAATTTTTTATTAATTTATTCTTGTTATATCTCAGTGGTTATCCCATCCCTTGTATCCTCCCATTCTTCCCTCCCTCCCATTTTCCTTTTTTTCTTTTTTCTTTTTTTAATTTTTTATTAATTTATTCTTGTTACATCTCGACGTTTATCCCATCCCTTGTATCCTCCCATTCTTCCCTCCCCCCCATTTTCCCATTATTCCCCTCCCCTATGACTGTTCCTGAGGGGGACTTCCTCCCCCTGTATATGGTATCAAGTCTCTTCTTGGCTACTTGCTGTCCTTCCTCTGAGTGCCACCAGGTCTCCCCCTCCAGAGGACATGGTCAAATGTGAGGCACCAGATTACGTGAGAAAGTCATATTCCACTCTCCACTCAACTGTGGAGAATGTTCTAACCATTGGCTAGATCTGGGTAGGGGTTTAAAGTTTACCGCCTGTATTGTCCTTGGCTGGTGCCTTAGTTTGAGTGGGACCCCTGAGGATTCATTTCTCTTTAGCATGCTGGGCACTGCCATCCTGTATCCTTCATGTTCCACCCCCAGGCGCCTCAGTTGCCGTTACCCATCAGAATTGGACAGCTTCCAGGACAGCTTTGTAGAAAGCATCTGATTCCAATTGGTCCAGCACTTCAGACTGTCCCACACAGGACTCCTATTAAGCCTGGAATTTCACAACTTATGAAAAATGGATCACAAATGCTATCCCTGGCTTACTTAACCATTTTCCCCGATTTAGGAGGAGGGATTCAAAGGTATTATTTACTCTAAATCAGCCTGAAGAAACCTTAAGAGAACGACGTCCCATTTCCTCTAAGGGGGGTTGGGTAGGTTTCTGTTTACTCTCTTGGTCTACAGATGTTTATTCTCATCAGGAGTTTGTTATAATTATTAATGGTCTTTTACAGAGAGGAAACTACATTGGACTCAGGGATGTCTCTTCTTTTTTTTTTATCTTTCTTTTGTAGGTAAGGAGATAGGAGCTGAAAAGAAAAAAAGGGGGAATATAGAAATATTGAGGGAGGACAGAACAAAAGGTAGATTACTGATTCTATTCCTCAGCTCAAGGCCTTGTTACTCACAAAGAAGGTTGTTTTTAATTCATTGGTATAGAATTTTGTATAGTGATGCAAATCATGATCATGTTAAAAACTAGTCTAATTTTACCACAAGAATATATATCCTAGGTCTAACAGATAGATATGATTCTATAGATACATAGGATAAAATAGTTAAATAAGATCTTCAAAAGCCTCAGAGACCTACAGAATATGACATTTAAAGATGTTTTTATTATTCTAAAGATTCTTTGACAACAAGACAAGTTAACTCCTGACAACACCCAGTCTACCTCAAAGAAGATGATGAGCATCAAAGAACCTCCTTATGGAGTTGGCTTCAAATGTGACAAACAAACCACTGGGCAAAATGTCCTTGTTTCTGCCACAGACAGAATTCTGCCTTAAAATGGCCAAGCTTAGATGCAGGCAGTGTTGATGGCTGAACTCTGCCAAGACAGGGTAAGCAAGTCCTCAATAGTTCCTTCCTCGCAAATATGCCTGTCAGATGTACTGGGCCAAAAGGCTGAAGATGATGCTCCAGTGTTATAGAGAGTTTTGGGTGACTGTTTAGGCAGTAAACTGTCTCAGTCATTTTTCCATTTTGGAAGCTGCTAACCTGCACTTCTGGTTCACTCAGGTATTTAAGTTTCATCCCTTCTTAAGTCTCTGATGGGGTTGAAGACCAGATAATTTAGTCTTACAATTAAGCTTAGTTGGTTAGGGGGTAAGATGTTTTTAGATCAAGATAGATGTTTTAAGTTAATAGAGATGAGATATGATAGATACTGATTTTCATTCAGAAATTTAGACCCCACAAGATAGGAAAGATGCTTTTGTCAAGTTTGACAAATACAAATAGCAAATCACTATGACTGTAACATTTATATAATTCCCGATTGTCTCATGGTTCTTCCTGCTGTATATAGTTTATCTTATTCATGTGTAATAATATAAATGTATATGTTAAGATTAATTTTAAAAAAGAATACAGTGTCAGATAAATGGTGTGGCAGATTCAGCGGAAGAAATATAGCAAGAATCCCAAGGTGTGCCAGAAGAGGGGTGCTGAACACATTTGAAGGAGCCGGGAAGCAGCCAGAGGAGGCTTTCAAGAAGAAGCCTGCCTGGGAACAAGGCCTGAGTTTGAGGACAGAGCAGTGGCCATTGAGACTGAGGCAAGTGCAGCAAGTCCTGGGACAGTCTGGGGGTATAAGTGTGTTGGATTTAAGCTGCACTAAAGGTATGTAAACAAAAGAAAGGAGATCCCCCTGGTGCTTTGCCTTGATAATGTCCTTCTTGTCCTCCAACCCCACTACTTTACGTTCAGTTTTTTTAGGAAGCTATGGTGTTTCAAAGAAACCGCCGGATCCTTTTCTACACAAATTTCATGCTTTGGGAAGTGGCTTTTCCCTCCTAAGTACTTTGTATTTCTCTTACAACTTTTCAAAGCATCTACCATATGGTATTTTTCCCAAGCCAGAGATTATTGTCCCTCTATCGGGGGTGGGGGAAAACTGAAATGAAGTCATCTGTCCACTGAAGTGACAACTGCAAGCAGGAATGTTCTTGGTGGAGCAGCAGGCTGCCATGTGAGCTCAACCCAGACTCCCTTCTCCAAGAGTATGTGCCCTCTTTCAGCCTTCTATTACTGACTTCCCTTTCCCTGCTTGTTTCCCTTTATAAAAAAAAAAATGCCCCCCCCCCCCCCGCACAGAGATGAACTGTGGCTTGTTCTGAATGTTTTAGGTGTCAAACATCCTGTTTTCCTCTGAGTAATATGACCCTGTCAGCGACCCACTGCATTTCCGAATGACATCATGGGATTCAGCTGAGAACTGCTGGAGAAAAATGATTATGGGAGCCAGGGGACCTCTGCTTGGCCCTCTACCTTCCAGTAAGTTGTTTGGAGATGTTGTACAAGAAGCCTGTGAATGTGTGTCAGCTTTGCACAAAAGCAGGGGTTGGCAAACTAGGGCTTGAGGACCTAATGCTGCAAGTCTGGCTCAGGCTGATTTTGCAAAGAACATTTATTTGGCATGCATCCATTTTGATGTGCTTCAGGACTGGCTGTGGTCATTTTTGTACCACCTGTACATAGAATTGAGTTGATATGCCAGAGCCCATATGGACCATGAGGTTCACCATCTTTCCCACATGACTCTTTCAGAAAAAGTTTGCGCTTGGATTTTGTTTGAGTTGTTGATGTTGTTGTTGTTTGGTTGAAATAGAGTTCATGTAGCCCAGGCTAGTCTGGAACTCATTATGTAGCCAACAATAACCTTGAACTTCTGATCCTTCTGTCTCCACCTCCAGAGTGCTGGAATTGCAGTGTGTACCATCAAGATCGCCCACCCTTAGGAAGCAGCTTGTAAACAGAGTGACAACACATGACTTGGCAAGCCACCACTTGTGCCCTTCCTGTCTTCCTAAATGTAGTGTACAGGAAAGACAGGACTGTGTTTGAAAAACATATTGGGATGCTTTTATTTTTTTAAAATTACATCAGATCTTACACATTTAGTAAATATGAGTTGTGCTTCCAAAAAAAGTCCCCTAAGAGGCCATCTTATTCCATTGCTCTTGCCAAGGTGCTGGACATTGTCACTCCTCAGAGCCAACAATGGGACACCTGAGGTAATCCACTTCACCTTTTTCCTGGAGCCAGGGATGAGCAGTCTAGTTGGACCATTTGCCTTGTTGGGCAATATTTGAACATTTAAACAAAGCCCATACCAACCAAGCAGCAGGGCTACTCCAAGGAATTAGCTGTAGGGTCTAAAGGTAGCCCCCTGAAAGATACCTGCCATACAGTGTCCTCAGAAGCTTGCTAGTCTCGTCCTTTGCAAGGCTTTGGAAACCTCTATTGAGATTTGGATGAACAGTTTGAGCATATGGATCATTTCCTTTCCCCCCAAATGAAATAGTGTGTGGCTATTGCCTCTCTGTTTAGGGACTGATCCCCTACTTCAAATGATTTCACCATATGTTCTGGAATTCCTTGTCTCCTTCCAGCTGCTGCCAATGGATTGTGCTGTGGCTTGGTGTATTATATCCATTTAGCTAAGAATGGTCTGAGTTAAAGTTGAGTAAACCCTTTGCTCCATTCCATGTCTCATAGCCAGGCTGGGTTAGGAAAGAGTCCTTTAGAAGCAAACATGAAGGCATGCCGTGGTGAGCCTGGCATTGTTGGGAAAGACTGGAGGCAGTGGGCATGTCAGGATTTGATGATCCCTTCCATCTCACGGACCACCATGTGCTCTGGTACTGTGGGGACAGAGTATAGAGGTTAGTGGTTTTGGAAAGCCATGAAACATCTACTCATTGCTCCGTGGTTCTGCTTTCTCATTTTCCTTCATTGCATTTTTCAGAGAGGATATTGTGTGGCCAGTCCTGAGGCTGAGTGATAACCAGTTAAGCCACTTACTCTTTTGGTCTTTTTTTTTTTCTTCTCCACTTTTTCTCTTTCCCTTTCACTGAGAGCTGTTGTGGCAGCACTTGTGGCAGCAATGGGGAGGTGGAGACAGAGGAGTCAGGAGTTCAAACTCACCCCTGCTTACATAAGCACGTTTGAGACCAACCTAAACTACATGAAACCCCACTTCAGCAAAAAAGGTACTACCTCCCCGCCCAAGTCTAAATCTTACAAGTTCCCTTTGCTTTATTGATTTCTCCTCTATGGGTGTCTCCAATACCCAACTCCAGGAACTATTTGCTCAGATCCACACTTGTTTATATCCTTCCATTAAATTGAATGTTTTTGCATGATTGAGAATGATCAAATGGATGACCGCTAAGCGATGAATATTTAGGGCTGGAGCCACAGCTCTAAATTCCTCCCATATGTTTCTGGATTTTCGGTGCCCCCGCTCTGAATGAACTAGGAGGAGGGGAGGCACTCTTTTGTCTTGAGATTTTTGTTGTGCTAGGGCCCAGAGGTTAAACTTGAACTGTTATCTTTAGCTCTGAGTGAGGGTGGGAACTTGGTTCTGATGTTTTGCATCTGCATCATCATATCTTGCTACTCAAAGGAGAGCTGAGAGCATCAGACCCCTTGGCAGTGACAGGTCAGAGATGCTGCTGACCACGTTGTAGTGCATTATATGTTCTTCACTAAGTGATGTCCTTTGCACATATGGTGGTCCAGCCCACATGGACCCTTCCAAGGGCAGGAATTATGCCTTCTGTTGTTTTTGTTCCGTGCCCTAACAATATGTGTAAAGGCATGCAAGTGGGCTTTGGGGTGTTTGCTTTTATAATTGGAGCTTTGTGTCTATTCTGGTAGTACTTAATCAGGCGCCTTTGGGATGTGAATCCTCCCGGGGTCAGATCCCACAGGACTTCCATCAATCAGACAGCATGTGAAGGAATGTGGGCTTTGTTCATAAGTCTGGCATCACTGGTCCTTGGGAGACTTCCAACTGGCATGTTTTACCTCCAAAGGGAGGAGCGAGGAGGGGGCTCTTTGCTCTTTAGTTTGCAGTTTTCAGAAAAGCAAGGGGGCTTCAGACAGAAAGAGGCTGTCTTGGCAAGGGCTCTGCTTAAGTTCACTTCTTACTATTCACAGGAGTGAAAAGCTCTGCTTAATAGGTTGGAAAAGTTCCTCTGGACAGAGCTTCTGGAGGTAAAATGATGACTGTCTGTTGCTGTTGGTGCTGAGGAGATGGGGGGGGCATGTGGAGCAGGGAGGTGGAGGATGCAGACAGCTAGAGGCAAGGCAGTGATGGCTTGTGGAGGCTATTAGCCAGTGTTGCAGTGCTCTCCAGAAAAGATGAGACTAGTCAAAACAGCCTCAGACATCAGGACAACTCTGTCCTGCCCTAGGCTTTATCATTAGCCCAAATAGCATGTATTTTGTTAGGCATATTATTGTAAAATCTATGTCCTGGGTCTTTACCTGTCACCAACTAATCAGGCATCATTGCCCTGATGAGACTGTTCTGAGAGGGTACCACCTTCTGCTATCCCCTCCCATTAGCCCAGTCTATTTGTTGTTCTTTCCATAGCAAGGATCTGGGCTAGTTCTTGCCAATGTTTAAAAAGAACCTTCTCCAGAATTTATTCATGCTGGAAGAATGCAGGCCACAGCCCTTAGCAGGCCACTGATGACCCCTCTTGGACCCTTGCTGAACTTCATAGACTCCTCTCTTGGTCTATTGCTCTTATATGAAGACTGTCACTCTCCTCCAAGGGTGACATTTAACTCACTGAGTTTATTGTACACCGGTTCATTCATTCAATCCATCCAGTGTTCATTAATCCAGCATTCAGATGCCAACCTTCAATCTGAGTGCTATGTCAATAGAAATGAGATATGATAGATATTGATTTTCGTTCAGAAATTTAGACCCAACAAATTAGAAAAGATGTTTCCTTCAAGTTTGCCAAATACAAATAGCCAAATCACTATGAATATAACATTTACATGAGTCCTGATTATCTCATGGTTCATCCTGCTGTACGTAGTTCATTTTATTCATGTGCAATAATATAAATGTACATGTTTTAAAAAGAAACATAATAAAAAAGACTGAAAATGGAGGGGTAAAGGCGTCCTAGTCTGGCCTCAGTTTGAGTCACAGATCCTATTGTGGAAGGAGAGAACCAACTCCTGGAAAGTGCCTTCAGACTTCATAACAAGTGTGTCCCTGCATGCATGCACACACACATGTACACATGCCTGCACACATACAGCACCACCACCACCCCACCATCACTCCTTACCCCTTCCACCACCCCACCCCCGCGAGAACCTGAAGAAATGCCCAGGGAGAAATACAAGTATGGGAAGCAAAAGCCCAAGAGTTCTCACCTAAGTCACCTAGAAAGCGCAGCCCGCAGAGTTGAGAGCTGTTTCAGGTGAGACCATGGCCTTGGAGAGGCAATCTCAAAAGAAGCAGGCAGAAAAGGGGGACGCAGATCAAGACTGAGCTTTGAGGCCCTCTAATCACTCCACTTAGAGGTGCAGCACAGGAGAGGAAGCAATCCGCAGGAAAAGAAGGCAGCTGTTTCTCAGAAGCAGTTGGGAAAAGCCAGTGCTTTAGGAAGGAGAGAGCTGGCAACATGCCTCATGCTACTGCTGAACACTGAGCCGGAGACAACAGAATGACTGTGAAATTGGGTTCAGGGAGGTCAATAGTGTCCTTGGCAAGAGCTAGTTCAGCAGAACCGATGGAGAATGGAACGATGTGTGGAGAGGGGGCAATGGAGCCCCAGGGAAAGGCCAGGCTGGGGTTGGAGGGCTTCTTTAGGCTTGCATCACACCTCTACTGCGCCACACTCTTTCCCTGAAAACTAAGAGTAAATCCTCAGTGGATGAGCAGGCCACGTCACCCAGGCAACATCTGTATTTGTTCAGTATATGACACTCGATATTCTCCTGAAGAGAAAATAATGACTACACTTTACAGAAACCAACGATTCATACTCAGATCTCTCGCAGCTTATAAACTCTCTCATCCCTACTTGACAGGAATTCCCTTTCCTCAACACATTATTTCCTCAGCTTTTCAAAGTTCCCATAAAGGGTCCTACACCAGCCCATTTTCTGCTCTAACAACTCAATGTCTCTTAGTGAGTTTTGTTTTTTGTTTTTTTAAATAAACAGTCTGTGTCACTGTATAAGAAGAAAAGAAATTGAATATTGCTTCTAGTTAAATGTGTTTACTTTGAGGTAGTTGGATAATGAGTGAATTTAGTTTGTCTGATTGTTTTATTCAGTAATTCCAATTCACCTCAATGATGTGTTTTTTAATTAAAATTTAATTAAATTTATTTAATTAATAATTAATTTTAATAAATTAATTAAAATTAATAAAAAAATTATTTTTACATATACATTTATATTATTACACATACTGTACAAAAATGCCCCAATTGTCATTCTTAGTAAGTTTTAAAGAGCCTTATTTGAGCTACTAGATCTGGTTCAAGGTTGTGTGAGGGCAGGGGGGATGCACATGTGGTGATGGCCTTCTGGCTAGCAGAGTCCCTAGTTGGCATAGCAAGAAGAGTATATGAGAGTGAGAGACCTACCAAGCTGACTTTGACAACAGACCTACTATGCAGCTAACCTACTATCCCATGAATTCATTTATCCATGACCAAATTCATCTATTCATGACAGCAGAGCTCTAACACTCTCAAATGACTCGCCTGACCACGCCTCTTGTTTTCTTTTTTTTAAAGGCAGTTTTGCTCTGTTGCCAAGTTGGGCCTGGAACTTGTCATCCTTCTGCCTCAGTTTCCTGGGTTCTGAGAGTATCGTGCCCAGCTGCTCCCACCTCTTAATATTTCATGATGTAGATTCACTGTCCACATGAGTTTCAAAGAGGACCATATTCAAATGATACAGATGTGCATACTGTGGATGCAGCACACTCTCACAAGAACAAGACCCTCCTCCCAACATGACCTCTTAGTTCCCTGACCTCTTCTGCCAGAGTCCTGTCTGCCCTTAGCTCCAGCTCAACCATGTACTTCCATGATTCTACCCTAGACTAGGCCTTCATCATTTGTAATAAAATCTCTAAAATGTCTCCTTGCATAGCTAGGTAGGTAGGAAACTGAATTTCCTACTGTGCAGCTCACTCTTACCAGTGCTTCAAGCTATATTTTAAATGTATTTGAAATTTTTAAAATAAAAATATAATTGTAGCATTTACCCCCTTCCTCCAACCTGTCACATGTCCCTTCACTCTCTCACAAATTTGTGGACTCTTTTTTTTTTTTTTACTATTTTGCTTTCATTGTCCCTTACCGCCTTCTTGTCCTCTCACCTCACTGCACTGCCTACATTCCATAGCCCTCCCTTGCACACACTCTAACTCCTGTCCTCCTTGCATCTGTCTATCTACTCGACAAAACCTCAACCATCTGAAATTCAGCTAGCTTCTAACTAAACACCTGCAGCTGAGAACTACCTCGCTAAGGCAAAATAGAAAATCATAGTGCCTAATGATGATCTCACTTTAAAATCATGATAGACAGACAAGCAAGGAGCATAAGTGCTTCCTTCAAGTTGCTTAGCAACCTATTTGCATAATGTATTCACCATCTCTCCCCCAAGGGCTAGGTGCTATGCACTCCTTCTCTCTTCAGACTTCCAATACTTCCTCATCCCTCCTTCACTTTTGGTATGTGTTCTTATTTTCTATATCATTGAGGAAACAGATGAAATCTGAAGAAATAATGAAATTCTGAAATCTCCCACTACCAAATACATCACAATGGCAGAAACGACTCTCCAAATAGTAATTCCTCAATTTCTTCACTAAATGCCCATTTCCTTTCATCGACTCAGGAAATGTCAAGGAAATGACTAGAAAATGTTCTTTTTCCATCTAAACATTACTTTTGTCTGAAATCTTAGCTTTCCTGTCAGTGAGCAAGCACATCTTTTGAGCCACTTTGCTGTATAGCAGCTCCCATTTTTGTCTCTTTCTGTTTACACTAAAGCCTCTTAGAAGAGTATCCTAGGGATGTGCCATGGTTTCAGCAGTGAGAATATACTCTCCTGAGCATCATCCCTCAGGAAGCCGTGACCTTGTCCAGCTCCTGCTCTATGGTATTTGTGATGATTTGAATGGGTACTGTCCCCTAAAGGTTCCTGGAGTTGAACACTGGGTTTCCTGAAGGTGACACTGTTTAGGGGGAGGTAATAGGACATTTCGGAGGTGGTGAATTGCCAGAGGAAGAGTGTCATTGTAGCCGTATTCTGTTTTCTGCTTCCTTTCTATACTTCTTGTGTACAGATGAAAAGGTGGTCAGCCAGCATCCTGCTCTTGCTTCCATTCTATGCCTTCCCTGCCAGGAATCATAAGGTATAGACTCTATATACTCTTTCTCCCTGAAGTTGCTTTTGCTTACGGTGTTTTATCACAGCAGAAAAGTAGCTAATGCATATGGTCATTTGCCACAATTAGTCAGTAATCATTTATACATGTCGGAGGACATGCATCAGGAGCTGGTAGAGTGTGCTACCCAGGCAGTTGAGACCATGGAAAAGGACATTGTAGCCTATATCAGTGAGCAAGGCAAAAGTACCACTCTGCCTGGCACTGCATCATTGGAAGAATGTCAGTAGTGATGCGACATAAAAAAACCAAAATCTCATCTGCTTCTATCTAGGTTGGGTGGCCATACTCCTGTTCAGACAGAGTTAAAAGCATAGTTTGTGCCAAACACCTCACAATCCACCCTGAACAAGGGCTGCAGCCTAAATTCTAAGTACCAGATTGAACTTTTCTGTTTCGTTAAGGAAATCTCTTCATATTGAAACTTTAATGTGTTTTGATCAGGGCAACCTCTGTGTTAGTTGGCTGTGGTTATAAAACATTTAGTTTAAAAAAAACTTGCTTACATTTTTACATTTATTTATATTCTTTTTCTTTTTTATATATTCATTTTCTATTCCATGGTTCTATGCCCTATGTTTTCCCTCTTAATCCGCTCTATTAAAAATAAATTGTAGAGATGTAAAAATGCAACTTTGCTATATTCATTGCCTCCACATTCTCTTACCCCAATCATAGTCATATTTGCTCTTATTAATGTAGCAAACATATTTGGAAAATGAAGCTGGCTATTAAGGACTGCATAGTGCTAGAGGGCAATAGAAATTAAAACTACAACTTTACAGCAAACAAAGTCTTCTCTTGAGCTGTAGATCAGTTCTTGAGTCAAAGAAAAAATAGCAAAATATGAGAACAAAACACCCAACCTCAATAATTCTTTTTGTTCACTTTGTATTATATTTATTTATTTATCTATTCGTTCATTCATTCAGTCATTCAGTCATTCATCATGAGAGGTACATAACACAATGCAAATATGGGGCCATTGGATAACTTGTGGGAATGAATTCTTTCCTTCTGCTGTGTGAGTCTCAGAGATGGAACTCAGGTTTTCAGGATTGGCGGCTAGGGCCTTTACCTGCTGAGCTATCTTACTGGCCCTCAAAAATTCTTTAGAAACTCAAGTCAATGAAAATACCAGGGACCCTTGATATCGACAATAAGAATTCCAGTTGTACAGGAGATAGAAAAGGCATTAAGTTAGGAATCTTCTGTGCCTCATAAGCGTCGTGGTTGTTGGAATGCTGTGAGATCTGTAGAAATGAGCACTGCTATAATAGTACAATAGAAGCTCACATTATGATCATCCAAAATTAATAACTATTAATATTTTAACTTGTTTGCAATGCTCATTTTAGACTTGTACTATGGAAATTTTCAAATATATATAATCCATATTAGGGAACATAAATAATTAATCAACCCCAGATAGCTATGAGCCAGCTTCAAATATTATACAATTGTGATAACATTTTTCATCTGTCCTTTCACACATTTCCATCTCAAATTAGTTTTTAAGCAAATCCTACATGTTGTATAAGTTTACTATGTCACAATTTGGTATTTATAAAATATATCCTTAAAATCCAGTAACAGCTCTAGTTCATAATTGTTTCATAAAGTCATGGGCTGGAGACAATTTTGTTTAAATTAGGATTCAATAAGGTCCATATGTTGCAATTAATGGATATGTTTCTTTTATAAGTTCTTCTCTATATTTTTTGTTAAAGATTGTCAGTTGGAAACTCTGATGTTTTGTTTGTTTGAGACAGAAGGGTCTCACTAGGCAGCCCTGGCTAGCATGGAGCTCACAGAGATAACCTTGTTTTTAATCTACCATAGACATGTGTGCCACCATGCCTAGCCAACCTTTTTTTCTTCTATACATTTCCCAAAAGGCCACTGTCTAGTCATTTTACCACTACGGTGCCATTTAAATGTCTTGTCTCCAGTAGTTCCTGCACATTGATACATGACTCTAGATGCCTAATGAAATTTGGTTTGGATTTTCTTTTGCTTAGCCACTTTATGAAGGAAGAAGACCATCGGGAGACGCTGAGGGACACAAAAGAGGACAGTGGATGAATACAATCCACGTATATTACATACATGTTCGTTACTAAAGAGCATATCACCGGAATGGTATGTGGTCGCATTAAGAAGCATGACACAGTGATAAATTCTTGGTGTGACATTAGCAGTTGCTGGGGGTGGCAAAGTGGTAGTATTATGCAAGATCATCCTTCTTCATTGATTATCTGTAATGCTAGTGTGATGACCTAACTAACCTATGATGTGGCTTTGTAGCAGTGCTGCTTCTAGAGAAAGACAGCAGAGAAACCCGACTCTTCGGGGTTAGTCTGCAAAGCAAGGAGTTGGTTCCCTAACACCCTCTAATGGGAACCAATATGTTTTCGTTTTTAATTTCACTCCAGTCTGGTTTGTACCCTCACTGTTTTGTTCTATTTTAACAGGTCTTATCAAGGCCATCACTGACTTTCACAACTCCAAATGTAATGGTAGAACTTGTGTCTTCAACCTAGGTGAAATGGTTGGCAGGCTCTTACTAAAGCATTTGCTTTTCCATTTTTTAATGTGTGTGTGTGTGTGTGTGTGTGTGAGAGAGAGAGAGAGAGAGAGAGAGAGAGAGAGAGAGAGAGAGAGAGAGAGAGAGAGACAGAGACAGAGACAGAGACAGAGAGACAGAGAGAGACAGAGACACAGACAGAGAGACGGAGGCACACAGAGGAAGAGAGAGAGAGAGAGAGAGAGAGAGAGAGAGAGAGAGAGAGAGAGAGAGAGAGAGAGAGAGAGAGAGAGAGAGAGAACTGTGTCAAAGTCACAGGGCAATTTATAGAGTCTCTTCTTCTACCATGTGAGACCTGAGGGCCGAATGCAGATCATCAGGCTTGACATCAAGAGCCATCTAACCAGCCCCCAGTTTGGCACTCTCTTTCAAGGACAGCCCACCTGAGGCTTTCTTGTTGCCTTCTCAACTACTTCTCTTTGGTTTCCTTTCTTAATTCTTCTACTTCTTGTTGACTTTTCAAAAAGGGAGATAAAAATCTCATACCATAAAATGTCATCCTCTATAGCAGGCAATTAAGCCGTTCTTCATATATTCAAAGAGTTGTGCAACCATAGTCGCTAGTTTCACAATGTTGTCAACATCTCTCATGTGTAACCCCTCTCTCACCCATTAGTTGGCATCCTTCATCCCACTCCCAGTCCCAACAACCACAAACTCGCCTCACATTCCTATCGATTTGCCTGTTTTTCTTGTTGTTCTCCAACCCCTATTTTTTTTTTTTCCTGTTTAAGACAAGGTCTTATGCATGCCATTCTGGCCTTGCACTCACTATGTAGTCAAAGATGACTTCGAACTTCTGATCTTCCTACCTCCACCTTCCAAGTGCTAGGAATCCTGGGTTATGCAGTACTGATTGGACCTAGGGCTTTGTGCATGATAGGTAAGCATTCTATGAACTAAACTATATCCCCAGCCCTACCTTTCTTTTATTTTGTCTCTTTATTTGAGACAAGGTCTCCCTACCATGTACTCCAGGTTGGCCTGGATGTCACTAGCCTAGGCTTTTCCTTGAGCTCACTGTGATGCCCCTGCTCTAGCTGCCTGGGTTTTGCAGATAAGCATGAACCACCATAGCTGGCTCTCCTCGACTTTTTAATCCAACACGTCTCTTACACTTATTGACACCAGGTGAACCAGAGCTTAGGCCCCTTCCCTCTTTATCCTTCATCTTTCACGACCTTTTTCACTTCCTTGGTTTTATATGTAATCCATACAGTGACGACACCAGCATGGACCTCTCCTCTGAACTCACGGCCCACTGCCTGTTAAACCTGTCCACAAGGATGTCTAATAGATGTCTTGAATGTAGAGTTTCAAAACTAGCTACTGATTTCCCAGACTCTTTTCCCTGTAATCTTCATCTCACATTATGACAGTTGCACCAGCAGCAAACCTATAGTCATCTTTAACTCCTGTCCTCTCCCACCCAAGCATCTACCAAACCATGAAGTTCTACTGATGTTCAGCCCAAAATACCATATCCAAGCATGCCTCACAACCTCAACTGATCCTACTCTGATGATACCAAGCCATCCATCACCCCTCATATGGTTGCTCCAATTATCTCTGGGCTCTCATCTTTACCCTTTCTGTAGTTCATTTTCTGTCTGGCAGTGGATAATGCTATGGATGTTTGAGGCAGATGGTGATAATGTTGTCATAATACCCATCACACATGCAGCACTTACCCATGCCTTACATGATGCTCCATGGTACTTCTCACACCTCATGTCTTGTTCCTCTCCTTACCGTTTTCTAACATCCCACATCTGCCTTCTTGCTGTTCTGAGCACCCCTGGTTTTTCAAATTTCTTGAATTGCTGTTCTCCATGCCCAAAATACATTTCCTCCAGATATCCTCCTAGCTCCTGATCCTCATTTGCTTTCACTTCCTACAAGACTTTGCTGACATGGCACCATTTTAGGTGACATCCCATCAACTACCACTCTCCCATCCCAACATATTCCCCATTGTACTGTGTGATTACATCTCCATAGCAATTCCTATCTTGGGACAAGTTACCTTTTTTTTTTTTTTTTGCTTCTCCATTCTGTTTCTCATTGGTAGATTTGGGATATAGCAATAAAGGGATCTTGTTGATTCTATTCCACCCCCGACAGTATTTGGCAAAAAGGGACAGTCAGGCTGGATGCACTCCTTTAATTCCGGACCTCAGGAGGCAGAGGCAGGTGGATCTCTGTGAGTTAGAGGCCAGCCTGGTCTATAAAGTGAGTTTCAGGACAGCCAAGGTTACACAGAGAAACTCTGTTTTGAAAACAAAACAAAGCAATACAAAAACCAGAAAATCAACCAACCAAACCAAGCAAAACAAAAACAAACAAAACACAGAGAAACTTTATCTTGAAAAACCAAAAATTTTAGTTAAGTGATTAAACAGTCATACCAGGCACCAACTAAGAAATATAAACGGGGGGACTGGACACTTAACATGATATAACTTAGCTTTTATGACAATTCTAGGAAGGCATGTTATATTCCATACTCACAGATGAGTGAACTACTCCCAAGCTCACATATCTATGACATTTATCTATGAATTGATTCGTAAATGCGGTGGGAAGCCTGCACAGAGGCCTGGAAACAGCCAGTGGGAAGCAAGTCTTTCCTCCCATTGTGTAGGCCCTAGGGATCAAGCTCAGGTCACCGGGATTGGTGCCGAGACCTTTCCTCACTGCTTTGTCTCACCAGTCCTATGCTCATATATCTGGTAAGAGTGAGGATTCCAAATCAAACATCCACTCGGGTCACAGTATAACTGCTCTTGTCTCCCTTCACTACAACATAATCATTTTCCTGCTATCTCTGATTCTTTTTTAAAATGTATTTATTTATTCATTCACTTCACATCCCGATCTTAGGCCCATCCCTTCTCACCTCCCAGTCCCATCCTCTCCTCCCTATCCCTCCCCTATCCCTCAGAAGAGAACAGCCCCATTTCCAATCCACCCCAGCTCATTAATTTGTATCAGGACTGATTGTGCTCTCTTCCCCTGTGGCCTGGCAAGGCAGTTGTGCCAGGAGGAAGTGATTAAAAAGCTGGCATCAGAGACCATGTCAGAGACAGCCCCTGCTACCCTTGCTAGAGGACCCACATGAAACCTGAGCTGTCCATCCTCTACGTCTTTGTAGGGAAGCCTAAAAAATAGGGAGTGCTTCATGAATTTGCATGCCATCCTTGTGCAGGGGTCATGCTAATCTCTGTATCGTTCCAATTTTAGTATATGTGCTGCCAAAGCAAGCACTGTCTCTGGGTTCGTTCTTTCTTGCTTGCTTGCTTTCTTTCTTTCTTTCCAACACAGGGTTTCTCTGTGTAGCCTTGCCCTGTCCTGGACTCATTTTGTAGACCAGGCTGGCCTCGAACTCACAGAGATCCAACTGCCCCTGCCTCCCTGAATGCTAGGATCACAGGCCTGTGCCACCATGCCCTGCTGTCTCTGGATTTTTAATGCAAGCTCATATATGGGGAGCAAGCAATGGCATTCCCAATTTCCAAGCTCCCTAAAAGGAAGCAATGCTTAGTTCCTTTACCAGTTTTACAGAATTGGTACAACACCCGCAGAGGGCAAACGGGCCCAGTTAGGCTCCAGTGATAAGGAAGCTGACACACAAATCAGTGGGAAAGAGCCATGTGCTGGGAGAAGGAGACGAATTACTTTCTGGAGTGGAAATTGTGTGCAGCAAAGACAATTTGTCATGTCATATCATCACCAAAATTATCTCCCTGCTGCCTGGAAGCCACTGGAAGGCTGTACTTCAGCAGCTTCTTGCTGTTGTTTCAGCAAATGAAATACGTCTGCGTCTAGTTTTGTTTATGCGGTATTTTGTTCTCCGTATTTGAACGACCTTATCTACTGAATATTCGTAAATAATTTGAATAAAATTGTTGTAGCTGAAGAACAAAACAAGCCTTCTATTTTGAGACAGGGTCAGAGTGACCAAAACATGCTTGCATCATCATTTTCATTTGATGTCATTTCTACTAAATTAGGCATTGTTAAAGTCACAGACTTTACTCTGAATATCATGCTTTGCCATGGAAGTTCCCCTCCCCGCTCCCCCCCCCCCCCCCGCATAGCTGGACCTCAATGTTCAAGTGTCTAGGAGGCCATGCTTAAATGGATGCTTTTAAGAATAGCTTTCTGGCCAGCCATGGTGGCACATGCTTTTAATCCTAACACTGAAGAAGCAGAGTCAGAAAAATCTGTGAGTTTGAGGCCAGCCTGGACTATATAGTGAGTTCTAGGCCAGCCAGGGCTACAGAGAGAAACACTGTCTAAAAAAAAATAAGACCCCCTCAAAAAATGAAAGAAAGAGAGAGAGAGAGAAGGAGAGAGAGAAAGAGAGAGAGAGAGAGAGAGAGAGAGAGAGAGAGAGAGAGAGAGAGAGAGAAAAGAAGAGAAGAGAAGAGAAAAAAAAAGGAAAAGAAAAGAAAAAAAATTCTGGGGTTGGATCGCTATATCAATGGATAAGAGGCCAGAAAAAAATTTTTCTTTTCTTTTTTTTTCTGGCCTCTTTGGACACCAAGTACACAGTGGTGCACAAGCATGCCCACTGACCACACTTAAGACCTTGTGAGTAACAAGAACAACCAGAAGTCTTGGCATTTTGTTTTTGAGACAGAATCTCACTATGCAGCCCTGTCTCTGTCTCCGGAGTGCTAGGGTTAAAGACAAGTGCTACCACAACTGGCCTGAGCATTGTTTCATCTTGTCTTTTAGATCCCACTTGCTTCTTCCTTGGTGCCATTCTTGATTGCTTCTCTTCCGAAGAGAGACACTGTCTCGTAGAGACTCTCAGAGCTGTCAAGGAGCTGCTTAAACTCTTCCCATGGGGGCCCAAGTCTTTTTTCCAGGACTTTGACTATTTGGACTCCCTATCTCCCACTGATTT
Organism: Acomys russatus; assembly: GCF_903995435.1. Taxonomy (NCBI): domain Eukaryota; kingdom Metazoa; phylum Chordata; class Mammalia; order Rodentia; family Muridae; genus Acomys; species Acomys russatus. Next base: position 108,183,025 of record NC_067169.1, read on the forward strand.
TCTTTCTCTTCTTTTCCTCTTTCTTCCATGCCATTTTTTTTCCCTTCGGTGCTAAAGATTGAACCTAGGGCCTGCACATGCTAGACAGCTGCTTCGCTGCTCAGTTGAGTCTCCAGCCCATTCTTTTTCATTTTTAGACAGGGCCTCACTATGTTGCCCAGACTGTTTTTAAACCCATTCTGTAGCCCATCCAGGTCTCTAAAAATGTGATCCTTTTTTGCCTCAGTTTCTCTAGTAGTGAGATTACAAACCTGCACCACCAAGCCTACTGTTTTTCAATGCACAACCCCAGTTGGGCTTAGCATCACACTGACCTATGGGTGTAGCTGTGCTCTCAGGAGTGAATAAATATGTCCTCTTCCATAAACTAGCCTTTCTAATATTCCAAATAAAACACATTCCACATCCTCCCACCCCCTCTCTTCACTCTCAAGCTTCTCCATATATGGCTAGGTTAATTTTCTCATTACCATCTTAACTCTTGGCCCCAAGAGCCTCTTAAATTTGTCAACAACTTTTGGAAAGCATTGCGTCTAGTCTCTAAATCTAAATCTAGTTTGAAGACAAACAACTTGTTGAACTCTTGTTCAGCATTAAAAATTATTGTCTTCATGATAAAGACCGTTCCAAGACTTTATTTTATCTCCCTAGTTCTTTCTACAGCCCTGTTCTGTTCTACACGACACAATCCAGATTGGAAGAGATTTTAGAATGGTGGGCTTGAGCCAACAAAATGAAATATAACAGAGACTATGCCTCTGCAAAAGCAGCTTGCATTACATGAGCGGCTGCCATTGCCATGGCTGTGGCTGACTCACATAGAACTTGTGGTTGACTAGAGCCCCCAAGTCAGCCTCCATGCTGCCAAATCAGGCCTTTCTCAGGCTCCGCTCTAAGGCTATTAGACATTAAAACCATATTGCTGGTTTCATCTCATTCTTTGTGCCTTTCTGAATCTTTATAAAATTGTCTTTTTAAGTTTTTAAAGTTATAACAATATAAAGTTCAAAAGTGTTCAGTTTCACACATGCATGTGAGCACGCATGCGCGTGTACACACACACACACTTGTGTGCACGCACGTGCACACACACAGATCATCATTGTATACATCACTCAGATCAAGAACTGCCACGACAGCACATCCAGAAGGCTCTGCCATGTTTCTCTATAGTCAATAACCTCTACTCCATGGCAGCTAGTATCTTCATTTCTAACATTATACATTTATTTTTGCTGGTTTGGGCATTTTACTTAAATTTCTGTTGTTGTTGTTTTTTGTTTTTGTTTTTTGAGACAGGGTCTCTCTGTGTTAGTCTTGGCTGTCCTGGAGTCAGTCTGTACACCAGGCTGGCCTCAAACTCACAGCAATCCGCCTGCCTCTGTCTCCGGAGTGCTGGAATTAAAGGTGTGCGCCACCACGCCTGGCTTTTAAATTTAATCATATATAGAATATTTGTGAATGGCATCTAAAGCTTTTTATGTCTGTGTGATTCATCCATAGTGTTGCATACAGTAGTGGTTCTTTTCATTGCTAAGTAATCATCTGTTGGATAAATCTAATATTTATCTGTTCTTCTGATGATGGAAATTTTGGTTGTTTCCAATTTGAGGTTATTATAGCTAACATTTAATGAACATTCTTTGAGATGACTTTTAGAGATTTCCATTAAATGTAAAGCTAAAGGGATCCTTTTTGTTTCATAGAGAATATGCTATGTCTCGCTTTAACGTACATTGTCAAATATTTTCAAAAATTTTTGCCATGGAGCTGGAGTCATGGCTGAGCTGATAGAGAGTGCACCAGCCACACAAAGCCCTGAGGTCAATTGTCAGCACCGTATCAAGAATGCAGCGTGGCACACGCCTGGAATTCTAGCCACTCAGGAGGTAGAGGTTAGAAAAATCAGAAATTTAAGATTATGCTCTGCTGCATAGTGAGTTCTAAGTCAGCCTGAGCTACATAAACTCCTATCTAGAAAACAAAACAAGAAAGTTGTGTGGCTACTTAAGCTTTGTGGTAGTCATTTTTTGTGTCTTTGCTTAAGATATGGTCCCCATAGGCTGGTGATATGGCTCGGCTCACAACCAAAACTGTAAGATATGGTCTCCAGTTAGTCAACTGAACATTGGTCTTGTCATTTCTAGCATGTGGAAGCTGTGGTGAAGGTCCACGCTCAGTTTCCCTTACGAAAAGCAAGTGGTCCTAGAGCAGCAGTTCTCACCCTATGAGTTCCCGGCTCTTAGGGATTGAACAATCCTTTCACAGGGGTCGCATATCAGATATCCTGCATATCAGCCATTTACATTACTATCCACAACAGTTATGATGTAGCAACAGAAATATTTGTATGGTTGAGGGTCAGCATAACATGAGGAGCTGCATTAAAGGGTCGCAGCGTCAGGAAGGTTGAGAAGCCCTGGTCTAGGTCATCTGGGGTTGGCTTATTTCAACCTGGGGGAGGATTTGGGTGCAAGACTGAGAATGAGAAACTCTGCTTGGACATAGAAGATTCAGTTTCAGGTTGTTCTTCCCATGGGCTGTCCTCACAGGACAATCTGCCCTTACTCACTGCACTAACTGAAAGGCTCATCTAACCTGGAACCCCACCATGCTAATACATAGAAGCAGTGTTTAATATGGACACCCTGTGTCCCAATCAAGTTAAGACATATATTTAATCCAAACCACATCAGAAGTTCTGCAGGTAGAATTACATAAAAGGTCTAATGGGACCATTCAGTGTCCAGCAACAGAGGATGGGGTAAAAGAAAATGTAGTATATATTGAAAATGGATTTTTTTTCAGCCATAAAAAAGTCAGATCATTTGCAGGAAGATGGATACAACTGGACATCATTATATTAAATAAGTCTGGCCCATCTCAGAAAGGCAACTATTGCATGCTTCCTCCCATTTGTAGATCCTAGATTTTGTATGGGTACATAAAATTGTGTATGTGTTTGTGGCATAAGAATAGACAAAAATCCTGCCAAAGGAATGAAACTAGGGGTCTCAAGATGGAATTACTCTGTATCACCCTGGGTGGTCTCCACATGTGATGATAAATATCCTCGGCACAGAGGAGAAGGTGCAGCTACAGAGAGAAGAGATAAACCACTTGAAGATGGAGGCAGAGACAGCAGTGCTGCAGCCACAAGCTGAGCCACTTCTAGAGGGAGCAGACACAGGAGGAGTTGAGAAAGGACTCTCCTCTAGAAAACTTCGCTCTGTTAAGCTCCCAGAAATAGCAGGATAAAATGTCTGTTGTTTTAAGCCACCCAGTTTATCATAGCAGCGATTCCCGCTTCTCATTCGTACCGTGTGTTTCTGGCCGTCCATGTCCAGCTGAGCATGCCTAAACAGTGGTTTCTTTGTATTTTTTGCACTTCTAGCTTTGAAACTGTATGCCGTGCCCGTTTTATTTTTCCACCAAAATAAACAAATACCTTATTCCATGCCCCTAAAAGCTTTGGCATTTTTCAAGGCTGCCTTTGAACTGCTATTTCTGCTATGTAGCTCTGGCTTTTCAATCAAAATCAAGCTCTCACTCTCCGCAGGGCTCACTACCTAACTGACCTTAGGCAAGCCATTCAGCCTCAACTTCCTTTATCCGTGCTCTAGGGTTCACAACACTTCCCCGTTGTGGTTATTGTGAACATTACAGATAATGGAACCTTGGCAGGGTGCAATAAATGGCAGCTTTTGATATGTACTCAACTTGATTGTATGAGGTGTGTTGAACACATACACACAAAAGCTCCTGCCTTCCCTCATCCAGGGTCTTCCTGTTTGAAAGTGATTGTCACCCTCCAAAGCCCAGCAATACCTCCCACTGCTCTGCTCCTCACATTCCACTGTAGCCTTTTTAGCTTCCAGGGTGCTTTTCATGGCCTGTGTACATGCTCCCTCTGCGTCAAATACTTGTAGGTACCTGCGTGACTTGTTTCCCCAATTCACTCAGATCTTTGCTGAAAGTATCATGCTACCCAAGAGGGGTTTCCTCCCCACACTGAACAGCACAACCTCTCTGATCCCTGCACTGCCTGGCCCTGCTTTATTTTTATGTGCAGACCTTGTCACCATCTGGCACGTGTTTGGGTATTCTATGTCACCTCCATTAGAATTCAGGCCTCAGGAGATCAAGATGGGATATCTGTCCATTTCGTGAACTGTTGTATCTCTGCTACCCAGGACAGAAAGTGCTCACTAAGTATTTCTTCAGTGAATGAATGGAGGGATATGTGGGCAGTCCAGCTGAGAAGTCACAGCGTAGTGTCATAGGACCATGATGAGGGTGTGCTAGAGAACCTTTTTCTTTAATTTTTTATTAATTTATTCTTGCTACATCTCAATGGTTATCCCCTCCCTTGTATCCTCCCATTCTTCCCTCCCTCCCATTTTCCCCTTACTCCCCTCCCCTATGACTGTGACTGAGGGGGACCTCCTCCCCCTGTATATGCTCATAGGGTATCAAGTCTCTTCTTGGTAGCCTGCTATCCTTCCTCTGAGTGCCACCAGGTCTCCCATCTGTGTTGGAGTGGGGAGGGGTGAGATGGAGGTAAGAATTATTAATGAAAACTTCTTGGAGCAAGTAACAGATAAATTGAATTCTTCCAGGCGTAGAAGGTTATAAAATGAAGCCTATTTGATGGCCCTACTATACTTCCATAATGAAACTGCCTAAAAGAAAAAAAGCCAAGGGGCTAGAGAGATGGCTTGGTGGTTTAAGAAAACACACTGCTTTTGCTGATGGCCACAGTTTGCTTTTCAGTACCCACGGCAGGTGATCCACAACCACTTCGAGGAGGAATCTGGCACCAACACTCACATATACAGAACCACACAGAAATATAAATAATTAAAAGCAAAATCAATCTTTAACTTGAAAAAAGGGAAGGAAAGTAGGAAAGAAAAGAAAACAAGCAAAAAAGAAAAGATTATGAAGTAAATAAATAAAAAAAGAAAAGATGAGCGAAGGAAGGAAGGAGAGAGGGAGGGAGGAAGGGAAACAACGTATATTAGGGTATTTCAGTGAGATGAGATAGTGTGGCAAAGTACTGTAGGCAAGAAAATTAATACATTTTAAACAGTTTGGTATAACAGAATGGAAGGAGAGATGGAGAGAGGAGAGAGAGGAAGGATGGGGAAAACAATAAAGTGGGACGGGAGGAAATACATAGAAGGCTATAGAAGGAGGGAGAGAGAAAGGAATGAGTAAGAGGGAGGAGGAGTAACGTGGGAGAAAAAGGGTTAGAAGTAGGCTGGCAGGGAGGCACCCAAAGAGCAAAGAAGGCAGAGTAACCAACAGGCCTCTGGCCATAGAGGCCTTTAAAGCCACAGGGAAAGGCTATCAGAAGTCATGAAGAGCATGAAGTAGAGAGAATATTCAGCGGAATGCTATAGATGCAAGAGTAGCTTGTAACTCAACCATTCTACCTTCCCTCCCTGGGAAGAACCCACTGAAAACATAACAAAGTCTAGAGGCAGGAAGATCAGCCAGAAACCTGATGGAAATACTGAAGCAAGAGATGCTATGGCAGCCTAGATCCTCCTTATCCAAAGTTTAGGCCAGTGCCAGAAGCACGTTGAGTACTCAGGAGCTTGTGTAGCATGTTGGGTGTCAGGCACTGGCATGCACTTGCTCAGGCAGAACCTGTATTTTTAACAAGATCCTGGATGAGACTATGAGAGTGCAAAAGACCTGGCCAAGACTAAGTGGAAATAGGGGGTTAGAGATAAGGAGAGTACCAAGAAATGGATAAGATTTAGCTTAAGAACTATTGACCCCTGCCCTTTGAAATAAGGCTTCATGTATCCCAGGGTGGTGTAGAACTCACTGACGGTAGCCAAGGACGCCCATTTCATCATCCCATCTCATCTCCACATTCCAAGCACTGGCATTACAGGCTTGCTGCATCATACCCAGTTGATACAATGCTTAGGATTGGACCCAGAGCTTCCTGCAGGCTAGATAAGCACTCAAATCCCACCTAGAATGACACACCCCCTCCAACAAGGCCACAATGCCTAATCCTTCCCAATAGTCCACCAACTGGGAAGCAAACATTCAAATGTATGAGCATATGGGGGCCATTCTTATTCAAACCCCTTTAGAATTACTTCATATCTCCATTTTCTGACTTCTCTATTTTTTTTTGTCAACTAAGGTTTCAAGTGGCCCCCACACCCTCCTGGGCTAGCTTTACACTACAGAGGAAGAGCTAGCCTTCTTTTTGGATCTGGGGCCATGTATAGACAGAAAGTCAATTCATTTTCAGGATCTCCAGCAGATGGCCCCTTAAGCAGCTCAAAGGTCAATAAAATGTTAAAAAAAAAACCACAAATCAATAAAATGTAAAATAAAACAGTCGAGGATCATATTCTCTCTCTCTCTCTCTCTCTCTCTCTCTCTCTCTCTCTCTCTCTCTCTCTCTCTCTCTCTCTCTCTCTCTCCCTCTCTCCCTCTCTCCCTCTCCCCAAAGTCAATTGAGACTCCAGCTGTTCAATAATTTAAGTCTCTTCAAAGACAACAATTCACTTTCATTTGAAAGCAGGGGCGGAGTGAGGGGGAATAGAATTACCTCAAAAAGGTTTGAAGGGTGAAACTTGAGCTCTTTTATCTTACTTGCGAAACATAGAAGGTGTTCTTGCTTTATTGTGGAGACACATCTTAAAACTAGATCATGGGTTTCCATAAAGAGTCTTCAAAATATGAGAAAGGCTGGGTGAGTTGAGATAGAGAGCATCATTAAATACCAGAGGCGCTAAAGCAGAACCACTCCCGCTGAGTCATTGCTCCCATATGCCTTTTTAGGAGGGAACTGACTTCATCCTTGAGTCAATGTGTTCATTCCTGTTATATTTGAAATGACAGTTACTTTAGCTGCTGACCTCTTGCTTCTCACCCTTCCAACATTCTAAGAAAATCTGCCAATTAAGGAAAGCGGGCTCTTGTTATGAGACCATGGCATCCATGGTAGAAGTGCGTGGGATTTTGTAAGTGAGCAATTTCAACATGCGAGTGGGATATAGCATTGATCAAGCAAGTGTTTGCTGTATGCCTACCAAGGTGAAGGCATCATGTTAGCAGACTTGCTCTTTTCAATCAGCAGAAACCAATTATGATGGAGCTATGGAAAAAACAAGCTCACCAGCAGGAAGCTAGGTTGCAAATAGAGCTTTCAGGAATGCTGGTAAACCAGGTTTGGAAAATGTCCTGAGACTAGGGGGAAGTTCAGGGGCCATAGTCCCAGGCAAAGTCATGCCCTGGGAATACATTGCTTGGGTCTTTCTGTTGCCATTGTGGGATGCTAGCTTGCACACTGCTTGTAATGGCAGTTGTCATGGCCAGTGGGTGCTAGGTGCTGTACCTCTGGGATGAATTCAGAACTGTCCCTTGCAACACAGGATCCTGCTTCCAAGTCCTGAAGATGAGTCCTAGCTTAGCTGAGCTTAGGGCAACATGCTCATGCCTGGACTCTGCAGGAGGACAGCAAGCATCTGACCATTGCAGTTCCCTCAGTGGGAGGTAGCCCCTGTCTCTCACTCAGTGGGGAATTCCCCCCGCATACTTTATTTTTAAGATTATAATTTACATAATTTCACCCTTCCTTTTACTCCTCTCAAACCCTCCCATATACCCCTCCTTGCTTTTTCAAACTCATGTCTTCTTTTCTTTTCTTTTTTTCATTAATTGTTGAGGTGCACAAGTGTTTCTCTGTAGAATATCTTGTCATCTGAGCCTCTTGCTGGAATACTTTATACCCAAACCCTCCCAGCAGAATATGTGTTATCTGTTGTTGTTGTTATTATTATTATCATCATTGGATTGATGTGGGGGAAACTGGGGGACTCCTCTTGGGATTCCTAGTCTCATCAAATTTATTAGCATTTAAAAGAAAATCCCTAGGGCTGGCAAAGTATAGATTTCAGCAGCTGCCTGGAAGAGGAAGATGGAGGAGAAATGAAGAAAAAAAAAAAGCCATTTAATGTGTCATGGGAGTGAGGCACATAGCTGACAAACGTCCATGTGGTGGGGAGGGAAGCTTCAGAGAGAGATAGTAAAGAAGCCCCAGACTTGGGGCAGACTTCTGACCATGCATGGCTGTGGCTCAGTAAGCTTCTGCACCAGGGGCAGGAATTCTGGGAAGGAAAAATACTATATCTCACTAAAGGACTAATTGTTCACACTTTCTGCCTATGTCATGTCATCCTGCCCCATGGCTTTAACTTACAGGGCCCACTGTTGGCTTCCAAGTTTCTATCTCTAGCCACACTTCTTTACTGGTCTCCAGACTGCCATGTCACATGTCAACATGACATTCCCATATAACTGTCTAATCAACAACACAAAGTTGCCTTAACAATAAGTTCTTGATTTTTCCCATGTCACCTCTACATGCCTTCATCTCCTTTGCTCTACTGCCTAGATGATTGTTACCACCAATCACTTTTAACAAAAACCCCAGAGAATGGCCTCCTTTCCTCATTCTTTCATCTTCTATCTCCAAACTAGAAGGGTTTCCTGTGATTTCTATATCCAAAGTATAATATGTCTCAAATGTCCCCTCTTCTTACTACCTCCAAAATACCCAGTAGAGTCCAAGCCTTCCTCACTTTTTAGCCTGCAACAACTGTGTCCTTCAGGGTATTAGCAGGAAGCAGCACATTGGAAAAAGAGTAACTAAAGATTGATTGATGGTTCAACTATTAACCACGGTGTGGACAACACTGAACAACACTAAACAAAGACCAGGCAATACTAGAAGCTGGAATTGCAACAACAGAAGCATAGCCAGGACCTGGTTGATGAGGAAAGGCAGTGGACTCAGGAGTGGTGATGTGAGGCTCCTCCCCTGGTGGTTCCTGTGTCCTGTAGGTTTGACCAGAATCCAGCCAGCAAAGAAGCTTTGGAAGCGCTCGCTCTCTGCAGGAGTCAGTCTTCAGGCTTAGAGAGGGACTGAGAATGGTACAGAAAAAAAGGAAAAACAGTTATAGGGAATAAGCCAAGCCCTTCTCACTGGCCACTTTTCTTCATCTCTTTCCCACCTCAAATCCCCCAATTTATTCTCCACAGAGCAATCATAGCATCCTTTTATAATGTAAATAAAATCATCCTCTGTAACAGGAGGGTTTACTTCCAGTGCCTTCTTATTACCCTCAAAGTCAACATTCCTTTTGTTCCATCTCCCACCACCTTTCCCTTGCTAAGTTGTCACCTGTGAGACAAGCTCATGCCAATCTTGGTCTTTCCTTCACTTTCCTTGTGTGGAATACTCTTCCCACAGCTTACAACCTGGCTTGCAACTCATTAACCATTCAAGTAATAGTCATGCAATTGCTGGATATCTTGATATATATTTCTATTTACTCTTTTGAGCATTTCATACATGTATACATATGAAACATTTTACAATCACCTTCACCTCACACTCACCCCTCTAAACACCCTTGCCTCTCCCTAGCACAATCCCCTGCCAACTACATAATCACTATTTCTCAGCATTTTGACGAATTAAGAATCAGCATTAAGATTTCCTAAGTGGCTGTACTAGTTTGCATTCCCACCAGCAATGAAAGAGTGTTCTTCTTTTTCCACATCCTCGCCAGCATGTGGTGTCACTTGAGTTTTTGATCTTAGCCATTCTGATGGGTGTAAGATGGAATATCAGTGTCATTTTGATTTGCATTTCTCTGATGACTAACGATGCTGAACATTTCTTTAAGTGTTTCTCAGCCATTTGATATTCCTCTGTTGAGAATTCTCTGTTTAGTTGTGAGCCCCATTTCTCAATTAGGTTATTTGGTTTGGTGGTGTTTAATTTCTTGAGCTCTTTATATATTTTGGATATTAGACCTTTGTCAGATGTAGGGTTGGTGAAGATCTTTTCCCAGTCTGTAGGCTGTCGCTTTGTTCTGTTGACAGTGTCTCCTGCCTTACAGAAGCTTCTCAGCCTCATGAGGTCCCATTTATTAATTGTTGGCCTTAAAGCCTGGGCTGTTGGAGCTCTGTTCAGGAAGTTGTTTCCTGTGCCAATGTGTTCTAGGCTCTTCCCCACTTTTTCCTCTAACCGATTTAATGTCTCTAGTTTTATGTTGAGGCCTTTAATCCACTTGGACTTGAGTTTTATCTAGTATAACCACTTTGGAAATCTATCTGGCTCTTTCTCAGAAAAATGGAAGTAGGGCTTCCTCAAGACCCAGCTATTCCACTCCTTGGAATACACCCATAAAATGCTCCACCACACAACAGGGACATATGCTCAACCATGTTCATAGCTGCCTTATTCATAATAGCCAGAACATGGAAACAGCCTAAGTGTCCCTTAGTAGAAGAATGGATAAAGAAACTGTGGTACATTTACACTATGGAATACTACTCAGCTATTAAAAACAAGGAATTCCCGAAATTTGTGGACAAATGGATTGAACTAGAAATGATCATAATGAGTGAGTTAACCCAGAAACAAGAGTCAAATGGTATATAGTCACTGTATCGAGACACTAGCCCAAAGGGCATGTCCTATGAAAGTCTTCACATACCAGGAAAGTGGGACAGAGGGGAGGACACCCTATTGGGACTTTAGGTGAGAGAAGCATTGGAGAATGGGGAAATACAAGAATCCAGAGGGTCCTAGAACCCTACAAGAAGAGCATTACGATGCGTGGATCTGGGTCCAGGGGTCCTGCTCAAACTATGGCACCAGCCAAGGACAATATAGGCAGTAAACTTCGATCCCCTACCCAGATCTAGCTGATGGATAGGACATTCTCCATTGTCGAGTGGAGAGTAGGGTCTGACTTTCACGCAAACTCTGGTGCCCCATATTTGACCATGTCCCCTGGAAGGGGAGGCCTGGGGGTACTCAGAGGAAGGATAGCAGGCTACCAAGAAGAGACTTGATACCCTATGAGCATATACAGGGGGAGGAGGTCCCCCTCAGTCACAGTCATAGGGGAGGGGAGTAAGGGGAAAATGGGAAGGAGGGAGGAATAGGAGGATACAAAGGATGGGCTAACAATTTAGATGTAATATGAATAAATTAATAAAATATTTTCTAAAAAAAGAATCAGCATTAACCATTTCCCACTGCAAAAAGAAGCCTCTCTGACCAAAGAACAGCATAAATCTTTGTGAATAGACATATGCATTTAGAAGACAGTTTGAAGGTTTGACCGTTTAGCAAAACAGAAATAATATGTTCTCCACTAGAGCCTATGACCTCCCAGCCTTGGTTTATGGTACTGGGCATGAGTTGCCTCTAGTGGAGCAAGCCTCAAATTCAATCAGGTAGTTGTTGGTTATCCCCATAACAATTAATGTCAGTGTTGCGCTAGTACATACATCCCACCTGGCTAGTCAGTATTGCAGTAAGCAGGGTCCATTGGTGAGTTCTCTCATACCTAGTCATCTGCATAGCATCTTCCATCACTATGAAAGCTAGCCAGCAGGGAGACATTTTCCTGGTCAGTTCCAGATTGGTTTCTCTATGTCCTACCACCAAAATATGTGGTGTCTTGAGCAATTGGATCTAGTATGGTGTAACCAAGCAGTGATAAGAACCTTTTGTTGTTTTGGGGCTTTCCTGACCCTGTCATTGTTTGAGGCTTTGGGGGCATTTTTTTGGGAGGAGTTTAGAAATTAGACATGTAGAGCAATTATCTAGTATGTGCAAGGCACAGGGTTCAAGCTCCAGCACTGCAAAACGAAATTACTTTTAATTAACCTTAATTTTATGCATAGTAAAATTAATAAATATTTTGTTCAGCTCAATGAGCTTACACACACACACACACACACACACACACACACACATCCTTGTGCAAACAACACCCCAATAAAACCAGAAAGCCTTTCCATTACTCAAAAAAATCCTCTTATATTTTCAATCTGGCGATTACCCCTCTTTCTAATTAGGCATTTGATTTTTCTCTTCTAAAGGTTATTTTTTATCTATTCTTGAACTTCGTATAATAGGAGACACTGGCTGTTTTTCCTTGCTAAACATAGCTTTTGATAATCATCAATGACATCTTACCTGGTAACACATGCCCATTAAACCAGGTGCATGGGAGGCTGAGGCAGAAGGATCACAACTCAGAGACCTAGCTGGGCTACAGAGGTCTCTCCATATTGCTGCATGTACTAGCAATTGGTTCCTCTGTCTGATGCGTAGTAACGCATCATATTAATTTACTCCAACTTGCCTTTCCTCCTGTTGATGTGTATGTGTGCCTATTTCAGTCCCCCACACCTAACTTTTGAGTATATGACAGAGACTAATTAGTATTCTTCTATGAGTTTCTCTGCTGATACAAACACACTGAAGATTTCTCTTGGATAAATATCTAGGAGTGGAATTGTTAGGTGGATAAATACTAAACTTTATAAGGACATATTGAACATTTCCCCAAGATTGTTAAGCATCTTATCTTCCCACCACCACTGCATGGAGTTTCTATTGCTTCACAGTTTTGCTATTCTTTATTTTGCTATTATTTTTTTGCTGGCAGTCTTTTTGAGTCTAGCCATTCTACTCGGTGTGAGTGAAATGGTGTTTTCATTTTAGTTTTAGCTTCTGTTTCCCTGGTGATTAATAACGTGGGACATCCTTTTGTGTGTTTCCTGGCCCTTTGTGTAATTCTCTTTTGTAGCATCCATTCAATTCTTTTGTCCATTCTTACTGAGATTTTGAGATTTTGTCTTCGGTCCTTTGTTAGTTTTATACTGTGAATAATGTTTATCAGTCTTTGCCTTCAGTGTTATTTTCTTAGTGGTGTAATTTGATGAAGAACATTTTTTAAAATTTTGAGACAGTGTCTCATTGTGTAACTCTGGTTGGCATTGAACACACAAAGGTCTGATTGTTTCTGCCTCCTGGTGCTGGGATTAAAGAAGGTATGCACCACCATGCCCAGCCTATTTCTAAAAATTTTGTTTCCTTTATTAATTTTTTCATCTTATGGTCAAGGTTTCTCTGTGTGACCGTGGCTGTCCTGGAACTCATTTTTGTTGACCCAGCTAGCCTCAACCTGCTTTCCTCTGCCTACACAAGTGCTGGGATTAAAGGTATGCACTACCAGCTGGGTGTGGTGGCACACGCCTTTAATCCCAGCACTTGGGAGGTAAAGGAAGGTGGATCACTGTGAGTTCAAGGCCAGCCTGGTTTACAAAGTGAGTCCAGACAGCCAAGGTAGCATAGAGAAACCCTGCCTTGGGGAAAAAAAAAAAAGAGGTATGCACTACCATCGCACAGCTTTTTAATTTACTTATTTCTTTTTCGAAAATGAAGGTTGAAAAGTAAGATGCTAACTTGTTCTCCCACTCCATAAGAATCCAATCACTGACATGGACTATGCCTAGCATTTTGCTAGGTTCATAGACTGTTCACATAGATCCCTTTTGGCCCCCAGAACCTCTCCAGTTCTCACAGTATGCTATATATAGTCTGGAGAGATCATAAAATGTCCTGCTCTAGGACCACAGACTCCAAGATGTTCAGCTCCTGCTTGGCTCTGCAGGATACTTTCCAAGGAGCTCTTGGATAAACAAAGAGGAGTCGTTTACAAATCTTTTGGACTTCTTATCCTTCTGTTAATATGCGTTAGAGGAAATAACAATGTTTTATAATAATATCTTCATAGTTCACATTTTTCCAGTGTGATATTATCTATTTACTCCTGTTTGGCCATATGTCATTACCCAATAATCAGCAAGTTCTGAGAAACTGATCTCTGGCCAATGCAATGGCATTTCTAAGATTCGAGAAGAACATTCTTCATATGTTATTCTAAAAACAAAAAAGCAAACATCTTATTTCTTCATTTATAGCACTAGGGTGTATTACTTACACTTAATCTGTGTTTAGCAATCTGAAAGAGGGCCATAGGGGTGTTTGAATTCCTGGACTTCTTTCGCATTTCTGGACTTCAACTGAGTGAGATGAGCATGAACCCATGTTAAGCAATTGCAGAGTACGGGGCGGGTGACATTTCCCTTTTGAACTCTTAACTCCAGCTACATTTTTGACTCCAGCTAAATTGCTCAACTTCCTTGATTCTTGGGCTCTTCATCTTATAAAATGGAATTAATATGATCTTTAAGATCACCAGTTAGATGAACTATGCTGGCAAATATAGAGTTTTCCAATAAGAGATCATGTCATTGATCCCATGAAGCACTCTGTTTGCCCCCTCCCCAGTTTGATGCTGGAGACTGAACTCTTCCTCACACGTTTCCACTGAGATCCATCTCCAGTTCATGAAGCACTTTATTTGAAGCAAAGGGAATCATTTCGTTTTCCAATTACAAAACCTCCTCAGGTGTTTTTATGTAAAATACCTTAAGAAGATAAACAAAATTAAACATTTAGAACACATGAGTCTTACAAGATGCTTTCTGGAAAAATTAAGATGCCCTTCATATAGTAGAAGCCACCAAAGATAAACTTAGTCTTGTTTCCTTCTTTCCTAGGTCCACCAGGAACCCTCTGGACAGATATGTGATCCTCTTGTGGTGGCATTTTAGTATAATGTTTTGGCTTTAGTTTCAGTTTTATTTTATTCTCCTATCCATAGTTTCTCTTAGTCATGAATTCAATCTACTCATCACTTTTCATTCTGTTTCATTACAAACTTTGGTATGACTTATCTCATGTCTTCTTTGGACATAGACAGGATATAACTGATTGAGCCACTGCCTCAGTTATTCATTAACTAAAAGGAAGGCAGTACAAACCCAAAAGATGGAAACATTCATTTTCTTAGCCATTTTAGAAAGTGAGACAGAAATGACTTAGGTTCCTTTTGATATACTAGGTGGCTGTCCTGGTTCATTTTAACTGTCAATTTGACACAACTTTGAGCGATCTGAGAAGGGTATCTCTCTATATCTTTTTTAAAATTTAGTTTTATGTTCATTGGTATAAGGCTATCAGGTCTACTGGAACTGGAGTTACAGACAGTTGTGAGCTGCCATGTGGGTGCTGGGAATTGAACCTGGGTCCTCTGGAAGAACAGTCAATGCTCTTAACCTCGGAGCCACCTCTTCAGCCCCGAGAAGTGTATTTCAACTGACGGATTATCCAGAAACAGACTGGTTTATGGGCATGTCTGTAGTTGATTGTCTTGACTTAATTGATATAGTGAGGGCCCAGCCAACTGTTGGCAACACCATTCCCTGGGCAAGTGGTCCTGGGATGTATAAGAAAGCTGGTTAAGCATGAGATTTTGAATGACTCAGTATTCCTCCATGGTTCCTGTTTTAAGATCCTACTTGAGTTTCTGCCCTGGCTTTCCTCAATCTAAGATAAAGTAAGCCCATTCCTCCTTTAAGTTGCTTCTGGTCAGAGTGTTTTATCACACCAACAGAGAGGAAACTGGGTAACTTGGTCATAGGGATCTACAGCAATAGGGCTGCATTTAACCTCTGTGTGTGTGTGTGTGTGTGTGTGTGTGTGTGTGTGTGTGTGTGTGTGTGTTTGTGTGTGAAATGTTTAAAGCCAAAGCTAATGCATTATTTGTTTTGCCAGTTTTCGTTCTTCCCTGATACCCCACACCCAGTGAATGTTGATAGAAATGAGTGTTGAAGAACAGAGCCCAAAGAACAAAAGATTCAAGCCCTTGGAAAATAGAACTTGAATTCCACGCTGTGGGTAGAAAGGCTGGAAAGAAGCTGGTCTTTGTCTGCTTCTCCAAGCTCATTTCTTTCCACTTTCCCTCTTGCTCTATATGCTACATTAGCCTCCTTTCTGGAAATGTCTGATCTTTTCCCATCTCTGTAGTGGATGTAAACATGTTTTTGTTTTGATCCCAAGTGTGGGATGTGAAACAGACTTGTAAGAGAGGGCACATGATGTATGTCCACTAGAAGAGGAGCTGCCTCTTGTGGGCCATGGTCTTTGCCAGTTCATAAACATCATAGTACAGACTCTGAAAGGAGATAAATATGAGGCCAAAACCAGAGGCTTGGCTTTTGCATTGCTTTGCATCACATCACTTGGCTGTTCATCTCTGCACTTAGAGATGTTCTTAGAGAAAAAATGCTCTAGAAAGCAGTTTTAGGTTCTGCTGCACTGCTGGTTTGCGGTTTAACAGGTCTTTGGAATCCTGATGATGAAGAGGGGATTCACCCCAAAGAACTGAGTCTAAAAAGGTCTACTTCTCCTGTCCCTATTAATCTCCTTTCTCTGCTATGTAGGGTAGGTGGGTTGGAAGGGAGGTAGAAGCATTAAAGAACTACAAATAAAGCAGGTTTTAAAAAGATGAAAGCCTACACATTTCAAAGACTTCAGAACTTTTTTCCACACTGCTTGGAAGATTCTTTGCCCAAAGCTGCCCATGCAGACTCCCTTATCATTCACGAAATCTCGCCTGAAACAGCACCTCTTAGAAAAGACCTTTTCTAGTCATACTATGTCCCTTCATGTGTTCCTTTTTAAAATGTGTTTTGTATGTATGAATGTTTTGCCTGAATGTATGAAGGCTGGAAGAGTGCATTACTTCTCTTTGGATTACAGTTATACATACTTGTGAGCTTCTATGTGGGTACTGGGAATTAAATCTGGGTCCTCTACAATAGCAGCCAGTGTTCTTAACTACTGAGAGACCTCTCCTACCCTGTTGTTTCCTTTCTTTCTTTAAAATCTTATCCTACAATAGAAGTTTTTATGTGCCTATTTTCATTTATTACTCCTTCAGTAGACGGCAAATGTCTCAGGGATAGGTTGCTTATCTAAAAAAAAAAAAAAATGTGCAGTCACTATAGTAGCAACCTGCTACCACATACACACAGGTGATTCTCAGATGCCACTGTATGTATTCCCATAGCTCTAATCACTACTCCACATGGTCTTTGTGTTCTTGGTTATGGTCTAGCTTTCTCTACCAGACTGCAAGCTCTGTGAGGTCAGGGAGTGGGTCTGTCTGGATCACTTCCATATCACCAGTGCTCTGGAAAATCTTGACATTGGCTGAATGACACAGCCTTCCTTGGCTTTTACATTTGAGACTAAATGGCTGGCACCTCCATCTGTTCCTGGTAAATGCTGCTTGATTTTTGGAGGTTGAGTTTGGAGAGAGATCTCATATAGATGAGACTTGTCTTAAAGTCCTTTTACAGCTGAGCATGACCTTGAAATTCTGAATCTCCTGCTTCTACATCCTGAGTGCTATGCTAACAGGCATGTAACACTCCTTTTTTATGCCATGCTGGGAATCAAATCTAGAGTTTTGTACATGCTGGGCAAACACTATATCAACAATTTATTTATTTACTTATTTATTATTTATTCACATTACACCCAATTGTTATCCCCTAGCTCTTGTCTTCCCATTCCCACCCACCCACCCTCCCTCTTCTGCTCTATTCCCCTCACCTAGACCTCTGATAGGGAATGCCCTCCTACCCCACTGTCTGGCCACAGCCTGTTAGGTCTCATCAGGATAGCCTACATCCCCTTCCTCTGTGTGCCCGCAAGGCCATCTTGCCAAGGGTCGGTGACCAAATTGTGGGCACCACAGTGCATGTCAGAGGTTCAGCAGAAATCCAGACTTCCCTGTCCCACCCCCACATGGAGAATCTGTTGTCCATTGGTTACATCTGACCAAGGGGTCTTAGTTCTCTGCCAGTACCATGCCATTTTATTACTGCTGCTCTACAGTACAGCTTGAGACTGGGATGGAGATTCCTCTGGAAGATCTTTTATTGCACAGGACGGTTTTAGCTATTCTGGGTTTTTGGTTTTTCCATATAAAGTTGAGAATTAATCTTTCTAGGTCTGTAAAAATTATATAGGTATTTGATAGGGATTACATTGAATATGTAGATTGCTTTTGGTATGATGACCATTTTTACTATGTTGATTCTCCTGATCCATGAGCATGAGAGATCTTTCCATCTTCTGATATCTTCTTCCATTTTCTTCTTCAGAGACTTGAAGTTTATTTCATACAGGGCTTTCATTTGCTTAGTTAGAGTTACACCAAGATACTTTGTGTTTTTTTATGGCTTTTGAGAAGGGAATATTTTCCCTAATTTTTTTCTCAGCCCATTTATCCTTTGTCTACAGGAGGGCTACTGATTTTTTTTTTTTTTTTTGAGTTGATTTTTGTGTCCAGCCACTTGCTCAAGGTGTTTATCAGCTGTAGGAGTTCTCTGGTGGAATTTTGGAGGTCACTTATGTACACTATCATATCATCCTAGAATAGTGATACTATGTTACCTTCCTTTCCAATTTGTATCCCCCTTGATCTCCTTTAGTTGTCTTATTGCTCTAGCTAGGACTTCAAGTACTATATTGAAGAAATACAGAGAGAGTGGAGAGCCTTGTCATGTCCCTGATTTCAGTGGAATTGATTTAGGTTTCTCTCCAGTTAGTTTGATGTTGGCTATGTTTAGGTATGTGCCTTGTATCCCTGATCGCTCCAAGACTTTAAACATGAATGAGTGTTGGATTTTGTTAAATGCTTTCTCAGCATCTAAGGAGACGATCATGTGGGTTTTGTCTTTCAGTTTGTTTATATGGTGGATTACATTGATGGGATTTATGTGTATTGAACCATCCCTGCATGCCTGGGATAAAGCCTACTTGGTCATGGTGGATGAGATTTTTGATGTGTTCTTGGATTTGGTTTGCAAGTATTTTTACATCAATGTTCATAAGGGAAATTGGTCTGAAATTCTCTTTCTTTGTTGGATCTTTGTGAGGCTTAGGCATTAAGGTGACTGTGACTTCACAGAATGAGTTTGGTAGTAATCCTTCTGTTTCTATTTTGTTCTACCAACAATTTCAATGATTGTGTTTATTTAAAAACTTCGCCATGGGATGAAGATGTAACTCAGTGGTACAGCATTTACCTAGGTGTGCAAGGCTCTGGGTTCCATCCTTAGCATTGCAAAAACAAAACAAAATACTCCAGACATAGGCTGGCTCATGTCCTTTACCACTTGAACATGTGTAGAAATTTCAACCTGCAGTGTTCCAAGAAGAATCAGGCAGTGAGCATGCCAACTAACCTATATGGTCAGTGGTTTTCAGCTACAAGCAAGTCAAGGGTTTGTTATTTCCTAATATATTGATTCAGAATTTCTCTGGCACTCTTATAGACAGTTGTATAACTTAGTATTTTACTTCTTGGGCACTTTGCCTCTGGAATTATTGCTTTCTCAAATTCAAACTAAGGCTCATGATTCTGTGCCAAATTTTATTAAAACACCTTGTATACAAGTATTTAGATCCTGGCTTTGCACTTATGCATTTGATTTGGCCTTTTTGCTGAAGATAAGATAGAATCTTAGCAACTCCAAATTCTTAGGTAAAAGCAAACTAAGCTCCAGCCACTGTCCCTCTAACTATCATGCACATGACTGCTCCAGCTCTTATCTGTGCTTTGGAGCCATGTAAAGCCTGCTTTCCACAAGAATAACTAGGTCTCCTTATTCTGTCTTTTTTTTTTTCATGAGAAACAACAATGTGTGACTATTATTCTTTTGCCCTCTAAGTAAGCAGTCATTTTATAAATATGTATCACCTTAGAAACCAGAAAGAATGCAATTTGGCCTTGTAGACATGTGTCAAGACATATTTATTTATTCACTCAACTGATATCCAGGTAAATGCTAGGAATATAGCAGTGAACAAATCAGACCGTCCCTATTCTGAGATTACATTCTAATGAAACTCCTTATGGAAAAAGATCTTCATGAGTATGATTTTTTTTCAAATGAGAATGAGTTGAATATGTTTTATTGAATATTTGTTTGCCAAGTTAGACTCAGGTAGCCCCTTATTATTTCTGGTCATAATTCTTCTAATTAAATCTTAACTTTCTCTACTTTAGCATTTTCACAGTTTCAATATGTCTAGCATTGATTTTAATGACTAAAACTGTCTATCAATAGGATATAACAACATAAAAGCAAACTATTCAGAATTAAAATTCATATGATGAAAATCTTCATTCCTCCTGCCCACCCTTACCACACCCTAGCATCCAACAAAATACTTTTAGCTGTTTCTTCTGGTTAAGCCCACATTCCTTTACAGTGGGATTTTCTTGGTATTTCTTTTTTTTTTTCTTGGTATTTCTATACTGATCATTTCGGATATCATCTAACAGTTTCTTGTTATGTTAGAAAAGCATTAGCCAAATGAAAATCTAAGAATCTTATTCTGGTTAGTTGCATTGCTTTTTAACTGTGTTTTGAAGGAATATAAACATTTGCAATGTTACAACTATGTGAATATCATTCTTTATGGAATGAAGCCACACAATCAATGATTATTTTTCTTGGATTATATTATCTCACATTTGCTAGTCATCTTATTTTCTTTTCCCTTACCTCTCACCCACACATCTGAAATCCTTCACAACTTGCCTATACTATTAGATATTCTATCAATCCTCCCCTTTCTTTCTCAAATACTACCTTTCTAGAGCCGGCCAGCTTTTTGTGCCAATCTTGCCTGCCTGTTGTCCAAGCCAACTGTGTAATTGCCACTTCAATGGGATCCATTTTCTTTTTTCTCCCTTTTTATATTAATTTATTCACTTTATATCCTGATCATAGCCCCCTCTCTTGTCTCCTTCTAGCCCCACCCCCTCCCTCATCCATCCTCTTGCCCTCCCCTAATCCTCATAGAGGGGGATCCTTTTTCCCCTATCATCTGATCCCAGCCTACCTGCATCCTCTTCCTCTGTGGCCTAGCAAGGCTGCCTCACCCAGGGGAAGTGATTAAAGAACAGGCAGTTGAGTTCATGGCAGAGACAGCCCCTGGTCCTCTTACTAGGTGACCTACATGGAGACTCCCTTTCCTATAGGCTACCTCTGAGAGGGAGATTGGAGGGGTAGGAGGGACTGGGTACTCTCTATGCCTGGTCCTTGGTTGGTGCATCAGTCTCTGCAGGCTCCCCTGGGTCCCAGATTTGTTGGCTTTGTTGGTCTTCTTGAGCTCCTGTCCCTTCCAGGTGCTTCTATCTTGAGTCACATTTCTTCCCTCTTGTGTTGTTTTGTAGCACACCATCCCGGTAGCCTCTAAGAAGGGTACCTGGGCCCTCCTTCCCTTTGTTCATCACCACTGTTTGCATGCCTTACATTCCTAACTTTAAGGATTTCCTAGCCAAACAACAAAGCCAAAGCCGTCCCACCTCCCAGTAGATTTTGATGAGCACTTATAATATCATCAGGTGCAACTCAAAGAACAAACAGACTATCAAGGAATTGCAGGTGGTGTGGTACACAGATTTCTACTGTGACAAGGCCACTAGCATCTTAGCTTACCAAGCAGAGAATGTCACTACTGTTTGGTTATCTAGGTTCATGTTATTGGGAAAATGATTTTTCTCTTGTTTCTGTATTCCATATAAATAGGTTGGTTTAGTAATGAATATTTTAAAAGTCACTGAACCCCTCACATTATTAAAATGGTGTCTAGCCTCATATTTGATTAGTTATGTAGCTAAAATAAAATTCTGGATTGAATATTACTTTCCTTCATTGTTTTAAAGATCTATTTAGTTTTACTTTCATGCAAGTGTATGGTGTGTGTATGTGTGTGTGTGTGTGTTTGTGTGAGAGAGAGTTCAAACATGCCATGTGTGGAGGCCATAGAGCACAACTTCGTGGAGTCGATTCTCTTCTACCTTTAACTGTTGTTTGGGGATTGAACTTGTGTCATCAAGCTTGTATGGTAAGTGCTTTTCTTGGTGATCCATTTTGCCAGCCCCCCCTTCACACATAGTTTTTTTTATCGCGTGTAAATTGTGTATGTGTGTGCAAGGTTGACAACTTGCAGAAGTTGGTTTTCTCCTTCCACTTCTGATGGCTCACTGGTTCCGTTCTCATTTTCCTCCATGTACAGTAGCCATTGATGACCACACACTGACCATACAAAAACTTGAGATAGTAGACTTGCAAAATTCAGGGTTTGACTCTACTGCCACAGTGTAGATATTTACATACCAGACAATGATCCCGTTTAAAATGCATATTCAAGTTAAGCAATCAGCACCGAGTTCAATTATAAAACCACTCTCCTAAAAGAAACCCTGAAATCATTAGTAGATACTTCCCATTTTTTTCTTTCCTCTCTCCGCCATCCCCTGACAACCATAATTCTATGCTCTTTATGAATACAGCAGCTCTTGGTACCTCACACAGCAATTGGAATTCTGTTTATGTTTGTGGATTAGCTTTGCATGCCTGCATGCCTGCAGAAGGCTGTGTTCAGAAGTTGTTCCCAACTTAACACTAGTAAAAAGTTTGCTTTTTGAACTCAGATGCCTTTGTATCAGTTTAGGTCTTTAATATCTTTATAATAAAGTACACACACACACACACACACACACACACACACACACACACACACACACACACGTTTTCCAAGACAGGATTTCTCCATGTTTCTGGAGTCTGGAACTTGCTATGTAGGCTGTTCTTGAATACACAGAGATCTGCCTGCCTCTGCCTCTGCCCCCAAGTGCTGGGATTAAAGAAGTCCCACCATCTGGTTATACAGTTTACTTTTAGAGTACAAGCTTTACATCTAAATCTGTTCCTCAGATAAACCAAAAGGATGGTAATTTCATTATTTGTACATGATTTTTGTATTGTTACTGTAACATCGGAATAAGAGTATTTTAAAAAAGAAATCCCTGTGACCAACTTCTGAGTTTACAAATCAAAAGCTGTTACTCTTTCCAGGTTATTGTTTTCAGAGATTCCAGTGGCTTCCAATGTCCCACACAGTAATAAGGCTTCAAAATGAAATTATCCCATTAGTGTGGTTGGTAATGTGGAAACAATCGACTTCACTAATGGATTTAACATTATCATAAAAATTCCAAAGCAATCACATCCTGTTAGAGAAAAGTGAATGCGAACCTTTGGTTGTCCCTGGAGTTGGTCTGTTAGTACTTGGACTATCTAATGTGCTCCTGGGTGAGTGAGTTTGGCTGGAATTCCAATCCTTTTTTAATGGACATGGAAAATTCCTGGGTGCTGGTGTTAGCCTCTCCTTCGCTTAATGGACTGAAAACTTGAGTCAAGTGAGATAAAACTGTTTTCAAGAGCCAAGATCAGGACTCAGCTGTCACAGTTCTCAGGAATAGACATGAATTTACATCAACCTCTCAGCAGAAAGGCTACTCCACCATTTCCCTTCATCTTGGCCTTAAAATCTTCCAGCTAGCATTCTCCTCTTTAAATTTCCAGCTTCCCTTATTTTATGCTTAAATAAAGGATAAACAATTTTATTAAAACATCTAGTATACAGGTCAAAATTCAAGTGTGTGGTAAATATAATTTTGTTTTGCTTGAAACAGTGCTTTCTTTTGTTTAAAAAAAGTCTCTATGCTAATCAGAAGCTTAAGATGTTTACGTATATTTTGTGCCAACTTAAAAAAAGAAGCTTGAGAGACTAGGGGCATCTGAGAAGTTGTAGGGGCCTTAGAAGCCAGGGCAGGGGTCTGCGAGCCAAGTTCAGCCTGCAAGCATGTTTCATTTGGCCATGCTGGTGTTTTTAAAAATAGCTAAGTTAGCTGGCAACGTTAAAAAAAAAAAAAAAATCAAGTAGTTTGACATAAAAAATGGGACTTGTGATTTTTCTTCCTATCTCAAGCCCTCACTCATTTCAGCAGGTGGCATTCTGAGGGCCCCAGCTGCAGTTTGCTGAGGTCCTCCCTCTTCTGCTTGAAGTGATGGCCCCAGGAGGCCTTTGAGATGCTGATTCCTGAGCTGATTTCTTAATCCCCTTCTGATGTTTGGAGACTTCATTCCTGCTCAGAGTTAGTCAATAGCTAATTACTTATCAGTTTCTCAATACTTGTTTGAACTCTGATGCCAAGGAATGTTATTTATATAACAGATAATGTTTTTAAGGAAGGGCTGGTTAATTATTCTACATTTTCAAAGGATTTTCTTGCTTGGATGGCATCTTTATGGATGCATTTAGTTTTTTTTTTTTAAAGTAATTCTTTGACAGAGGTTCTAAAGAGACCACAGGTAATCAATGTTGGTCACATCTATACACAATGAGTCATTATTTTGACCTGTATTTCCAACTTAAATCTGGCTTCTTAAATTTTTTCTTTCATATCTCCTCCCTTCTTTCAAACACCTATGATTTGCTTGTATATGCAGGTTACAAGCAGGCTAGTAAATAATCCTTTATTTTGTCAATAAATATTTATGTGATAAGGCTATGGTTACAGTTGGGTGGTAAAGCACGTACCTAATTGGCAGGAGACCCTGGGCCCAGACCCAGCACCGTAACCAATACAGCAAAAGAAATACACGTTGGAGCACTCATTAGAGAGCAGGTACTCTTTTAGGTATTTGGGATACTACAGCAATCCAAAGAGACAAAAACCTCTTTCCAAGCAACATACTAGTAGGAGAGATGAGACGATGACAAGCAGATGGGTTCTGAAAGTTGAAGTTAGAATTGAGATATAAACATGACTTACTGTGAGTGTGATCTAGGTTTGGGAGTGTTATTTTGATAGAAAAATGACAATATAGGAGCCATAATAGGGTGTGTGTGGGGGAGGGGAGACTGATCTAGGTAACTAGGAAAATAAATACAAAAGGCTGGAAGTGGAAAGGGTAGACCAGTATAGTGGAGCAAGGGAGAAGGTGAAACTAGTGGTTGAAATAGGAGATAGGGGCAAGCAGGGAGGCTTACAGGGCCTTGTAGGCCACAGCCTATGATTTTATTCTGCTTTAGAAACCATTGGAAGCCAGGCGGTGGTGGCGCACGCCTTTAATCCCAGCACTCGGGAGGCAGAGGCAGGCAGATTGCTGTGAGTTCGAGGCCAGCCTGGTCTACAAAGTGAGTCCAGGATGGCCAAGGCTACACAGAGAAACCCTGTCTCGAAAAACCAAAAGAGAAAAAAAAAAGAAAGAAAGAAAGAAAGAAACCACTGGAGTCCTGGCATTCTATTATATAGGCCATACCTAATATTTCCCAAGTCTGCCACTATGTTCCCAGGCATGCAATAGGGAGTCAGTCTGTACTCTTCAAGTTCAGAGGCCCTGGACAATCCTTTGGAAACAGGTTGTCACTGGAAGGCCCCATTTGTGAGAGATGTTTTCTGTGTGATAAAGGAACTTCTTCATTCTATACATACCTGTGGGATCATGTGACACTTCACAGAAAATAAAGATGAGAAAACAATGGCATATTGTCATTAATGTCCCTGCTCGGCAGTAGACAAGATAGAAGGAGGAGTGGGATCAGATGGGATACCAAGTTTGGGCTATGGGCAAGTTTTTTGCATGACTCACAAAGGACTGTTGGTGACAGGTGACTGGGGGGTGTACACACAGACATTTGAGTATGTGTTAGTTCTCAGAACCTGCTTAAACCTTTGAAATAGTTAAAGCAGAAACCTCTCACCAGAGATGAAAGCAGTCAATATGGGTCACACCTCCAATCTTTGCAAAAGTGGCAGGGAAAAGTGAATCACACCTGTCTCTGACTAAAAAGTACAACCCCCTCCCTTCCCAATGATTGTGGAAGTCAATTCAACACCTCTACGAAAACTTCAATGCCATGGGCAGGAACACATATGTAACATCTGTCCACTCAAGTATAGTGGAATAAGACTGGGCCTAAATATCAGCAACCTGTTTTAGTTACCTTGTGGTCTCTTCCAAAGCTTCACTCCACTGAAGCCTCAATTTTTTCAAATAAAACAGATGGTCTATGTGCTTCATGAAGGTATTGTAAGGAGTAAATAAGAGCATTTAAGGCTAGCATTTTAAACAATGTTGGGTTTTTTTTGGCTTTGTTTGTTTTTGTTTCTTGGTGTTTTTGTTTTGTTTTGTTTTGTTTTTTCGAGACAGGGTTTCTCTGTGTAGCCCTGGCTGTCTTGGACTCACTTTGTAGATCAGGCTGGCCTCGAACCCCCAGTGATACGCCTGCCTCTGCCTCCTGAGTGCTGGGATTAAAAAAATAAATAAATAAACAATATCGGGGACATTGGCAAAGAATATCCATTGTTTGTATCTTTGTTCCTGTTGTGTTTATCGAAAGCCACAGAAATAAAGTAGCTTATATGTTTATTGCAGTCATAGCAATTAAGAATACGCAGTTTGGGCTGAGTTTTACGGAGAGAGAATGGGAAAAAAAAAAAACCCCACGAAAACAGACTCCTTCAACTGATGGTCATTTCACAGCATGGCTTAACAGAGAAGTACCTCCTGAGCAATTCCCAAATATAGGCCGAATCTTGACCAAAATGATTCATCCTCCTACATCTTTCCACCCTAGAAAACAAGTCAAGAATTAATTTTCATCCATTTATGTTCATATAGGCCGAGCCATAGATTTTCTAAAGCTTGAGAATTCAAAGGCTGTCAACATACAGCCACCTCTAAGCGTAATTTCACCCCAGGCTGAGAAGAGCTAGGCGTATTTGTACTATAAGCATGTAGGGCAGAGGTCTGCATGCAGCAATGTGGACATAACACAGGACTTAACCCCACAAAGGACAAACCTCTAAATCCCTAGTTGGCTCCGCCTTAGTGGGTGTCTCTGGCCCCCCTCAGCTCCCATATAGTCCCACAAAGGTAACATCTGACTGTGTTATCTGTGACCTTATTTCAAAAAAAAAAATTGCTGACATTTATCAGCAGCTTTCATTTCTGAAGTAACAGAAAAAAAATGGCTGAAAATGACAGTGACATGTTCTGTTATGTCCTTGTTTTGAGTTGCTTTTACTGCAGTGATACTGTTTGTGTTTAAACAGTCAACAATGGAAATATTAATGGATGAAAAATACTGTTTAACTAACTAGCTTTTTGTCAGACACCATGTCAACAGCTATATTTAGCAACTGAACTAATGGAGAACGCTGCCGCTGCAGAATTAGGCAGTGTCTCAGCCTGCTAAATAGCAAAGAGCAGAGGACGCCTTTTGTCTCCCCACTGAGCAAGAGACGGAAAATGCATCTAATTTTAGCATTTTCAGAACAGAATAAAAGATGCGAAAGACAATAATCAGACAAAAATGTCACGCACAACCTAAGTACACATTCGTCAGAGGAGAAATGCCAAGAGGGTGGCAGCACAAGCCCAGAAGCTAGAATTCATCATCACAGTGAAGTCTTTAAAATAACCCACCATTAAAAAAGCCAAGGCTTCGGGTCCTACGGAATAATACTGAATATTGAGTAGGTGGCAGGGATTTCTTTTTTCTAGAAGTGATTTCAGCATTTAATGACCTCATCAGTGCAATTGAAGGGAAAGATGAGAGAAATGAAAAGGAAAGGTTTCTTTCCAGGGTGAGCTTTTATTTCCTTGAGAATCTTTTGAGAGAGTGCAACCAGGTGGATGTAGGTAGCAGAGAGGGGGAGAAGAGCTAGATTCAGATTTGTTTGAATTTTTAGTCGTCCTGATACATTTGAAAGGTTTTCTCTGTTTTAAAGGCGGATTTTACATTCTTAAATAGAGCATAAAAGGCAGCTTGTGCTCAGATCAGGTGTGATTATGTATTTTGAAATGTTAGTATCTCAAGGACCTGGATTGGTGCAAAGTAGTCCTTGGTTATGAGGAACACAGCTCAGCAATCAGCTCTGGATTTCACCTCCAGCACAACAAAAAGAAAAAAAAAACAAAACAAAAACAAAAACAAATAAACAAACTGCTGCAGTAATAAACAAACGGCTTCATGGTGAAACCATGGTGAAGTAAGCACATACACGACTCTCCCAATATCACTGCAGTGACCCACGAAGCCTTTCAAAATACATGAAAAAGACTGAGATTGTCAAAGATAGAAGAGGAGCAGCAGGTGGTAGGGTTCCAATTCCATGAGACTTTGCCTCGGGGTGAGAAGCCAGGGCCAGCACTATGCTTTCCACTATTCCAACCACACATCAGGACTGGGACAGAATCTCAGGCTTAAACTCTACTTGTCATTAAGAGGTCCACCTATTGTTGTGCCATATGGTATGGACACTAGAACTGCTAAAACCTGTGGGGAAAACTGATCAGAGCTACTGGTAAATTGAAGGGCTAGAACTGAGGGTATTGAGAACCTATTTCCATGAGCATGGCATGGATAGGAAAATCTCCATAGAAACTTGATTCTCAACAAATTAACAAAGTTTCTAAGAATGCTGGGTACCATAAAAAGTGATCTATAACCCAGCATTTGAGGAATTGAACCAAACAGAATAATCTAAAAAGTACTTTCCCTAAGTTTTAAAGGATGGTTTGAATAGAATCTTAGCATCAGTCTTTGCAAGATGGAAAATAATATCGTTTTAGTTAGGCTATTACTGTAATAAAACACCATGACCAAAAGCAAGCTCCCCGGGGAGAAAGGAGTTTATCTGGCTTACACTTTCACATCACTGTTTATCATCAAACGAAGTTAGGACAGAAATTATCTGGGCCCTCCCATATCAATCAGTACTTTAGAAAATGTTCAACAACTGCTGGGCATGGTGGCACATACCTTTAATCCCAGAGGCAGACGGATCTCTGTGAGTTCGAGGCCAGCCTGGTCTACAAAGTAAGTCCAGGACAGCCAAGGCTACCCAGAGAGACCCTGTCTCAAAGGAAAGAAAAAAAAAAAAAAAAAAGAAAAGAAAAGAAAAGAAAAGAAAGAAAGAAAGAGAATGCTCTCAACAGCCTGATATTATAAAGGCATTTTTTTCAGTTGAGGTTGCCTCCTCTCAGATGACTCTAGCTTATGCTAAGTTGACATAAAAACCCAACTGGAGCAAATATGTTGCCATTTAGGTAAGAAAAAGGGGGACGTACATATGCATCAGCTAATATCTATGGAATATGTTGTACAGATAAAATTAACCAGAAATTAAGGAAATTGCCTAAAGGGAGTAGATGCTAATAGGATTCAAGGATATTCTGAGTTTGTTCTGCACATTTTACATTATGATTACATTAATATTTACATATAAAAATAAAATTAAGTATAAAAATTTAATCCGACATTAATAAACTCAAGTGTACATCACACCAAAAACACAACTATGCACCAAAATACAAACTAATACAGTAACTTTTACACCGTGCTTTCATTGTGACTACTTAGTGATCCATACAGACTACAAAGATCCACATATGCCACCATACCCAGCTTAAATGTGGAAGAATTTGGCATCAACTTTACAGAGTGAGTTCCAGGGCAGGGCAGAGAATCCCTGTGTTGCAAAGCAAAAATACAATATAAATAATAAATAAATATAAATGCTCCAAAACATTATTTCTTCTTCACTGAAAAATCCCAACTAATAAATGTGGGAGAACTTGAATTGCTGGATAGGCACTGAGTCGGACAAGGACTGTATTTCTGCCTTTCCACCATGTTTTTGTTATTTGCCACTTTGTCTTTACCTGAAATGAGATGCACTTCACCTACTGCAAAAATGTACAGTTCATAGAAGTTTAGCATAGTCACAGACTGGCACAAACAATGCCACCGTCTACTTCCGGGGCATTTTCACTGTCCTAGTTACTCATTCTTCCATTCATTCTCCATATTTCATCCTCTCCCTAGATTTTGGCAATCAGGCTCTAATTTTTGTCTCTATGGGTTTGCCTATTCTTGATATTTCATATAAGTTACATTCTGAAACCCATTTCATCTCATTTTGTTTCTTTTTAATATATCGAGACAGAGCTTCACTATGCAGCCCAAGATCCTCGTGTCTCAGACTCCTGTATATTGAAACAACAGAGCTTCTACTACTATGCACACCTAGCTTTTATGGTTTTCTATGAATTTTGTTTTTTCAGCTCTTAGATTTATTATGTCCTTGAGCCCTTTTGTGTGTGTCTGTGTGTTTTTTTGTTTTGTTTTGTTTTGGTTATTGCTGTTATTTTGTTTTACTTTTCTGCATGTGGGTGATTTGCTTGCATGTATGTCTATGCACCGCATGTGATCCTGGTGTCCATAGAAGCCATAATTGGGGTTGGATCCCCTGGGACTGGAGTAACAGACAGGTGTGAGCTTCCATGTGGGTGCTTGGAATTGAACCAGGGTCTTCTAGAAAAGCAGCCAGTGCTCTTAACCACTGAGACATCTTCTCTCCAGCCCCACTACCCACCACATCCTGGCACTCTTGTTAAGAAGCAATTTACCAGTGTAAAGGTTGTTCTGTAGATTCCATTTTAACACATGCATGGATTTATATTTATTCATATGTCAACAGCACACAGTTTTGAAAACTATAGCATCATATTTACGCTTTCAATTAAGAGTGTAAGCTTTCCAATTTTCTTTTCAAGGTTTCTTTGAGTGTTCTGGGTCAATTGAAGAATCTATGTATCAGTTTCTGGGGGGGGGGAACATCTGGGGTTTTGATAGAAAACATGTTCACATATAGATAAACTTGTATTATTGCCATTTTCATAATCCTATATCTTCTAATCCACAAACAAGGTTTTCCATGATTTAGCTACACATCCTTTGAACAATATGTGAGTATACATTTTATGCTACTGTGAAATTTATTTCTAAGTAATTTATTCTATTATGAATGAGATGATTTTCTTAATTTCACTATTGACTTGCTGGTATAGTACAGAATTACAAATGATTTTTATATATTGATCTCATACCCTACAACCTGTCCAATTCTCTTTTTCTTGGGATAAATCCTTTGTGGACAGTGCATCTTCTCTCATCTCTCAGTTAGGAAGTTGAGTTTTCCTCTATTTTCCCCTCTGGCCTCCACCTCCCAAGTGCTGGGGATATAGGTGTGTGCAATGGCCAGCCCATCCTGTTATCTAGAATAATTTCCAAGCATTTAAAAAATTAATCCAAGCTACTTTTCCCACAGTACACATAATTTGAACTCGTCTGACTCTTCTTCTTGGCAGTGATGCAACAGAACTGCCAGCTCCTTCTTTGTGCATCACATAGGAAGGCAGATGATGTTGGCTCATTCCAATAGTTTTAACTGAGTTTTGCTTACTAGATTCAGGTGGCTTCACTTGATTTCCCCACTGTAAAATATCCTACCCTTAAAATTGATAAATAATCAGTGGTGCGATATTTTGAGGCTATGTAAATACACTAATTAACAGCATGCTTTCTCTGGATAGTTTCAGCATCTTCCTGAGTGTCTTTCTTTAACACTTATTTAACATTTAGTATCTATCTTTAAAATATCTTTTGAGCAAACTGATTCTTGTCTTATCTAGTAACAAACAATATTATTCACAAATATATGAATTAGTCAAAAATAGTTCTTCAAAGGACAATGCATGCAGAGGCCCAAGATCCCCTGTTCAGATGTAGCCAATGGGCAGCTGATTCTCCACGTGGGTGGATTTCTGATGAACCTCTGACATGCACTCTGGAGGCTACGATTTGGTCACTGCCCCTTGGCAAGATGGCCTTGCGGGCACACAGAGGAAGGGGATGCAGGCTATCCTGATGAGACCTTAATAGGCTGTGGCCAGACAGTGGGGTAGGAGGGCCTTCCCTATCAGAGGTCTAGGTGAGGGGAATAGGGCAGAACAGGGAGGGAGGATGGGAATGGGAAGATAAGAGCTAGGAGATAACAATCGGGATGTAATGTGACTAAATTATAATGAACAAAACATACATAAAAATACTTCTTCAGTTTCTAAAGACTATATCTCCAAAATTTTTGAAAGACGATATTTGAACTATTTTTTTTAAATTTGTAAAGATTTTTTAAACGAAGGATACTCTATCTTTAGTTGTCTGACTATTGAAACAAAGGACCCTTAAAGAATTAAAAATTTCCCCCAAAATGGAATTATTGGGGGGAAGTTGCTTTGCCCCTTTCACTTCCTAATTATCAGGGGTTTCTATCCCACTTTAGACTGTTTAGTTTCCAAATAAAAGACACAGAGACTGATTAGACTTAAAATAAGCTGTAAAGCACAAGAGCTGGGCAGATATCAACCCTCTATGCTATCTTGCTATTTCCCAGCCAACCTTCCCAAGTTACTTGCTATATTGTTCCCATCTGGGCTCCTTCTGCTCCATCAGACCAGCCCTTATGTCCATGTGCTCATGGTCCATGTTGCCCTATGGCAACTTCCTCCTTCTTCTCTTTCCTTGTGGTCCCTACTTGAGATCCCAAGCCCAGGAACAAAAGCTCCACATACCCATCTTCTGCCCAGCTATAGGCTGTCTAGCTTTTTAATTAACCAGAAATAATTGGGGAGCAAAGCTTACACAACAGCGTACATGAGAATGCGCTTGTCTGGACTGCACCCAGATCTTGGAGCCCAGATTTTAGCATCTGAATACACAGAGTACCAGACCAACCCCCAACATGCCGGCAAATTTATTTTTGACCTATTGGTGATATTTTCATTCTGTAGTAAATAGTTACATCACTTTATTGTGTTTATCCAGTTGAGTCTAAATACTATAGCTCATACCCAACACCAGGCACTGAAATACAGGTATATAAAATAGTATATACATTGTTCAAATAAGATTGATCCCTGGAATAAGAGAATTTGACAGGTTGTAGGGTACAAGATCAGTATGTAAAAATCATTTGTAATTGTGCACTATATTAGCAAGTTAATAATGAATTAAGAAAATAATTTAATTCATAATAGAATAAATTACTTAGGAATAAATTTCACAATAGCATAAAATATGTACTCATAAGTTGTTCAAAAAGGTTTAACCAAAAATTAAATTTCTCTCTTGTTGGGAGAAGGGAAATGCTGAAGCCTAGTTCCAGGCAGAGAAGAAGAAATTCCACATAGTTCTAACAACCTATCAGACCACCTTAAGGGACAGGCTGGAGTCTAGAAAATGTATGGACAGGACTACACATTGGACAGGACTGCTTAGTTATACATACTTCTTGCCTTTTATTTAAACTGTAATCTCATTATACTACCCCAGAGACAAATATGGTTTGGTCAGACCTTTTTATTTGTGCCTACATTGAATCAATCTCCTTTTTCTGCTTTTACTATTACTTGTTTCTTGAATTTGCATATGCAAAGGTGGGTTTGAATCTAGCTTGTTGGGCATGCATGACAAATCCCAGGCTTTGACCATAAAATCTCCAGTAACACAAAACATATATAACCTTATGCTAAAAGAAAAGGTTTAATTTTAATTTATATACATTTTGAGAAGAAATGTCAATAAACCAGGCATGATACCATATGCCTATTTTCTCAGCACTTAGGAAGTGAAGGCAGAGTGATCAGATGTCCAAGGTCATCATCAGTTACATAATGAGCTAGAAGCCCACCTAAGCTACATAAGACCCTGTCTCAAAACAAAACAAAAACAAAAAACAAAAACAACAACAAAAAACAACAACAAAAGAAAGAAAAAAAGAAAGAAAAAAACCAACCAACCAACCAAACAAACAAAAAGACATATTACCTAGCAGGGGAAGATACCATGAGCAGAAGGTGGTTTTCTTAGGGCAAGTCTCCATTTCACTTTGGGTGTTCTGGCTGCTCTAATCTCTTCAAATATGGGAAATTTGACTGAATAATTCATGGGGGAAAGCATGAAAAAGACAAGTCTATGTCAGATGATCGAATCCAGGTTCATATGCACAAATTGTGTTACTTTAGGACAAACTTCTGTTACAGAAGGGAATGGAGACATAAATTAAAGGAAGAAATAAAAAGAGCAATTCAAAATGTTCAACTGTAAAAGATGTTAATGTCGGGGCTGGAGAGATGACTCAGAGGTTAAGAGTACTGGCTGCTCTTCCAAAGGTCCTGAGTTCAATTCCCAGCAACCACATGGTGGCTCACAACCACCTATAATGTGATCTGATGCCCTCTTCTGGCCTACGGTGTACATGCATGCAGAACACTATACATAATAATAAATGAATAAATATTAAAAAAAAAGAAGTTAATGTCCTATATTTCAGTGCCTGATAATAGATATGAGGTATAGTACTTACATTCAACTGGATAGATGCAAAGAAGTGATTTAACCATTTTACTATAGAATGTAAATATTTATAATAGATGAAAAATAAATTCTTGCTTGTAGCTATTTGAAAATGGAGTTAAAGGTTTCTATATATCAATTTATAATATATAGGGAAGGGTATTTAAGTTGCCAAATTATTGTAGGATGCATACCAGCAAAAATGTTTGAAAACGCACACGAGTTTACACATTTCCCTAGAATGTATAACCAACAGGAGGCCACACTCATATCTCATTCCATGTCTGCAAAAGTTTTTCTACTGTTCTCAGAGACTTAAATTTATGGCTGTTAATTTTGATTATTTTTATTCCATTTAGAAATAAGTGGTTGTTAAATATTAGCAAGGCCTCATTCTTGGGGCCAAGAGGTGTACACCGATGAGTAAAATGTGTCACTGTTTAGGAGCTGAGAACTTTAAAGGGGAGATAAACTGTCTGTACAATCTTGACACGAGATTAACATAATAAGAGCAAGAGGTCTTGATGACAACTTCTGTGGGTAAAGGAGAGATTACTTAGACAGGGTGATCACAGAAGGGTTTCAGTGGGTTTGTTGTGAAATGGGTAAAATTCAGACTGTTGAAGAAAATAGAGTTGGTAATAAGAATTTATTTGTCCACACATGTACCCATTCATTCATCAAGAAAACACTGGCTAAAATCTGAGTAATAAGTGTAATTTAAATGGACCTTTAAAACATTCTATTTTGGGAGCCAGGCGTGGTGGCACATACCTTTAATCCCAGCACTTGTGAGGCAGAGGCAGATGTATCTCTGTGAGTTCGAGGCCAGCCTGTTCTACAAAGTGAGTCCAGGACATCCAGGGCTATCACAGAGAAACTATGTCTTGAAAAATGAAGAAAAAGAAAAAAGAGGAGCTGGAGAGATGGCTCAGCAGTTAAGAGTGCTGTCTGCTCTTCCAGAGGTCATGAGTTCAACTCCCAGCAACCACATGGTGACTCACAACCATCCACAATGAGATCTGGTACTCTCTTCTGGCCTGCAGGTGTACCTGCAAGCAGAACACTGTATACATAATAATAAATAAATATTTAAAAAAAAGAAAAGAAAAAAATTAACTTTACTGCCGGGCATGGTGGTGCATGCCTTAATCCCAGCACTTGGGAGGCAGAAGCAGGCAGATCACTGTGAATTTGAGGCTAGCCTGGTCTACAAATTGAGTTCAGGACAACTAAGACTAACACAGAGAGACCCTGTCTCAAAAAACCAAAAAACAAACAAAAACAAAAACAAACAAAAACCCATTCTGTTTTGGAAAAAATAAACTATATAAAAACATTTGTGAAACATCTAGGGAATTCAGAAACCTATTTTTAGCTAGTGCTAAAATAGGTTTCATAGGTATGATGCTAGTGTGCTTTTGTTAAAGAGGAAGAGTATGTATCTTTTACCAATGTATATGGAAATATTTTTTATGGAATAATATTTTGCATTTCATTTTTAATAGTTCAGTGTATGTGATTTGGAGGAAATGGGTAGAGAGAGTCTAAATAAAATAAAATGAGTCATATGTTAAAGGGAATGTTTGATGCATGGCAATTTATTATACTATTTTTTTTTTTTTTTTGCCTCCAAGAAATATCTTTACAAGAACTTAGAAGTTCCAAGAAACTGGAGGGAGATATAAGAGGGATGCCACCATTACCTGCTGTGCTAATGACATGAGCCAAGTGCTATGGGATCAACGGATTCTGTCTGAGATTCTCAGGGGCAGCTTGGGAGAGGAAGAAAGGCTTTTCTCTTTCAGAAGGAGAAGTTACCAGTCTTTGTTGCTTATTGGATGGGGGTGGGGGAGGATCAAAAGTAACGGGATTTTTTTAGTTTGAACACTGGGGGTGCCATATCAACAACAGAGACAGAAAACAGAGGAAGAGAAATAGGTTGGGATGTGGCTTGACACAGAGGAGTTCAACCTTGGCTCTCCAGAGGTTGAGCTACTCCTGAAATGTAGAGATGCTGAGGAATTCACAGAAACAGCTCTGGGCAGCATGAACTTCAGTGACAAAGCCAGGGTGAGGGAAATGCAGAGACTACATTTCATGGCACTCTAATCCCCAGGTTGATGCAGCACAGGCTCTGAGTGGAAAGTATGGCTGGCTGGAGTGGTACATGCACTTACTGAGGTCATGTTGGTCTCCATCATTGTCATGGGTAGGGCTTGATGAGCCTGAAATAGACCAAGTGTTTTAGGTCATAAGGTCTCTTCTGGAAGGTGATCTCCATGCTCAGGAAGGACACTTTCAGAAAGCATCACTTACCTGAATAAGTAACCAATTAGGGCTCCTGTGGTAAAGGCGATGAACGTTCTTCTTTTGTTTTGGAATTACAGTTGATTGGTTTGGACTGTGCACTCTCGAGCTTCCGTGTTTTGTTTTCAACCCTGACTCCACAGTTACTCAGCCTCTGTAACGTGGGGATCATAGCATCTAATATGAGAGCAAAGTACATGGTGAATATAAACTGTACTAATGCTTCTGGTAAC
This sequence comes from Acomys russatus, assembly GCF_903995435.1. Classification (NCBI taxonomy): domain Eukaryota; kingdom Metazoa; phylum Chordata; class Mammalia; order Rodentia; family Muridae; genus Acomys; species Acomys russatus. Next base: position 108,219,469 of record NC_067169.1, read on the forward strand.
TTAAAATGATCAGTCATAATAATTCACTCTCTCCTTTCTCTCTCTTCCTCACAATACAGGCCTCATGCTACCACTAAGCTATATTCTTAGCCCTCTCTCTAACAGTACTTTTTGAACAGAAGGCAGAGGAGTTGATGGCTCTGTGTGTTAATTTCCATGAGGGCTCTAAGCTTTACTCAAATTGAATATTTATAAGGAGCATAGTAGAAAATGCCTTCCAGATATGTAAAAATGGCTTAGTCAGGATCCCCACTACAACGCAAGGATGCACCTGATACCCAGAGCTCAGTGACGTCACTCACTCAAGATAGCCAGACACAGTCCTACAACGCCATGGCACCCACTGGACAGTATATAAGTCTCTACCAAGAGCACTGCTCTGCTCTGCACATTAGGAGAGACACGACCTTGATCTGCCCAGCAGCTGGAGAGTCTCCTCCAAGATCCTGTGTCTCAAATCAAAGACTTCTGTTAGTGACCAGACCTGACCTTCAGCTAAGATATGTCACACAGGTGAGTGGCCTTGGGGAGATAGACTTAGGATGGTAGTTCCAGGGATTTAATCTTTGAATATTGTGTGATGACCCTTAGCATAATAAAATATAACTTTTGTTATACTGCATATTTCCATTCTTGCTCAAGGTAATTCCTCATGTCTATTGCATTACTCAAAAAATGTCAAGCATGCTAGATCTGAAATTATGCTATTTGAACCCAGTGTATTTTTTTGATCTTCACACTAGAACATTATAAAAATGTTCCAACACAAACTTGCCACTTGAACAACTCCTTTCCTTCTGTCTTGTTTATTAAGTAACACTACCACAGTTCTTTATGTGTTTTAAGTGAAGCAATCTGTTTCTGTGACCTCCAGAAGTTGAATTCCAATGCAAGACGATGAAGTGTTAAGAGGAAGGCAGGGCTGGCCTTGGGTGCAGATTTTGCTAGGGTGATGTGAGAGGTGGGCCACATCTCCAATCTGGTGCCTTAGGCCTACTGGGAACTTGATGGATGTCTACGAAGGGAAGAAAGAAGCAGGAAGAAGGTGTGGGACAGAGAGCTGGTGGGGGTTGAAGGAGGAAAGGAAAGAGAAGGATGAAGAAAGGAAAGGGACAGTTAATACCACCTAAACAATGTAAAGTTCCTTAAGAAAGGGTCTGTAACCTCCTGTCAGAAGAGATGTGGCTCTAAAGACACTTGCTTGTCCAGGAATCACATGCTGGGTGGAAGGGAAAGGCTGAAGGAGGAACCTGCTTTCCAAGAAGAAGAAATGTCACAGTTTTGACATGCCTTGGGGGACAGATTGGAGCCTAGTGGTTTGTTAATGATAGGTCAGATTATACACAATTTATCCTTCACTGCTTATCTCCTCATAGTTCTTCCTCCTTATTCAATTCTAATCCTCATGTGAGACAGACTTGGGTGTCACTAGACCTCTTTGTTCCTCTTCTCAATGTGGCTACATAGAGTAAATCGCCTTGCTTTCTCTGCTTTTCACTAGTACTTGAGTCTTTAATTGGCATAGCAAAGACAGGTGGTGGAGCTGCTCTTGTTAGGACTGCCACAGTCCAGGCTTTGATCCTAAAATCTCCAGTAACAGGCCCTCTGTCCAGAGCCATCGAGAGCTTTCCATTGTGACTGCTCTTGGCCATTTCTTTCTGGTTCAGCCCAGAGCTGGTATGCAGGGTAGCTGCTTGAAGTGGGGCTAATTGCTCAAGGCCTTCCCATGATGGCCTGGGGCAGATCAGCTTCTTTCCTAAGAAATGTGAGGGGAGACTTCTTTTGCTAATCCAGAAAAAGCAAACCTTAGTGTTTCAAGGGCTCAGAATCAGAAAAGAGAACTGAGCTCTGGGTAGCAAGAGAGAGAGAGAGAGAGAGAGAGAGAGAGAAGAAGAAGAAGGAGGAGGAGGAGGAGGAGGAGGAGGAGGGAGGGAGGGGGAGAGAGAGAGAGAGGGGAGGGAGGGAGGGGGAGAGAGAGAAAGAGAGAGAGAGAGAGGGGAGGGGGAGGGAGGGAGGGAGGGAGGGAGAGAGAGAGAGAGAGAGAGAGAGAGAGAGAGAGAGAGAGAGAGAGAGAGAGAGAAAGAGAAGAATTTGGCAAATAGCTATCAGCCATCACCTTGGCTTATGACTCACAGGGAAACAGCAGTGTTTAGGGGAAACAGCAGTGTTTAGACTGTTTGCTTGGTTTAAATATGCAGCCGCTCCACCCCTCAACAGCATCTGTTTCTGCTTCTCCTATCCGGCCTTAATTTTTTTTTTTTTTTAAAACAAGACTTCGGACTTCTTTAATGAACCTTTCTCCTGCCTCACCAAATATTCCCTACTGACTATCCCCACCTTTCAAATTCACCACAGAAATTTTAAGTTTTCCTTGACCTTATTTCTCCCTCCTGGTCCTTACCCTTTCTGTTCTTCTTGAAAAGGAACAATTTCAAAGCAGATTTCTCTAGCTCACCTGCAATTCCTTCAACCTTCTTCTGTCAAGTCCTACTTCCCTCCACATGGCGGGATTCTCTGGCTCCCTTGTCCTTGCTTCTTTGGTTTGGAAAGTTTTTTCTTGGCTCTTTATATGCTACTGCTTTCATACCAGCCAGGGCTTAGATAAAATGCCACCTTCTTACTCACATTATTTACACCCTCCTTTTCTCCAGCAGTTCCCCCAATTGTGATCATTTTCTCACTTGCTTATAATCTGTCTTCCTCCACTAGTAAGGCTGAATGCGTGCAGGACTTGGCACATGGTGAGGGCTCCCTGAACTGAACAAGTGAAAGGAGTCACTATGTGACGCTCTGCTGTGAGTGCTTTAGGAATTGATGGAAAACCCTCTGGATAAAGGCTCTTTCCTTCTGTTCTGCATGTTATTAAGGGAGGCCGTCGGTGGGTCTCTCCGCGTGATGGGAACCAAGAGATCCGTAATTGCTGGCTGTAAGGGGTGTGCAGGTCCGCAAGGCCCCTGGAGAGGCAAGAGGCCACCTTGGCTGCCTCTCTTTGTTGCTTCCACCTCCCGGGCTTGGGCCGCGGCTGCCTGCAGTGACTCGTGACTCCCCAGCAGCCCGCGAAGGCCGGCGCCTGCAAGGGAGGGGGCTGCTGGCGGCCCTGGCCCGCCCTCCGCGTGCCCTTCGGACGTTAGCAGGGGGTGCTCAGGGTAGCTGCGCCACCGCGGGCTCGCGGCCACCTCCTGCACGCACCCGTGCGCGCCTTGCAGGCAGCGTGGCCTCTCCCGAGGCGGGGCCCACGCAGCCGCGCCCCCTTTCCGCTCGCCCGACTGGGCTCCCGCGCGTGAGCGCGATCTCCCCCTCCAACCCTGCGCACCGCAACCCCCGCGGGCCACGGGCAGAGCCCAGGCGGACGCGCGCTCCGCCCTGCCCCGCCCCGCCCCGAGTGGGCCGCGCCCGCCCCCGCCCCCGCGCGTGCTCCCTCCCCCTCCCGCCCTCGTGCGCCCCTCCCCGCGCGCCCCTCCCGCGCCCTATATCCACCGCCTGGCCGAGGGGGCTCAGTCCGCAGCCGCCGCTGTAGCCACCACACTTCGGCCTGGAGCTGCTGGCAGCGGCCGCCGGTGCCGCCTAGACAGCTGCGCGGGTGAGCATCCCCAGACAGTAAGCCGGCTTTCCCTCCGCGAGTGCATTTGTGTGCGCCTCCCGCGTCCCTAGGGAGCCTCAGCTCTGTGCTCCGCCGCCACCGCCACTCCGGAGCTGCGCGGACCTGCAGGGCTTGGGTACCTGCGGCCTCTGGCCTCAGCGGCCTCGCCCACGTTGGGGGCTGCGGAACCTGGGGTTCCAAGGTCCCTTAGGGTGCGTGCCTAGGCCTCCTACTCAGAGCTTTCGCTCCCTTGGGGGGGGGGGCGGAATGCAGGGAGGGTGCAGCTCTGGGTGTTTCCTTGGCAAGTATGGAGGGTGGGAGTACAGAGAGGGGTTTTTGGTTTTCTCACCAGGATGGCGGGCAGTGGGGGTTGGGCGAGGTGCGGACACCTTTGATTTTTTTTCCTTTTTTTTTTCTCTGAAGGATAGCGAGCAGCTGTTGAAGGTAGCTAGGGATGATGATGATGATGATGACGATGGGGCGGCGGGGGGGGGGGGGCGAAGACTTCTTTGGTTTTCCATTAAGGATGGCGCCTGTTGGGCTGGGAAGGAAGGTGGAACCTGCCTTGGTTCATTCGTGTAGATTTTGAGAGAGCTGCTTGGTTCTACCTTCGGGGATGCTGGGGGGTGGGAGAAAGGGAGTACAAGGAGAATGGTGAGGGAGGGAGAAGGCTGGTTGTGGTTTGGCTCTCCAAGGGGAATGGCAGTGACATGGGGAATGGGGGTGGGGAGGAGGGGGACTTGAATTCAGTTAGTGCATGGGAGCAAGAGGAAGGTTCTAACTCTTAGGTTGAACCTTGGGCAAGGTGGGTTAGGAAAACTGCTGGGCGTGACCTTTCTATTTCAAAAAGCTTGAAATTCCCACAAAATGCTGTCCTGGGTCCTGGGAAAGAAGCTTCTGTTTCCCAAGTTCCTATTGCTCAGTCTTGCACAACTAGGTACAGGTTTAAATCGGAAAGGCTAAGGGAATGTGCTGTGTAGTACTCTCTGCATTTGGGCCTTTTGAGTTTCTTAGGTTCTTTCGGATTACAACGGATCCCCCCCCCCCCCCCCACACACACACACACACACACACACACACACACACACACACACACCTAGGATGGCTCATTGGGAAGTGGAGAGAAGAAAGTGTATGAATGTGATTTCCGATCTGCGGTAGGAAAGATGCAAAAGTGAGACGAATGTCTTTGCTGGAAATCCTCTGTACTCTATTTAAATTATGCCATTGGGACTATCTGAGCCTCTTTTGGTTTGAATTTGGAATAGATCCAGTTTTCCTAATTAGAACTATCATTTTGTAATTGCTTGTAATTCTCCATGTTATCAAATGTATTGCAAGTTTATAGAATACTGGGAATATTTTTTTGGTTAATGTTCCTTGGAGAGGAGAGCATTTCCAGACTAGCACAGGTTTAAATTGTGGGTCACATGGAATTGGGTAAAGAGTTCCCATCCTCGCCCATCCCCCAGGGACAGGCCACTCCCCATTCCATACACTTGAAAAAAATAATCAAGGGCTTTGGGTTGGTAATTTTGATTTTGGAAATTCATGCCCATATTTGTTTAAGAAGAATATGCATTAAAAAGCAATGGGCCTTAAATGTGATAAGATTATAATGCTTTCCTATTTTTGGTTACATAAGATTCCAATCTAGTCTACCTTGAGTCTTTAAAAACATGTATTTAACATTTTTAAGGGCAAATAGAATCTTCATGAAACAGGAAATTTGTCAGATAGGCCATGATTTGTACAAACCACCACACAGTAAGTGCACATATTAATAGTACCATATAGATTCTCTAACCATACATGGCTTTTGAAATTCTAGGTTTCCATTCCAGTATTTAATATTTTGGAGAAGGAAAACATTTTTAAGTGAGTCTAGATTTGGATGAAACAAGAAAGCGTAATACGCAAATTGGTAAAATACTGCTTGACCGAGTTCTTTGGGAATAATTTAATATACCTTAAATGAATGGATCACTTGAATAAGATATTGACTTTGTTTATTGCAAATGTTGAAACTGGAAATATTGAAGTGGAAATAGAAGATGGGTCTACAGGATTAGCAAAACTGCATTTATTTAGACTGTTGTATGTACCATTCTAACATTTATGTGGTGTGTGTTCTGCACTGTTGCAATAGTGACAAAGAGCATATTTTCACAATATAATTAAACCTGTTATTTTTTTCCTCTGAGGAATAAGAATGCTGAAAGTGATAAAAAAGTTTCTTATGAGGAGTAGTGTGTTGGTGGAAAAATGGGCCTTAAGTTTCATTCTAAACAAAAGGAATCTTTTACTTGGCTTTTTGAGAACCTGTTGTAAGATGGAAGGAAAAAGAAGATGAAGAACTTTGAGAAATTAACAGTACAATGAAATAATTGTTCTAAATAATCTTAAGGATTTTACTAGTTATCTATTTAAGAAGTAACTTGTAAAGCAGAGTCTTAGTGTGAGAAACTCACTGTCATTCCTTCAGTTTAGATATTCATTCATTCATTCATTCATTCATTTGTTGTGGTATTGGAAATGGAACCCATGGCCTCACACATGTGGAGCAGGCACCTTTATCATGGGACTACATCCCTAGCCCAAGTTTAGACAATAAAAACAAAAAATTTGTTGAAGGCATGGCAGCTAATCTCCTGAGGCCATGCCCTGCTCTCCTAATCTCTTCCTCCTGGTTCTCCTCTTCCCCTCCGTCCTCCCTCCTCCCCGCTCTGCTGCCAGCAGCATTGGCTTTTATAACCTTGTGGGAGTTGAACAAATGTTCCTGCTCGCTTGAACTTTAGTCGTTATCTCCTTGGCTGCTTTCCTTAACTTTTGGCTACACTTTTTTTTTTTTTCTTAACCAAACTACCCAGTTTGTTGGGATTTGGGATAAAAGGGAGTATATTGTGATTATTTTTTCTTTCAGCTCCAGTTCAACAGAGAAAAAAGAAAAGTCCTTCCCCTCTTTCTCTCTCTGCCTAAATAAGTAAAATATGAATATTCCTGTACAGAGTCACCTCTTAGGGAGGCTCTTGTACCTGGTGCCTAGATACAAGAGTGTATAAGAAATGGCTGCTGCCTTTCTGTTATGATTATAGAAAAGTATAAACAGTTCATCTGTTGTGAATAATTGGGAGATGTCTGGAGTCTTTTGACTATCCACAGAGTAACTGAATACATGAAACATTCTTTACTCCTGCAAACTGTGAAGTCACTTCTTTGTAATGACTTTGTTTCAGACATACTTTTTCATTTCTGATAATACAAATAGCTTCAGATTCAACCAAGCTATTGTTGAAAATACTTGCAGAATTGATGTCTTTATTAAACATTTATAGGCTGTCCTTTGTTGTACGAAAATTACATAGTGTTCACATGGTATTGAATATCATAAATAATTTGAGATGATTTAAAGTATATGACAAAACTATATGTGTAGGTTATATGCAAATACTATGTAATTTTACATGGAAGATTTGATCATTTTGAATTTTGGTAGGTTCTGGGACCAATCTCCCCTGAATATTGAGAGATTATGTTTTACAGTCGATGGTATTTTCTCTCTTAAAATTTTTGTTATTATTTTTTGAGGTAAGTTCTTCTATACTTAAGTTGTTCCCTAACTTTCAATCCTCCTGCCTCTGCCTCCTGATTGCTGGGAATACAGGCATGCACCACTGTGTCCATCCTTCTCTTTTTTAATTAGTCAATATAATTATATGTCTTTATGAGGTACAGCATGAGAAGTTGATATATATATGTATATATATATATATATATGCAATATATAAAGATATTCTATAAATTACATAGAACATACAGATTTATTGATGTTTAAATTCGTCTTTCTTATTTCTTTTGTTCCTTCTTTTTCTTTTTTCCTTTTTTTTTTTTTTTTTTGTTTTTCAAGACAGGGTTTCTCTGTGTAGCCTTGGCTGTGCGGGACTCGCTTTGTAGACCAGGCTGGCCTGGAACTCACAGTGATTCACCTGCCTCTGCCTCCCAAGTACTGAGATTAAAGGTGTGCGCCACCATGCCAGGCTTCTTATTTTCTTTTCTTGAGACAGGGTCTCACTGTGTAGCTGTGGCTGTCCTGGAACTTGCTGTGTAGACTGGGCTGCCCTTGAACACACAGAGATCAGCCAGCCTCTACGTCTGAGTGCTGGTATTAAAGGCATGGCTAAATGTATCTTTCCATTACTGTTTAGAGTAGTGAAAAGTGGATGACCAGCCTCCCCTCCTGTGATTTAAAAACGCTTTCTGATGGAAAATTGAGCCTCCCCCCACCAAGTTATTTTTCTGTGGCCGATTTTGAATTGTAGTTGGTTATAGGTGGTAAACCTTTGGTCTTCTGCAGGGTACCCTCTGAGATCTTGGAGGATCCTTCTCTTTCTGGAATGTGCTAGACCAGTGGTTTTCATCCCCAGGGAATTTGCCACACAGGGGTCATTGGACAATGTCCAGGAGATTTTTTTTTTTGACAGATGCACTTCCTGGAATCTAGTCACTGGGAGCCAGGGATGTTGTTTAAATATCCTAGAACTCATAGGGCAGCAACCCGCAGCATAGATGTGTCCAGCCTGAAGTCTCACTAACACTGAGGTTGATGTAATTTCCTCTGCAAACACAGGAACACATAATTTCAGGAGAGGAAAAGACAATAGCAGTGTGTTCGTGTGACCCTGTAGAGCACTTGGCTGAGCTCATTTGATTAGACTTCAAAGTGGCTAGTTCCTGCCCACCAAACTGAATAATTAGAATAACAGCTTGTGTTTATGGCACTCTGTACCAGGTACTTGCATATATTACATATTTCTCTTATTTGATAAATGAGGAACTGGGTGGGTTCAGAGAGATAAATAAGTTGCCTTCCATCTTGCTGCTGGTTAGCCTTCCAAGTAGAGATGAAAGTCTTCTGAAATGCATGGTTTCCCTTGTGATGGGCACCATTCAAAAATCTTAACAAAAATTTAAATGCTATGCAAGTTCATTAGTATATATAGACTTTCTAATTTGCAAGTTGTTTATAATAAAAAATAAGAGTATGGTATTAAAGAAATGAAAATTGCTGTATGTCCTATGTACCATTGAGCTTGCTTGAAATTAATTAAAGCGAGGACCAGTAAATCTGGCTAGGCTTGGAGTAAGTAGCAAGGGAAGAGGGGAACAGGGAGCCAACATGAATGATATCTACTGCATTTCAGGAAGAACACTAATTGGGATGACACCTGATCTGATTTGATTCTCTTATTTCTACAGAATCAGGAACATGTCCATTTCATAGATAAGAGCCAGGCATGGTATTGTACTCCTTTAATCTAGCACTTAGGAGGCAGAAGCAGGCAGATCTCTGGGTTCCAGACTAGCCTGGTCAGGGCTATGCAGAGAAACCTTGTGTTAAAAACAAAACCCACAAAGTACAACAACACAAAAGAGACCTAAGACTGTACAACTGATAAGCAATAGAGTTGGGATTTGAGTTGAGGTCCTGTGGCTAAGCCACTGTCCCTGCCAGAAAGGTTGGTGGTAAGTTGAGATACTTGGGAGGGGGGGGGGAGAGGAGAGAGAGAGGTGTGTGTCCTGGGTAAAAAGTAATTTTAGAGGCAGCTTGTGTTGCCCCCAGTGGACTTGGGTGTACTGAAGTTGAGAGTAAGGAGGTGAATATCTGTTCTCTCTCCAACTGATGAGAATTGAATTCAACATGACATTTGTTCTAGAGGTCTACTCCAAAAGGCTGCAATGTTTACTTTGGAGAACTTTATTGTCTTTACTTACCTGGAATTTTAAGGATGATAGGCACAGACGTGGATGTTATCTCCCCTGGCATCCATTCAGCACCTTTCCCTTCTCTAGAGCTGCCTTAGAGAACTCAGCAACGACAGCTTCTGGCTTTCTCGTTTTATACAATTTGAACAGTTGCACTTGCGATGGAAGTTGTTTTTATAACAAACATCAGATTCATGCTCGTGTTTTCCATTTGGGGGTGTTTTGTTTTGACAGCTAAATATTTATCTTAACTTCTGATGTGTTTTCTTTTAGAGTAAAAAAAAAAAAAAAAAAAAGAGGAGAAATAAAACATCAGCCCAGTGACAATCATACTTTGTCTGGAAAGCAATTTGTGTGTGTCTGTGTGTGTGTGTGTGTATGTGTGTGTGTGAGTGTGTGTGTGTGTGTGTGTGTGTGTGTAAAAAGGTCCTCATATTTCACTTAATTTACTTTAAGTTGGAAAGGAATTTTAGACATGATTCTCCAGGGCCAGGGTGCTGGGGGGGGGGGGGAAGAACTGTTACTTGGATAAAATGTATGTTTTGATTTCCACCTAGGGCTGTCAGCCATAGATTGTGATTATGATAGTAGTGTCCTGATTTTGACCACAGCAGTCAGCCCAGTGCTGGTCACTCACTGGGTGCAGGCATGCATGGGGACACTGCCTGGTTTTACTTCCTACCTCACTGACTGCTTTAGTTCAGTCTTCGCTGTATGGGGTGTAGAAACTGGCCTTGTGCCATGCATCCCAGTGCACTGCCACTGACCTGCAGTCCCCAGACTCATCCCAGTGCACTGCCACTGACCTGCAGTCCCCAGACTCATTCCAGTGCACTGCCACTGACCTGCAGTCCCCAGACTCATCCCAGTGCACTGCCACTGACCTGCAGTCCCCAGACTCATTCCAGTGCACTGCCACTGACCTGCAGTCCCCAGACTCATCCCAGTGCACTGCCACTGACCTGCAGTCCCCAGACTCATCCCAGTGCACTGCCACTGACCTGCAGTCCCCAGACTCATCCCACTCATTTCAGATAGATGGGAGAATCTGGTGAAACTTGTAAGAATGCAAAATCCTTTCGATAAATCAGATCTTTTTAATGATAGGATTAGAACTTTTCTGTTTTAGGAAAAGAGAGGAGGAGAGGAAGGGGAGGGAGGAAAATAGGGAGAGAGATGTAAATTATAGAATTCATGATTTTGAATGAACAAAATACATGTTTGCTGTGTGTGTATGTGTGTGTGTGTGTGTGTAACACAACCGTACCCTGTAAAGGACTGTCGAGTTCAGAGAAGTTTTAGATGATAGACCAAGTTTTAGATGCTATGCCACAAGAGATTCAGACTCTGAGAGGAAAAACTGAGAAGGACTTTTCCAGTGTAGCAAGCGCCTCACATTAAGGGAAGGACCTATGATGGGTGTGTTGTACACACCTGTCATCCCAGCACTTGGAAGGTGGAGGCAGAAGGCCAGCTTGGGGTGCAGAGTCTAAAAAACCAAATCTAGAAAGGAAGACAAGAAATCCTGCCTCCAGATTAAAATGAGGTGATGGTGTACTGGCATGGATAGATACAGTAGGTGAACTTTATAAATGTCTACTTTATGGAGCATCAATTATATATGACAAATGGTAGCCATTGAAGACCTCCAATTTGATGACTTGTGACCAGTGTGTATACCCCTGAAACTACTCTAAAAGGTAGGATGCATTTTGCATCCTCACCCTGACATTCTCTTATGCTCCTTGCATCTTCTTACATGCTTTCGTGTGAGGACCCCTTTCCAAACCAGCTTCTGAAGTTTGGGGATCCTCCTCTATTCAAAACCCAGATTCATATCCAAGATGCAACCTTGTTCTCTGTTTTTAAAACAAAGTAATATTACAGAGGTATTCTAGGTGTGGCTTTTCTGAAACATTCTTCTAATTACTTCTCAGTCAACTAATTAGTAAATAGCTTCATGACATATTTGGACTGAAGGCGAATTACAGCCAAGAGAGAAGCAATTGTGTTAAATAGAAGAGTTGCATAGATTCTTACATAGTTCTCCTAAGGAGCCAAATGCTCAAGAACAGGAAAAGTGGGCTGAGGCTGTGGCCGTGGCTGTGGGAGAGTACATGCCTTAGATTCACAAAGCTCCCAGTTCAACCCCGGCACTGCCAAACAAACATAAACAAACAAAACCCCAGGAAATGAAACAACTGAGTCTTTGACTCAAACATATTCATCAAACAAAAAAATGAAAACAAGAATAAAAGATGTTTATTTATATGCAGTTATGTTATTAAATGATGGGTATCTTTTCTGAGAAACTTGTCAGATTTTATTATTGTATAAACATCAGAATATACTTGTACAAACTTAGCTGGCGTAGCCTACTGTGCAGCTATAGTGTATGGCACAGTCTATTGTTAATAACTAATAAGTGTAATAGCTAATAACCGTAGAACATCTTATCCTGAATATTGAAGCAATTGAAACAAAATGCTAAGTCCTTGTTTATCTAAATAGAAAAGGAACAGAAAAGGGTTTGGGGAGATAGCTTAGTTGGGGGCATTCTTGTGGTATAGCTTGAAGATCTGAGCTTAGCTCACCAACACCTATTTCTTATTAAAAGAACTAGCTAAGTGTGGTGGCACATGCTTGCAATTCCAGCTCTGGGGCCAGGGGAGGAGGTGAGACAGGCCAGTCCCTAGGCCTGGCTGCCCATGCAGTCCAGCCGAATCCATGAACTACATATTCTCTTGCCTCTACATGAATGTGCATACACATGCGTACGCACACACACAGTGGTGAAAATTCACAGTCTGGGGATTATTTTTTTTTTCAGCTCAGTTGTAATCAGGATTGGAATACATACAGCTTGTCAGTGACTGGAATATGAAGTGGAAAGGTAGTAACGGCTGTATCTTCAGGTGCACGGAGTTGGTACACAGAGTCATTTTAGGAACAACCCGTGAGCCTTCCAGTAGATTTGGAGCTGATTTGGGGCTTTCTGTGCATAGACTGCATACCCTGTTAATATACTTTTGTGTAGAGCAGGCTTCTGGTATATTTAGTTGTCTTTTTTTTTTTTTATCTGTATCATTGAATTAGGTGAATAATTACTGGGGGAAGCTAGGGGCTACTGTAATCAGGTACAATTCATCCCTTTCTCTCTCACTGTTAGAAAAATTCAACAGCCAGGAAGTGTTTTGCTGCCACTCCGTTGATCTCTGTGACCCTAGTCTGTGCCCACTTCCCTGCCACTCCCGCTGTGCCCTGTGGCTGCCCTCTCTGTCCTCCTTCCTGATTTTCTCTTGACGTGTCTTTCCTGTCTCCTCATGCCACTCCTCCTGCGCTGCCACTGCTGTCTCTTAAAAAAGCCATTTTATAAATGTCTCCAGAGAGAGCAGGCAGCAAACAGGAATCCTAGCATCTTCAGGGCCATATTTCCGACTTTTCATGTTGGGATCCAATAAAACTGAGAGTCCTTTCAAGTTTGGAGCCACACTGTAGCATCGTGAAAGGCTGGGGTTTACAGAACCCGAACAACGCATTTCCTGGGCTGCATCACAGCAGTCTTGGAACAATGGTCAGTAAAACTAAAGGAAGGGCTTGTAATGTCCCCGTGACGCTTCCTTTAGCAATGCTTAAACAGTTAAAAATGCTCTGGAGATGTACGTATTTAATGTTCTTTAGAGTGGCCTGAAAAAGATATTAGCCACCACCCCCAACATTTGTCAAAGCCTACAGGATGCATGGCACAAAGCATGAGCCCTAGAGCAAATTACAGACAATATGAGAGATGTTTAGTTTATAACAATGTATTACTATTGTCCCATCAGTTGTGGCGAGTGTACCACACCAAGGCAAGATGTTGAAAGTTCAATTCCAGGACCCTACCCCTAGAATGCAAGGCTCTGCCATACCCAAGTGTCTTAATAGAAAGTGAAGTGTGTACTTGTGTATGGACTATGCATGTCCTTCTGTATATTTTAAACCATATTCTTCACAATACCTAAGGTAATATAAATGCTCTGTACCTATTGTTACGCTGTTTGGGACAGTTATTACAAGAGAAAATGTATGTGCTGCACATGCATACAATGTCCTATTCTGAACATTTTTGGTGCAAAGTTGGTTGAATCTGTGTATGCGTAGCCTGTGGATGTGGAAGGTCAGCTTTACCTGGAAGGACCGGGGATGACAATGGCACTGGCCACAGGGCAGGTATGTGACAGCATCTTCTTGCACCCTTGATGTTTACTCACTTGCTGCTTGCCATCTTTTCACAGCTCTTAGTTTCCCCCTCCCTTTACCTTCTCTTTATCCTCAGTGTGGTTATTTTCGGACTTATCTGTTACAGAACGAGGAGGGCTCCTGCATGTCAAAACGATTGGCTGCTATGCCCAAACTACCAGCATACTGTACTATACTTTATATACTTTTCTAATGCGTACAACTTTATTGCTGTAGTACTTTCTTCAGAATAAAATGGAAGAAGAAGGCACTTTGTAAAGGTTCTCTGACGGGATTTGAAAGCCAAAATTGTGCCACCTTATAAACTTAGTTATCATCCCTGCCATATTTCACACCCCCATACATTTTCTTTATCTATTTGTCATTGATCCTATAGCAAGACAGTGGCTGCACACACGTTGCTATAAAGATGTACTCTGTGGCTAATTGACTGCAGTAGACCTGCCTGTTTGCCAGTTTGCAACTTGACAACCCCAGCTTCGGACAAGAGTGGGGCTGAGTACATCACAAAGGGAAACCACCACATGCCCAGTCAGTGTTTCCTTTCATACACATACACATGGCTGTGCTACATGCTATGGAGACCAGTAAAAACACTCTTTCCAGACAGGGAGTGTTCCTTATAATCGGAGATGCTCTTAGCAATGCAGCAAGGATGTGGGAGAAAGGATTGAGGTGGGTGAGGCAGGGAGTGGGGAGAAGGAGGAATTTTGAACCTTACCCAGAGGATCATTTGATTCTCTGGGAAAATAATTCCCCCACTTAGGCTTCAGTTTACAAAAAGACAATTTATTGGGCATTTCAGAAGATGCTACATTCTCTTTTGTCTAAATGAGATGTGCAAGGTTAAATATCTGTAAATGCTCTGGTATTGGGACATTTCATATTTCAGATTAGAGATTCTTGAGTCATGAAGTATACATACATGCTCAAGAATCTGGGGGAAATCCTAAATCTGAAATATCAGTAGTTTAAGATTTCAGGAGAGGCTGTGTGTGGTGGCACATGCTTTTTTCTCATAGCACTTGGGAGACAGAGGTTGGCAGGTCTATCTCTGGTCTACAGAGTGAGTTCCAGGACAGCCAAGGCTACATAGACAGACCATATTTAAAAAGATTTCAGAGACAGGATACTTAACCTGTATATATAATAATTACCATTTCTTGTATGGTATTTCTGTCTATATCATATGATCATGCTCATTATAACTACACACTGGTGCTTCTCCATGTGGGGTCCTTGGACCCAGAGCCCAGCGCATTACCATCTAGGTCCTAGAAACTTGCTAGAAATTCAAGTTCATGAGCTGTACTGGTGCTGGCTGAATCAGAAGTGCTAGTGATGGGGCCTCACCACCTGCATTAGATCAAGGGTCCCTGTCAGGTAATTCGGATACCCACCAAAGTGACTACTATGATCTAGACGAACTTGGAGCAGTGACTTTCAACTTTGGCTACATATAAGATTCATCTCAGGTAACTGTAGGGAGTAGGGCACTGCATTGTTCTTAGTGCTGTAACAGAATTCCCAAGACTGGGAGACTTAAAGAGAACAGAAGTATATTTCTCACCATTTTGGAGGCAACCGATTCATTATCTGGTGAGTATTGCTTACCACTTACAACATGGCACCTTTCTTGATTGCTGTATCCTCTGGAAGGAATGGATGCTGTTATTGTCACAGAGGAAAGTGGAAGGTGTAAAAATGAACTCGTTCAGCCCTTTTGTAAAAGGAGCCTAATCTGATTTACCAGGGTTTATACTCCATGTTTAAGTCAACCCAAGGCCTAACCTACCTGTTAATATTTTCGCGTTGCTTACCTTAAAAATGAACTTCAGATAACACAGAAAGACTCATATTCTTGCACCAAGCAAGGGCCAGGAGATCTGATAAAGGACAGGGAGGAAGGGAGGGTCATGGCACATTTACAGCACTGTCAAAGGCACCACATGAGGAGAAAGGCAGAAAGGCTGTGGGCTCAGCATTGCAGTGGAACCTTTTTGTAAGGTCCTTAATTTCATCCAAGAGGGAGGAGCCTCTGTCCTCAGATCCCTTAAAGGGTCCACCTAGTAATAAATGTCATACTGG
This sequence comes from Acomys russatus, assembly GCF_903995435.1. NCBI lineage: Eukaryota > Metazoa > Chordata > Mammalia > Rodentia > Muridae > Acomys > Acomys russatus. The sequence continues at coordinate 108,235,142 of NC_067169.1, forward strand.
CCATTATGTTTTGGGGAGGGCACATTCAAACTGTAACAGGACTAGTCTCTCAGGCTCCCCAAGTGCAGCCAGTCTTGAGAGCCGTTGCTTTAGAGGGAAGTGGCACCTGTAGCTCCTTATTGGCATAGAACTCTAGAGATGATGAGGTAGCCAAAGCCAGAGCTGTGGAAACTGAGGCAGCGTCCTGGGGAAAGGACTTGTATTTCACGGTAAAGACCTTGGCTCTTAGATCATGGTGGAAGGAGGCTTGTTTGTTTTGGGTTTTAAGAGAAAGGATATAAAACATTTGAGGTGATATATTGCAAAGATTATTCTCACAGCAACACAAAGAAGAGGGTATGCCTAACATTTTAAAAGTCTGATAAGGAGCTAGAGAAATAGCTCCGTGGTTAAGAGCACTGGGCTCTCTCTCGTACAGAACCTGAGTTTAATTGCTAGCACCCACACAGGGGTTCACAACCAGCTACAACTGTTTCAGGGGTTTTGATACCCTCTTCTAGCCTCCATGGGCACCAGGTACACAGATGGTTCAGAGGTGCACAGGCAGGCAAAACACCCAGACATACAATTAAAAAAAAAAAAGGTTGAAAGTCTGATGATGTAATTAAGCAGTCTGTAGTTAACATACAGAGCTGCGACTGTAGAAATGATAAGAAAATATCCACATGTCTGTTCACGAAGAATGCGCAGGGTCTAATGGAGGTCGTGGAGGTGATAGTCTTAGAGTTACTTTGGTGCAGGAGCTGTTTTTACACATCCAGGAGGACCCTCGTGCTCTAGTGCAGGCGTCATAAATGTCACATGGGCTCTATACAGTCCTCTGTCTGTCCTGGGCTTTCATTTAGCTCTAATTTGGGGAGTGGTCTATAGACAGTTATACAAAAATAGAAATTGTACGTGCCTAAAAGGCTGCCCATAGTCATCATATCAGAGTGGAAAAATGCGGTTTTTTTTAAAATGAAAGAATGCTTGGAGTTGTGGGAAAGTTGTAAACTTGGCAATGACTAATTCAAGCCTCTCAGTCAATTAAGTGAATTTTTATTTTATCATTTGTTTTATTTGGGAGCCACTGTTATGGTCATTGAAAGAACATCTATCTTGTTTTTAAAACACAACAAAAATATCATTGAACATTAGGGCAAAGGACAAGAATGTCAGGGCTTTACCTTTTGACTTTAGCAAATATTTGTCACTCCATTTTTCTTGCTGGATTTCGCCATTTGCCTTGTGCTTGTTGCATGCATTTTTTTCCTAGTGCCCAATAATGCCTAGTTTCCTGTCTTCTGTTTTAATGGCTCTTGAAATTTATAAATATGATTAATATTTTAACATTTCAATAAAAGTGGACAAATGCATTTTCTTCTTCTCTTTTGGCCAGAGGTCCTGGGAACTTGCTTGAAGCCATGGCTGTGGACAGAGCTTCTCCATCTTTAGACTTGGAATTAGGAATGGGAAGGGTTACTTTTCACTCTTCCACATTTTGCTGGCTTAGAGTAAAGGCACATCTCATTAACTGCTTTGAAAACCTATTAAAACAGGTTCAGATTTATTCCAATGCAAAGTGTAAAAATGACTCTTGTTCTAACTTTAGGACATCTGCGCACTTTTTAGTTTTTGAATGAAATCAATTCTGCAGAAAAATCTGGACCGATGGTAACCTTAAATTGGTAGCACATCCAGCAAATGCCTTAAAGAACAGAGTTGTATAGTGGTGATAGTTGTTTCCCAATTGTGAAGAATATTATGAGTGAGTACTTGGAAAAATGTAGCATTGAGGAGATGCTTCAGTGGATAAAGTGCTTGTCACACTAGCATGCTGACCCAAGTTCGGATTCCTAGAACCCATGTAAAAATCTAGGCAGGGATAGAAGTCTGTAATTCCAGTGCCAGGGAGATTGGAGACAGGAGGATCCCTAGACTTGCTGACCAGCCACTCTAGCCAATTGGTGAGCTCTGAGTTCAGTGAGAGACTCTGTCTTAAAGGTTAAAGCAGAGAGTGACTAAGAAAGGCACCAGGTATCAACTTCCATATGCACACTCACACATGAGTGCACCTCCTCACACTCCCAAACTAAAACAAAGGCTCGATTAAACAGCATATATAGTAAAATTGGGACAATACAGAGGACATTATTATGGCCATCCACAATGATGGTGTACAAATTTATGAAGTGTTCTGTATTTTGGGAGTGGGGCATGGGGTTTCAAGACAGGGTTTCTCTGTGTAGCCCTAGCTGTCCTGGAACTCGCTCTGTAAACCAGGCTGGCCTTGAGCTCACAGAGATTCACCTGTCTCTGCCTCCCGAGTGCTGGGATGAAAGGCGTGGATAAATACATAAATAAATGTAGAAAATTGTGTGTAATAAATGATTTCCAGAGTACAAGAGTATATTATCAGATATCAGATATATACTTAACCTGGGATTATAAACCTTGGACTCTGTTACATTTATATGACTGGAAATATACTTTAAATTTTTCTTTGTTTATTAAATTAATGCATTGCTGAATAACTGGTTATATTGCAGGTCTTATGGTGAAATAGTAAAATAAGACATCTTTTGTCTGAACCATTTATTCTGAATAAACTATTTTCAGTTCTTCTAGAGGAAAGGTGCCAGCAGCTATTTTAACTATATTTATTATTGCATTTTATGGCAACATTGAAAGTATGTTTTGAATGGCACATATGCCAGTGTTTCAGACTCTCATATTAGCACAAGTATGGAGAAGAGTGTATCCTGAAGAACATGATTAAGGGATGGTTGCCATGACAGTCATATCCAAAGCATCTGAAAGGAAACAGTCAATCTATGGAGAGCATCCATTTTGATTGATTCAACTGGTCATTTAAGTTCATTTAAACAGCTATTGTCTCTGCATTTTTTTTCACAGAATTCACTCAATTGATTAGCAACTTGGGTATGCTTTAAGCTTGGCTGAAAGTAATAATAGAGTCATAGTTAAACCCGAAATGTCTTAAACAACATTAAAACGACATGTCTGTCTTATTCCAAAATAACAAAATGACATTTCTAATTTGTCAGAATAAGATAAGATTAGCATGATTTATTTTTAAGAATATACCCTAAAGTATTTCAGTTTTGTTTTAGATTACTTTGCTGTTGTTACATTTACCCAGTGTTTGGCTGTCCTTTCTAAATTTTGTTTTACACAAAATTATTGACACAGTCTGCATGATGTCTGATCAAAGGCACAGTTATATTCTACATATTGAAAAGCACACACAGATAGTACCTTATTCCTCACAATCCCGAAGGATGTTAAGTGGAACACACTGGTACAGGAAGTGAGATGAAGACGCAAATGCAGTTCAAGTCTCACTGTAAATTTTCTCCTTGTTACGATGAGTAAACCTTGAATTGTGGACTAGAAGACAGCTCTGTTGAGCTCAGTTGGATCCCAGTGTATCAGCTGTGATGCCTCATTCTGAGCCTGTCTCTCTTCTGCCCTCTGGAGGGTGTCAGAGACTTCTGCAAGGACTTCTGAAATGGCTGACGGCTCTCCTGGTCTGGCCAATAGAAGTTCTTCAGCATCATCTGATGGGTAGCCCCTTTCCTAACTCAGCAAGAAGTTGTATGGGTGGTATAGGGGGCAAGCAGGCAGAGAGAGGGCATCTATGGGGCCAAGATCTTAGGAGGGAAGCTATCTGCTTCTTCAAGCAAACAAACAAAAAAGGGCACTTCTCAGTAGAACACAATATAAATTGCATCTATCTCCAGGAATAATCAGTTCTGGAAGGGTAAGATGAAATAGGATATTGAAGGTAGAGTGCAAGGAATTGAAGTTTAAAGTTTAAGTTGCGTTGAGTCTGAAGAATACATTTGGTATCAAGTATTTATGGGAGTGTAATATATTGTTACCCAAGTTGATAGTATTTTACCTGTTTGTCCGCTGTAAGAAGTGATGGCTGTGTATCTAATAATCTGTGGGCTACAGCCAAGTGTGTCATATGCATTTGACTCTTTGCCCTTGTGCAGTTTCTTGCTATTAGGGAGAGAGCTTGGGCAGCTAATGTAAGGTCGAGCCAGGGTTTCACCCCACCCTGTCTGAGTCCGGCAGCCAGTGTATAAAGCAGATGTGCCATGCAGTGTTCTTTCCTAGCTGCATGGAAGGGCATGGTACCTCCTGTGAACAGCAAGTTCCATATGAGTGGAATGTGGGGGCGGCAGGTGAGATTTTGCTCTACGTATGCCATTGCAGCCCTCCCTAGAAATAGGAAAGAAAGGCTTTCATGTCTGCCATCATGAAACATTCAAGGTCCTCCAGTACAAACAAAATGTAACATGAAATAAATACCACACTGCTTTTTGTAGAATTGGAGAGTATTTCCTCTTGGGTAGGTGGGAAGAGGAGCAAAGGGCAGTCCGGAGTTCATGTCCAAACAGCTCTCTTTGAATGTTAGCTCTTCACCACTGCCACAGACTGACTATGCTTTTGACTTGGCCAGCTAGAACCCTGTCGTCGTCGTCGTCTTCTTCTTCTTCTTCTTCTTCTTCTTCTTCTTCTTCTTCTTCTTCTTCTTCTTCTTCTTCTTCTTCTTCCTCTTTTTTGAGTTATTATTATTTATGTTTAATTTCTGAAATATTTTGATCTCTTATATTTTTTAACTTTTAAAATATAGATATATTTCTTTCTTTTCTTTTTTACATTGCACTTGTAGTTTCCCCTCTCTCCTCTTCCCTCTATCCCCTTCCTCTCCCTCCACCTCCCCTCTGCTTTTCTTACCCATCCTTCCTCCATTTCTTTTCAGAAAAGAGCAGGCCTCCCAGCCTGACAGGGCATATCAAGTTGCAGTAAGCCTAGGCACCTCCCCTCATATTAAGGATGGATGAGGTACCCCATTAGGAGGACAAGGGTCCCAAAAGCAGGCAGAAGAGTCAGAGAAGCTCCTGCTTCCTCTGTTAGGAGTCACACAAGAAGACCAAGCAACACAGCCATAACATAATGCAAATGGCCTAGGTGAGACCCATACAGGCTCCCTGCCTGTTGGCTCAGTCTCTTTTAGTCTCCATGAGCCCTGGTTGCAGAACCCTGTCCTTTCTGTCAATAGTTTGTCCATTTGGGTTTTACAATAGTTGTCCTTAACTCTGTGTCAGTCATCATTAAGATCTCATAAACACATGAATCTGTTAGCATATAGAACTAACCATACCAGCTCTTGTCTGGCACACAACACAAAATGAAGTCTGTAGTCACTGCTTGTTTGATGATCAGCCTGGAAGTGGTAGTGGTGGGTATAAGAGGGAATCCAAGCCTGGTTGCAATCTTTGGTTTACGTTTATCCTATTCCCATTGAAACTTCCTGACAACCTGTTCTGGGTGTGAGAGCAAAACAGTTGGCAGGCTGGCTGTGGTGACACATACCTGTGATGCTAAAGCGGCGGTGGCGGATGGGTGGGGGGTGGGGTGGGGAGGGAGGAAGCCTGGGAACCCTCAACTTAAAGCTAGCATGGATCACATAGTGAGATCCTTTCTCAAACACAACCTAAACAGGGTTCTCCTTGGGGAGCTGTTATTTTGCTAGGTTCCCTTTAGAAGTGATATAAGGTACCAGAGGGGGATGTGAATGGGCTCCTAGTGCAGCTGCCTGTGTGCAGGGAGGCCACTGTTGTGTATTTGTGTCATGGATAGCAGCAGCCGGGACCACCTGTTTCCTTGTACCACAGCACCATTCACAGAGGGAGGAGCCTGCATCCTAATCCTGTTGTGGGTGGGAGATAACTTCAGTGGTCACAGGGTACCTCATCTCCATAGCAACACCTAAATATTCCTCTGGTGACTTGTGTTCAACATTCTGGCTGGATCAGAGCCCTCCTGTGGCAAAAAATATTCTAAAGATGTTAGAAGAGAAATGAAAAAAGGTTCAACTAATCAATCTATTCTAAATGACTGAATCATTTGTTTTGATTACCAGAGTGATTGCCAAATGTTAATTTAAAACTGAAATAGGCCATGAGCTCACTCCGCTAACAATGCTGAGAGTCTGAGCTAATACAGCTTGCTAATGAGGGAGCCGGATCCAGTGCCAGGGCTAATGCTGTCTGATAAACAGACATTTGGAGAAGTATGCAGGGCATCTTGGCTGTTGTCCCTTAACTCTTTGGGTTGTAAATATGAAGGAGAACAACTTGTTATCAATCTTTTCAAAGGAAAAGGATTTTCTTAATTTATGACTTTTCTTCTAAAAAGGTAATCTTGCTATTTTTTTTTTCTCCAATTTAGGCAACCGGTAGCTGTTCTGAGCTGTGTCCAGTTCTTTTGGAACACATCCTCTGTGAGGTAAGAGTTACTAATTGCTACAGATTCTTATGCTGATCTCTAACTTTCCAGTTTGTGGCATTGCACAAAGACCTTTATTTGTTGGAGAAATTTAAGAAGGCTTTATTTTAATTGGCCCAACCAATGTTACTGCTTACCCTAAATATTAGCTCTCTGGGGAGTACCTTTTCAAGCAAAAACCTCATTTGCTTTGAATTTGGAAGCATAAGAGTGAAAGTGGCGCAAAAAAAAAAAAAAAAAAAAAAAAAAAAAAAAAAAAGAAAGTGGCAGGTCCAAAGTGAAAGCAACAGGCCCTGCAGCAAAACTCTCCTAAGACGGTTTTTTTTTTTTTTTTTTTTTTTTACTTGAAAACAAAGAGCAGCTCATGTATGAGCAGTAGGGAGCAGAAAAGCTCCATGGAGCAAACACTGCTGTACAGGGAAGGGGACTCCTTATGGTGACTGGAAAAGTTGGTGCTAACCAAGTGCATCAAGCTGGAAGGAGTCAGGTCACTGTAAAACCTGGTGGTAGGTACACCAAAGCATGTTTCTTCTGGGTCACAATAATGTGAGCCAACGTGATTTGTTTTTCTAATTCGCCTTAAGTTCAGAAGCAGCCATGCTACATTGGTGCGTGTAGCCACCCTGCATGGACCTTTCATTTACAAGACACACTGGCTAGGCAGCCTCTGCTTCCTTCTGCCGGTGGCTGGATTACGCTCTGTGGTAATCCAGGCTTCCATAATTCTTCCCTTGAAAGAGGGGACATCAGTCTTTGAAATAATGGGAGGGGCATCTAAGAGAGTCTACTTCAGGTGCAGTGCAGAAGTGACTGCTCCTTCTTGTCCCCTAGTCTCTCTGAGAGGTATGATATTTGCAAGCTCTGTACCTGTTGGTTTCTAGTTTCATACATGAAAAGTTTGCCGTGTTGGCACCTTCTCAGTTGGCGCCTGCTCAGTTCTGTTTTTTGTTTCTTTCTTTTTTTTTCCCCTAAGTTCTTTTGAATCATTACAGAAACACACAGGGTTATACTGTTGGCTCTTGTGTTACTTCTTCCTTTAATCTACTGAGCCCCACTGTGTGCTGAGGCAGGTGTGCTGTGACACAAGTCCCAGCACTTTGGATCTGATCTTCCTCAGATGTAGAGTAGCCCTAGATTGTTTTTCCTTTGCCAGGTCAGGAACCTGAGCATCACTTTGTAAAGTATCACCGTGCTGATAATATTGAGGAAGCCAGCAAGGCCCTGCTCTTGCTCTGATCCGTGAGCCTGCCATTTCTCCTTCCTCTGTAATAAGCAGGCATGAACAAGAAAGTAGCAGGGCGATACAGCTGTGCCTTGGACCAAATGCCCTAAATGAGCCATTCAGGAAAATGGAGTTTGCAATTTCTGCAGAAGGATGGTATAATTTTCAAGCAATGTGTCTGTTTTTAAGCTTTATAGAGCATTTATCTTCCACAAAGTTTATAATTGTAGGAATTGACATTATTCCATTTGGATTCCTCCAGTTTACAAAATTAGTTGAAATACAATTGAGCATAACATAATTCTTTAATAAAAAATTTTGAAGGCTTATTTTTATGCGTACGGGTATTTTACCTGCATATGTGTCTTTGCAGTCCCTATGGACACCAGAAGGGGGCGCTAAATTCCCTATAACTAGATTTACAGTCTCTTGTGAGTAGCCATGTGGGTGGTAATCAAAGCTGGGTCCTCTAGAAATCCAGCTATCACCCTTAGCCAGTGAGCTCTCCAGCCTTCACAGCATAATTATTAACAGACACAGGAGCTGGCCTAAATGTGAGTACTCTGATTTGTATTGTAGAAGTGATAATATTGTTAGTGGATTGGATACATTTCACATTTAGAAAATATTTATGTAACTGCCATATGGTTATTTTCATTATTGATTTGGCAGTTTGTTTGTTTTTTTTAAATATTCACCAAACAAAAATTTCAAAGACATTAGTCATAGTGATTTGAAGTGTGCCATTGATATTGATGTGATCTTTCTTCTTGGAACCCAAGTAGTCAGGCATACAAGTCAGCACAGATGGCTTACTCAGGCTTAAAGGGTTTAAAAGTCTTCAGTCTAGAGCCACAGTCTGAAACTGGCAGGCTGGATCTGGTACACAGAGGTGGTCTCTCAAGATGCTAGTGTGTTGCCAGCCTTGAAAAATTAAGAGATTTCACACTGTTAAGCATCCACATCTCCCACCTCTTGAACTATCAGAAGATTGGGCACTGTAAAGCTTACACTCCCATTTGCCTACAATAGGCTGCAGCCAAATCGCTGCTGTTATTTTGGAGAGAGCACAAGCTGCAGGACTTGCTACAGCCTCTAGCCCTCTCTGCAGTCTTCTTGACACAAAGGGTGGGAGCCTGCTGCCATGACTCGGACAATGTACTCACATGGGCACTTGGCTTTTCAATGCCACTTCAAGATAATGCTGTCCTTTCTTGCAGATTACTTTGCTTGTTTTTCTGGGGCGAGCCTTGTTCGTTTTAAGGGGGTGCTTAAGATTCATTATAATGTGGTGAGTGAACCCTGATGGGGGAGGGATACTTTCTGATGGTACCTGATTAAGAAGAAGAACATCAACATACACATTTTAAAGTCTTATTCTGGAAGATTGCTGTGGTCTCCCTCAGTGCTGCTCAAACTTGAATGTGTACCATGCGATGCAGGCGTCTAGAGTAGGGCTGGAGAGCCTGCTTGGCATACTGCTGCTCATCTGGGTCTCTGCTGTTTGCATGACAAGAGGGCTTTACTCTAAAGCAGCTCAAAGACAAAAGGCCTCATGCAGATGCTTGGGCTTTTCTTTGGCTTGAGCGCAACTTGAGCAGTGACTTCTTACAAAGGCCTGGGCCTTTTCTTGGCTACACCTGAGTGCCCTTCTGAGTGCAGCAACGTAGCTGAAAAACATGACGAGTTTTAATAAAACATACTGCATGTAGAGGATAAAGAAGACGTTGATGTTTTCATTCTACATGATATACTTCTAGGAAAAATATTATTTATGTTAGAGCACAAGGATTGTGAACTATGAGCCAGGCGTGGTGGCGCACGCCTTTAATCCCAGCACTCAGGAGGCAGAGGCAGGTAGATCGCTGTGAGTTTGAGGCCAGCCTGGTCTACAAAGTGAGTCCAGGACAGTCAGTCATGGCTACAGAGAGAAACCTTGTCTCGAAAACACACACACACACACACACACACAAGAATTATGAATTATGGACAAGAAGTTTAATGACTTGACAACATATTTATTGGCTCCTAGAATACTTCGCACAGAGGACCACAGAAAATAGGCTAATTATCAGATCCCTAGGTATGAAGTAACCATGCAAGGTAGTCAGAAGATAACAGAGTCATGTCTCCAACTCTACTGTGAAACATGTAATTATAACAAAAAGGAAATAATGCCCAGAGAATTTGCTGCACATATAAAAAGACAATTTTGGCATTATGTGCAGAAGTCATGTCGGCTGTAAGAAGCTGTGCATAGGCCTGGCATGAGGCAGGCATTCCAGACCTCCGGGCTGAACAAATTCTTCAGTAGGCAGATGGATAAGACATTCCCATTACGTCACAAAGCAAACAGATACAGGACAACACAGTTTGCCTTGGTGATATTTAAAGATAAACAATTGAAACATTGACCAAGTGTATGTCCACCCTTAAAACAAGAAAAACAAAATGAAAAGCCAGTAGCTAAGATGGCTACCTTCTTTGAGTGACATGAATTAACTTGTAGATTATGGCAGTATATGGCAGAAGTGACATATTAGCACTTTTGAACCTTATAATCCTATTGAGGGAAATATGTCCCAAGAAAAGGAGAAAATGACCTATATTTTAGGTATTCACCACAATGTTACTTATATGGATAAAGTGTCCAGCATTGGAGAAATGCTTCCTCTATTCAACAGGTACTATCTTTTTTAATATTAGGAATTGAACCAAGGGCATTATGCATGCTAGACAAGCCCTTTACAAATGAGCACGACATCCTTAGCCCTCTTGTTACTTTTTTTATTTTGAGATAGTCTCAACAAGCTGCCCATCCATACTGGTGGTCTAAGAACTCACTCTGTAGCTCAGACAGGCCTTGAACTTGTGATCCTCCTGCCATATTGTCTCAAGTAGCTGGGATTGCAGGCAAAAGGCGCAACAAATACTTCTGGTTAATTTGATGGGTCTTTAGTGGAATGCCATGAATTTGTTATGAATTTGTGTTTTGATGTTTGCTTATTACTACGAAAGAATATAGCTAGCAAAACCTTACTAGGGCGAAGGCTGCAAAATTGTATATATATATATGTATATGTGTGTATATATATGCATATGTGTGTGTATATATATATGTTGATATAGCCATGCAAAGTCATATGAATATATGAACAAGAACTGGAGGGCATGCAGACAAGTGTAAGTACCACTTTATTTGAAGTCTCATGATGCTTGTTCATTTTAACATAAGATTGTTCTCAAAGGTTGAGAAGTTCCTGCTTTTCCTCTTTACAGATCACAGACTATTCCTGTTTATCACACTGTAGGTAACTATCCGGAAAAAAAAAAAAAACCTATCACAGGTAGAATATTCCTGTTTATCATGCCATAGGTAACTATCTGAAACAAACTATCACAGGTAGAATATTCCTGTTTATCATACAGTAAGTAAATAACTGCAAGCTATAATGTCCTGTTGGTCCTGGCTAGAGCTTAAGCTTGGCGTTCAAATGGTACATGTCTTTCTTGTAACTTTATACCATCAGCTCAAATTCCTGTTTCTCTTTCTTCTTCTGTGTTCTTGGTGACCCCATGACAAAGGATGCATATTTTGTTTAGGAGCTTCTTCTTGATGTGGGCTCATGTCTAAAGGTCCAGTGTCCCCTGAAAAAGAATCTTAATTATGGTTTCACTGGAGGGCAGTATCCTACCTGTCACCTCCGTTCATTTGCAGAAGCCTACAAAAGTTATTCCTCGTTTCTCAGTGCCTCCTTCCCTTCATCTGTGCTCTCTCTTTCAGATGTACTTGTTTCCCTTTTAATTAGGTCAGTTACTTCATGTCTGTTTTTCTTTTTTGACATGGTTTCCTCTGGCTTGGCATCACATATTTTCCCCATATGTCATTGCCTCTAGAGCTTCATGTTGCAATCATATTTCAAGGGGAATGGAGAGCACATTGCTGGGGCGCGGGGCGGGGGTGGGGAGCGGTTAAGTCTTGACTCTCTTGCTTGCCCTTTGCTTGAATGAGCAATTCATATTTCTTTTGGGTCTAGTTCTGTTTGGTTTTGGAGTCTTCACAGCCCGTTATGTTTGGACTAAAAGATACTTAAGTAAAAATAATGGTAAGTCAGAGATATGTCTGGCAAAGGTGCAGCACATTTGTTAAGGTTACTGGTTTATTTATCTCCCCTGTCTCTATGGCAACTAAATCTGGGTCTGGGATTTAATGGACTTAATTTTGACCTTCTGTGACAGCTCTTAACTTTTCCCAGCCTTTTACTGAAAAGGAATTCATTTTCATTTGAGGAAAGAAATAACACTTCATACACAGAAGGAGTCCTAACTAGACCCTCAAAGGTGGTCTCTCTAGAGCCTTTGGGTTTTTTTTTTCAATTTAAAAATTGTATTAAAAATGTTTTATATGGATGAGTATCTGCCCCATCTCCCTATGGTGTGTGTGTGTGTGTGTGTGTGTGTGTGTGTGTACATTGTGAGTTTTCTTGGTGCCCTCAGATACCAGAAAAGGGAATCAGATGCGCTGGACCTAGAGTTACAGACTGTGAGTCGCTGTATGGATGCTGGGAACTGAGCTCAGGTCCTCGAGAACAGCCAGTGCTTTTAACTGCCAAGTTACTCTCCAGTCCTCAGAATCTTTGATTTTTTTATAGTCTTCAGTCAGAGTACACATCACACTTAACAACACACATATGTATGCAGCATTAATGGTGTCCAAAGAATAATTTTCTTTTCGCTGAAGTAAAGCCATGAAATTTAGTCATTATGAATGAACTGTCTTTGTAAACATATTATAAGAGAGATTATTGTAACAATGTTAAAGCCAGGCGTAGTGGCGCACACCTTTAATCCCAGCACTCAGGAGGCAGAGGCAGGTAGATCGCTGGGAGTTTCAGGCCAGCCTGGTCTACAAAGTGAGTCCAGGACAGCCAAGGCTACACAGAGAAACCTTGTCTTGAAAAACAAACAAACAAAAAGGAATATTAAATCAAAAGGAACATATATACAACATTTTTTATTTTTAAAATGATCTCTTATCCATTATATGATTATAAAGTTACATGCCCACAAATGTTCAGATTATGTCTCAGAGTTTAAATGTGGTAAACAGCACCATAGAAATCCACAAAAGAGGCTTAGTTCGACCAGAATTCCCATAAAAGTCAGCTTTTCATGTGTACCCGACTCATGTGTAAAAACAGAGTATCTGAGGAGGCTAGAGTCAAGCCACATTGGACCTCAGTTGGTTTAAATGCTCATATAGCACGTTTCAGTCTCCTCTGTATGGTTGCAGAACATTTGCAGAGACATTCCAGTTTCAGTCAGTGTAATAATTTATCCCAAATAAAGTCAGAGTGGATCACTGAACTCAAGGCTAATGTGTAGTGTGTTAGTCTACTCATGAAAAATGTCCGTATTTGTAAGTCCTTTCACCTTCTCTAAGAACAAACTCACATGTGAATTTCCCTTTACACCCAAGCAAAGGAATCAGAAAATGATTAATAAGGTTTGCAACAAAGGCGATGGTAAGGGAAGCAGCCTGTGTCCTTTTGACCACACTCTGCAAGCAGAAAATATTAGAGTTTAGAGTTCAGGTCTATTATCAAGTTCAACTCAGGTCTAGTATGAATTGGTAAAAACAAAAACCTTATGTGAGCCATCATAGTGTCTCCATAGACACAGAGGTTGTTTTAAGATCTTGTTTATCATCACCTCTTCTATTAATATGTCAAAGACTTGAGGAGCAGCAACAGATGCTCACTTGGGAAAGATCCATGCTCGTGAGATGCATGCTGGGTACTCCTTAGTCTCTGGACTGGAAACCTTGACTCACATATCTTATAACCAACTGTGAACTTAGAAAATGTATTAGGTCAAGTGCATAGATACATCTTATAAAGTTTGTTCTGGCTATCATGAGAAGACTATCTGAGAGCAAAGCTTTCAGGGAACTTGCAGATTGAGGCCGGACACCCTTAGTAACACTAAAAATGATGACATCATCATTGTCATCATTATCCTATCAACATTATGTCACATGTTTAAAGCCCGGTGTAATATGATGATAATTGTTACAATTTATGTGTTTCATTACTTCTTTCATTGGTAATATTTCAGCTCTGCTTAAAACAGCAGTAGTAATAAAGCCAATTTAAAGAAGAGTGGGTAAACTATGGGGAATGCCTTTAGAAGAGTAACCACATTCGCCTGCCCTGTCAGCCAGATGATCTTCACACACTGTAGACCATCTCTCACTGAGGAAAGCCAACTATTGGATAAGTCGTTTCTTAGACTGTTCTTTACCTGAAAAGAAAAGCTATGATACATAAGTAGTTTGGTGTTTAGGATCTTCATTGAGTTTGTGGGCATTTCTTAAGCCATGAGAGCTATTTGCATGATGTAACTATTTCTATATGTTTTTCAAGACTGTGAACAATAATTCCCTGAAGATATTCCATGTGTTTCTTAGTATGGTAAGCATTATTAACATAGATGATCGTTAGTGTGTACTGGCTAGGAGATTCATTCCCAGTTTGTCTGGCTATTCTTGGTTGTGCTGTTTTGCCTGCATGTATGTCTATGCCCACGGAAGCCAGAGGAGGGCATCAGACTCCTTGGGACTGGAGTCACAGACAGTTGTGAGCTATCATGTGGGTGCTGGGAATTGAACTCAGGTCTTGAGAAAGAACAGCCAGCCCTTAACTGCTGAGCAATCTCTCCAGCCTCCCCCTACATTAGTGTCCTTTGCTCCTTTTAATGCTTCAACTGCAGACTAAGTGGAGACGATACATTCCACCCTTTGCATTGGCTCATGTGACAGGTTCGAATTGGGACATAGTACCAAACATTCCAGTATTTTTAATCCAATGCATATCCCCAGTTCTGTCTTCTGCACTGTGTCAGTCGTTAGAAACTACATAGGGTTGTGGCCCCTCCTGAGTGTTTCCTCCTTTTCTCACTGGAACTATCTAAATAACAAAGAGTAAAGAATTGTATTAAGATTTTCCATGTTAGATAGCATTCACCTGCTCCCAGGGAGCAACCCTCCTGGTACTTTTTTAGTTCCTCTACATTAATTATTGACTAGTGGTGAAATGAATTGAGTGAGAGGCATTATTTGCTTACTAATGTTAACTGGTGTCACAAAGAACAATCTTAGTTTCTTTGGTCTCACTCCCTGTTCCTTCAGTAACCTTATTAGATTTCTCTTCCATGGAACCATCCTTTCTACCTCACAGCATGGCACCACCCCATCTATTTTGTCAGGTTTTCATTGAATCCCAACAGAGAAGTCCATCTCATTTTTTGACTATATTTGACTTACTGTGTCGAGCCTAAATTTTTAGATGATTTAACTCTAAACAGTCTGACATGCTTCATTATATGGCTTTAGTTTTGACATTTTTTAATGCATTACCAGACTGGGCTGAGATGTTGACATTTAGTTTGGTGGTGGCTAAGATGGAGTACTAACTTGAGTGTGAACTATGCTCGGTTTTCAGAGCCTAGGGGTTTAATTTCTGCTGACAAGTATACTACCATCTTTCCCACCACGTTTCATCATCACATTATTTGTACTATTTAGTCTTGGAAGGCCGGCCTAGGAAACAGTTAGGGGCTCTTTTCATATGAACGATACCAGATATTCGGGACGGAGGAGAGTAGCACAAACTGTTAGTCTTAGGTACTACAGTGGCACCAGATACTGAGGCGAGAAGTCAGCAGCCAGGTAGTTGTTTACCAGTGTGGCTTTCCCTTTTTCCCCTGAAGTCTAAACTTCATAGATTTCCTAAGTACTTAGAGTACAAAAGAGTAATTTTAATCTGGTGGGGGTTTTTGTTTGTTTGTTTGTTTTTGTTTCTCTGTGTAGCCTTGACTGTCCTGGGTAGACCAGGCTGGCCTCGAACTCACAAAGATCCACCTGCCTCTGCTTCCCGAGTGCTGGCATTAAAGGCGTACGCTACCACTGCCTGGCTAGTCTTGTGGGTTTTATTTTATAGTCCATAGATATCTGGAATTGCAGAAGTGTTTCAGAGATTGAAGCTATGAGCATATACAGGGGGAGGAAGTCCCCCTCAGGCACACTCATAGGGGAGGGGAGTAAGGGGAAAATGGGAGGGAGGGAGGAGTGGAAGGATACAAGGAGTGGGATAATCATTGAGATGTAATATGAATAAATTAATAAAATTTTAAAAAATAAAATTTTTATTATACTATTTTTAGAAAAATTAAAACAGCAGACACATCTGACTGTGCTTTATAGTACATTTTAGCGTTTGAAGGAACACTTACTGATAGATTTTAAAATAAAATAAGTAAAGGTTATTAATGTCAACCTAAAATAAATGTTGACTAGCACTTATCCCTCATCCATCAATGTCAGTGTAGCATTTCTCTTGGGAGACTAAAGACAAAGGTCTTCAGAAAGGCCATTACACTAAAGCCATTGGTGTTAAGGCATTGGCCTGTGAGAGGTGATGTTACATTTGAGTTTCCAGTTACAGTGAGCACTTCCCCATCTGTTATATTTAGTTTCTTCCAGTGCCTTCAGGAATCTGGGAATGGATGAGTAGACACCTTGGATTTGAAACAGCCATAAAGGGGGATATGCAGCAAAGGAGTTGGAGGCTGATGGATCCAGCATTATCCCTCAGAAGGGACTATGGATGGATTAGGAAACTTCATTAAAAATCTGAAAATGCATGTGTGTAACATGCAGGAGAGTTTGAAGGATTCGCCAACTGTGCCACTACAACCTTCAGATGAGTTTGGCAGAGTCCCTTCTTGGGAGGCAGTGGTGCTTGCTCTGCATCCTTCCATTCTAGATGCTAGCCAGAGTCTTAGATATCTTTTGGAAGCCACTGTTTGTAGACTTGCATTCTAGTTGTGCCATTTTTTTTCCATATCCATATTTTACTTCCCCATCCTTTTTATTTTGAAGACAGGTCTCATACCCTCGTCTTGCTTTCACTTTACTATTCAGCTAAGGGTTAAGGATGCCTTTGCCTTTCTGGTCTTCCCATCTTCACTGGCCTAGTGCTAGATTTGCAGGTGTGTGTCAGCACTCACAGTTTTATGCCTTAGGAGGGCTTGAAGCCAAGATCATTTGCAAGGCAGGTAAGTTCTCTACCAACTGCACCCTGAGAGCAGTATACCCAACAACCTCTACCAACAAACATTTGGTTATGAACATTTTCATAGTTGCTTTTTTTCAGTGACCGCCTGCATGCTCCTCATCTGCAGTCTGCCCGGAACCACATTTAGTTCTGCTTTTTTATATCAATATCTCCACAGGCCAGTGTGTTTTTTACTTGGGGGATGTGTTTCAATGCAAAGCTGCAGATTTCTGCAACAGTTGACTTCATGTATTTTATACACTCAAAGCCTAGCTTTTTCCTTTTTTATTATTATGTTTTTTACACTTACATATCCATTTATATTATTACACATAGCTTTTTGAACACTGCACCAATGTGGCTGCATTGGCATAACATACCATGAAAAGTGTAAAATAAATTACTCAAAGTTACTTTTAAAAGTAATAGTATTTCTGGGATTCTGGCATGGAGTTGGAAAAAAAAAAAACCCACTGCCTCATTTTTAAACTTAACCTCTTTCTGAGACCCAGACTCTGCTCACTTCTCATTAAATCAGGATATACTCGCACATTTTATTTTCACCAGTTAGAAACCAAATAACTTATTATAGAGAGTTGGGATCATCCTTAAAAGTTGTCAAACGGTCCTTCCCATTTTCTCTGTTGCATTTGGAAGGCAGAAGCAGCTATCTGAATTCTAAATTGGTCTGTGCTGGAGTCAATCCGAATCCCTGGTCTTAAAGTCAGAGTGTTAAATGCGAATTATTGAAACAACCCTCGCTACAGTTTGAGCAGAGTGTGTTGGACATGTGGCCATGAAAGGTTCCGCTGCAGGGCTTTTTGCCCCTGTTTATGCAGAAAGTTCTCCCTCTGCTCTTCCAAAGGCATGTAGGTGCCTTCATTCTTTCCTCCAGATTGGGTCCAAACACTCCCCTGGCCTGTGGGGATGACTGGGCATGTTTCTGTCTGGACGTCTTCACCAGCACTCTTGAGGTGGCCAGCAGGAAGGACCTTAAAAGCGTCTCTAAGCAGTTTCCCCCCCACTCCTGTGGAGGCTAATCTTCTACTTTGCACTTTGGTTTTCAGTTACTGTTGCTTGGTTTGGGAAGTACTCTTCTGTTGTGTCAGGAGAGAATGAATCTGAAAGAATTATATAGGAAGAGCTTTATAAACTTGTCCAACTACTTCATAGAGGCACGTGACCCTTTCCTGCCTATAAAGACTTGTTGGCATGGTAGGGTAATGTGCACTTTGGCCTTGAGAGAGACTAGTAGGTTGCAAAGTTTTTACTTCATCTCCCACTGACTTGCCCTTTGATCTCAGAATGTGACTGGCTTGTCCTGTGATGGCTTCATAATCACCCATCATAAAACTGATTTACTATATATAGTTTAAGAGTTGAGTTCTCAGTTATATCTAGTTTCTGTTATAGGTCAAATGTATGAAAGATTTTCATTAGAATTTAGCTTTGTACATTAAGCTTTCAAATCAGATTAATTTTTTTCAATAAAAGTTGGTTTGTAGAGGAATGCTTCATATTCTTTAGTTCATCTTACAATACTACTCTTAATTCAGTGTTATTTCCATAAATGAATTGAGATTAGTGATACTAACTATAAGACATGTTTAAAATGTTTAAAACTTGATTATTCTATGTGACTTTGGCTAGTGGGAAGGTGGAACGTTTTCTGGATTAATGCTTAAAGCAGGTGGCAGTACTTGAGCTTCTATTCTTAGTTTGACCTCATCCCCTGCTCTTAAGGCAAGGCACTCCATCTAACATCTTGGTCCATCCATCTGTAGCACCTGTAGTGCTGTTCCATTAAAAGAGGACCTGGTTTACATGTACTAGCATTTGAGGATTTAACATAGAAGGTGACGCAGATCTTAGATTGCTGGGTAGTGAGTGTGTGTTTGTGTGTCTAATGACAATCTGGGCTACTTACTAATTACTACATTTAGAAAGTTACAGCTCTGGAGGGAATTGATATTTGATATTGTTGTTCCATGTGTTCTAAGTTACCATCATAACAGTAGGAAAATAAACCCCGTCCTGGCTGTGTTACAGAGGGATTAATCATTTCTTCAGGTCGTTGCTAAAGCTCTAGCCCTTTTAACAACAGAGGACAGAAGTGTTCCTTCTTTTATTGCCTCTTCCATCAAATAAGTCTTACAACTAACTTTAGTTATACTTTTTCATTTGTTGAAGCCTTTTCAAATTATTTTCTTTGTAAAGAATAAAAAATGAACCATGCCAATTACTTAAAGCAGCTAAAAATAACCCTATGCAAGTATGTAGGGAAGAACGTGTTTGATTTGTACATCAAAGAAACAAAATTATGTGAGCTTGACTTTTGTGCATTTGTTCCAGCTACTTGTGCCTTTGCGAAAACTCAGATGTTATCTAAGTACAAGAAGATTGAAAGAGTTCAACTCGGTGTGAAGTTGAACAACTATATTTACTATTTTCTAAATCCAGTGTATTTGAAAGTTTGGGCCAACATGAAAGAGAGCATTCTTACCACAGAGATTCTTGGTCTTTTCGTAATGATCTGCCTCAAAGTTTTAGGCCATGTGAAAAATGAGAATATCTACTTAGAACAAAGCCTTATTTACGTGTGCATCAATATTAGATTCACAATACTGAGTACATACCAGTCACTAAACTAGCTCTACAGGGAAAGCAGGATAGCTGTTATCCCTGTTTTATTGATGAAGGATGCAAGTTACTTTTCTGGTAAACAACTGAGTAGCCCAAGCATCATCACAGTTGTGGAGAAATTGAGTTCAAGACTGATGGCTCTCCTTTAGGTACAACACACTAAATCCAGAAAAAAAAAATGCTCATTTCTCTTAATCTTGTTAAATAAAAACTGAAAATGAATTTAACTTCAACATTGTTTTCTCAGTGTAATTGTACTCAAGTTTTAATTGAGGTTTTTGTGTTTTGAGATTGAGTCTTGGGGTGTTGTCTGAGCTTGCCTGTTACCTGCTGTCCTTGAAAACATGGTAATACTTTTTGCTTCTGCCTCCCAAGCGCTAGGATTATAGGTATATACCATCATTTCTTGTTTAAATGAATTTTGAACTTGTTCAGATATTGAAAATTAAATATTCTGTTTTTCATTCCTGAATGCATGTGTTCTTTGTACAGTTCCTTAAACAATATGGTAATTTATATAAGTGTAAGTGTGTGCCTGTGACATTAAATGGGGAGGTAGTTTGAAGGAAAATAAGAGTAATTAGGTTTGTTTGTTTTACTCCTTATGTACTCCTGGTTTGCTGCAATGCTCCACATTAACATCTAGCAAGAAACAGCCAGGCTGTGTACTTCTAAAACAGCTTCCTCAGAGTCCCCACTACGTGTGGCTTTTCCAATCTTCCCACCTCTTCTTTCTCATGTACTCCTGAGCCTTAAGGGGACGGTGTTAGGTTAAAATTTCTGTTTAGGTTACACTGATTTGTAAACATCAGTCATTCTCTTGTAGCCCACAGTTAATTTTTTTGAAAATGTTCACTGTGAAATTGGAGTAATGGGGGTGGTGACATTTTCTTTCCTTGTATGTCTGTAGAAGTGGGTTAATCAGTGACAAATAGTCAAGGACTTTTTGTCCCTTCTTTTAGTTCCTTATGTGACCTTTAAAAAAAAGTGCAAAGGATTAAACTTTGAGGCTGTAGGTGTCAAGGTACTCTTTGGCTTTGAAGTA
Source organism: Acomys russatus (assembly GCF_903995435.1). Taxonomy (NCBI): domain Eukaryota; kingdom Metazoa; phylum Chordata; class Mammalia; order Rodentia; family Muridae; genus Acomys; species Acomys russatus. Next base: position 108,255,471 of record NC_067169.1, read on the forward strand.
GCAACGCTTATAGGCTGAACTAAAATTTTCTGATGTAGATATAATTGAAGATTCTGTGACAGACTTACATAATGAGCAGGGCTGTTGCTTTGTTTTCCCAGCATGCAGTTTTAAGGTCAGAGCTGTGAGTCAGAGCTGTGTGCACTTTCCTGGTGGTATGCATCAGTGCTATGTCTCCAGTCTTGTTATCCAGAAGAGCTTGTGCCCTGCTCAGGTTGCTCCCATTATAATCCCTGCTTGGGAGGCCACCTTTTCTTTTTTTAAATAGATAAAGAAGGCAACATGAACACTTGATATAGCCAGGTACTTTAAAGTTTTTCAGCATAAGGACTTAATGAACACCAAGACACCCCTTTAATTGAGAAGTAGACACTGCGTTGTCACACAGATGGTGACTCACAACCATCTGTAATGAGATCTGAGGACCTCTTCTGGCCCGAAGGTGATTTCCAGATAGAGCACTCATATATGTAAAATAAATAAATAAATCTTTAAAATAATTGCTAAAAAAATAATAAAAATATATTTCTCCCTCTCCTCCTTGCAACCCTTCCTATGTTGATACCCTCAAACTTCCTCTTAAAATCATGGCCTTTTTTTGTTTAATTTGTATTGTCACAGAAGAATTAAAAAGATACTTAGCTACCTACTTCTTATATACCCAGTGTCTCTGGGAACATCAGAAGACAGTGGTAGCTTGTCATGAGAGCACATGACTTTAATTTCAGCACTTGAGAGGATGGAGTAGGAGGAGCACAAGTTTAAAGCCAGCCTGGGCTACATGATGTGACTATGTCTCAAGTATACCCCCCACCCCCCCCCCCCAAAAAAAGAAAGAAAAAGAAAGAAAGCAATGGTGGCAATGTTTATGAATTCACAGGAGGAAGTGGATATCTAGTGACAGGAAATGGGAGGGTGAATTTTCATTATATAGTTTTATACTTTTTGTTATTTTTGAGACAGGCTCTCACTACCTATCTCTGGCTGTTCTGGAACTTGCCCTGTGGTCCAACCCTACTTTAAACTCACAGATTGCCTGCCTCTGCCTCTTCTGAGTGCTGGAATTAAAGATGTGCACTGCCATGCTGTTGCTTTTCTCTTTTGAAGAAATGTTTATTTAAGGGCTGGTGAAATGGCTTAGCATGTAAAGGTGCTTGCTGCCAAGCATGACCACCTGAGTTTAATTCCTGGAACCAACATGGAGAGAGACCCAACTCCCTCAAGCTGTCCTTTGATCTCTGCATGTGTATACAACAGCCACTAAGTAAAGAAAATCACATATTTAAAAAATCCTCATGGAAAAAAATGTTCATAGTAGCATTTTTTATACTATCCAAAAATCATGGATGAACAATATATGTGCATCTGTTTACTGGAATATCATTCGTCCGTGAAACAAATTATTAATTGATGTTGTAAGATAATCTTTGAAAATATGCTAAGGGAATAAAAATAGTGAAAGATACCAGACATGGAATAACATTTGTATTAGTTGGGGTTACTATTGGCTGTGATGAAACATTATGAATAAAAGTAACTGTGGAGGAAAAGGTTTATTTCACTCACAGTTCCATATAAGAGTTCATCATCAAAGGCAGTGGGGGCAGGGACTCAAGCAGGGCAGGATCTTGGAGGCAGGAGCTGATGCAGAGGCCATGGAGGGGCCTTTCTTACTGGCTTGCTCCTCACGGCTTGCTCAGCCTGATTTCTTATAGAACCCAGGACCACTTCTCAGAGATGGAACCACTCAGAATGGGCTGGGCCCTCCACCATCAGTCACTAATTAAGAAAATCCCTTACTGTCAGATCTTATGGAGACATTTTTTTCATTTTGAGTTCCCTCCTCTCAGATGACTCTAGTTTGTGTCAAGTTGACATGAAACTAGCCAGGACACACATATTATATGATCTCATTTATATAACATGTCCTGAAGAGGTAACTCCATAGAGACAGAAAGTAAGTTGTAAGGGTTTGGCCCTGGGGGAGCAGGATTAGGATGCTGGAGGTGGGGAGAAAGAAGAGTGACTGCTAAGAAGTCCAGGCTTCTTTGGGAGTGGTGAACATGTTCTGGAGTTATAGTATGGATATGGATATAACTATATGAACAAGCTAGATATACTGACGCATGTACATGAAAAGGGTAGGTTCTTAAGCTGTGTTATTTTTATGGTGTATTTTATGTCAGTAAATAAAGAGCAGTTTGCTGAAGTCTGGCACTTAGAAGCCTTAGCAATCATTGTGAACGCATAAAACCATGCACAGCTTCCTTGAGTTTCCAAGTAAGAAATGTTCTGAAATATTTTTTACATATAGTTACTGGTAACTCTAGAAGACTTGATGTCCTTCAGATATCTTTACTACCATTGACATCAAGTCTTCACTTTCTAGAATGCTGTCAACCTATATGAACCCCTCGTTGGTAGAAGTATAGGTAAAATAAAGAAGGCATCATTACTGAGACAGGGTTGAGACATTATGACTATGGGCCTTCCCTAAGCGCTGCCATCAGAGGGGTGATGGGAGTTTGCAGAGGGCTCCAGGGAAGACATGTAAGCAGTCTGCCCTCTCTTCCAAGCTGATCCCACAGCTCTCCCCTCTATCCCCTTTCCTTGTCTTATTACTTCCCAGGGGTTGGACACTGTTCCTGTACCTTTCTTTGTGTTCTCTTGGGGTGAGCTGAGTCATAGGGTTTAAGGAAAGGAGGGGATTAGCTTTAGGAGGCTTGGGTGATCTCTGTAGACCTGACAATATAGCTTTTCTTTCTATAGTCACCTTCTTTCTTGGCTCATTGTGGCTTGCTGTCTGGAGAGGGCCAGTTGCTAGCATTATATGTATCCTTTCCATAGGTTGGTTAGAAAACTTCTCTCCTCATCTTTTAACCCAGAATCCATTTCAGCACAGAGATGTGGGATGACTTAAGTGTGTATATTTGATCATGTGTAGAATAAACTGCATATTTCTAACACTTGAGACCTTAGGCCTTGCCGTACTTGTCCAAGTGGTGATCCAACACAGGCAACTTGATTTCCCCTGAGCTGCTGAGCCTGTACTATACATGTCTCAATTAAGTAGGTCTTTCACATCCATGTCCCTGGCAGTCATTGAAAGTAGGCTTACAGAATACAATTGTAGTTTGCATCCTGGAGCTGGTTCCTAGATAGGAGTAGTCTGTTTTGTTGGTGGTTGTAAGAGAGTAACTTAAGTTCTGAAATGTGTGTGAAGCAAAGTTAGCCTGCCTTATTCATCCATACTCAGAAGTCGTGTAGAAAAATCTGTTAACTCTAATCAGGAAAGGCCTCCCATCCACTTTGTTCATTGGCTTCCTTCTTTGTAGAAAGGATATAGGCAAGACCCTTGCCTCTAGACTAGGCAGGTACCCTCAATCTACCTGGCCATTCCCTTGAGAATCCAAAGAGCTTTGTTGTCATCTGATCTCTCTCATTTGTTCAGAAACCATTCTTCCTCAGGTATGGGTGTGCAGCCGTATCCTCTGGGTTTTTCTGGTGCCAGCCTCCATTCCTCTGATCCTGAGGATGGAACTTTGCTCCAAGTTCTCTAGTTATTCTCAGGCCCATGATCTTTAAAACTGGGCTCTTAGCCAAGATCCTGATCTCTTATCTCCTTTCTACCTTCTGTGAACTGATCAACTTAAGAAATTCTATTTGCAAGAAGCTTCTGTTTGGGACAACTACATTTTTTTTTTGCAGTGTTGTTAAATAAATAATACATAGTGGTTGCTGTGTGTCAATCACTGTCCTGTATTACAAATATGCTTTAATTTTTGTAAAAATGATACCACATAGGTCCTATTATTATTTACATTTTACAGATTAGCAAGTTGAATTACAGAGAAGTGAGAAATTTTTTTTCTTATGTCCTATAAAGTGATAAAGGTAGAATTTTTATCTAGACATTGTGGCTCCAAAGCCCATTCCATAGCCACTACACTATGCTCACCTGAGCTTTATAAAATATATGTATCCACATTAAATTGGGAGAAAAATAACAATTATATATATTTAAGATGATGGCGATGTTGGGTGCTGGAGATATGGCTAAGTGATTAAGTGCACTGTGTGCTCTTCCGGAGGTCCTGAGTTCAATTCCCAATAACCACATGGTGGCTCACAACCATCTATAATGTGGTCTGATGCCCTCTTCTGGCCTGCAGCTATAGAGCACTTGTATAAATGAAATAAAAATAAAACTTAAAAAAAAAAAAAAAAGATGACGTTAATCATTGAACCATTCCCATGTAAAAATAAGGCTTGTAAATAAAATTAAAAAAAATAAGCCTTGTATTTCTTTTATGGAGGGATTCAAAATATGTTCAATTCACACCACTGTTTGAAAGTTTATGAATGTAGTAGAACAATTGCTATTAATTACTCTTTGTCTTTTCATACCTCAGGTCATCTGGCTTTATGTGCAGAAGGTACATACTTCAAAAATGTGTTCCTTTCCATTGTTAACACGCTTGAAAATAAATATGGAGTAGGACTGGAGAGGTGACTCGTGAGTTTAGAGCACTTGCTGCTTTGGCAGAAGACCCGGCTATCAGTCCTAGCACCTACATGTAGTTCTCAGCTCTCTGGAACTCTGGTTCTAGGGGGTTCTCACGCCCTGTTCTGACCTTCACAGGTAGCAGGGATGGAGGGAAAACATGTCTGCACATAAAATAAATTTTTAGAAAGCAAGATGGGCCGAAATGAAGGTGAATGTGACAGTCTTTGCAGGTATATGTCCTTTCCTAGCTTCTGCTACAATAGACCTAGATAGAGCCCCTTTTTGGGGTATGATAATGGACTGTACCCAGGGCCTTGTGCTCTACCATTGAGTCTTATCCCCAGACCTACTGCCATCCTTTCTGTGAGGCCTGTTTGCTTGCGTTCTCATCCTTCTCTTCAGTGTACTTTCTGACTGGCACAGAGGACATACTGCTTGATTCTGAGAGATTTGGAACTTCTCACTCTTGTTCTTAAGTATCAGCTGTTCCTGTTCCTTCCCTTCAACCTGGTCTTTCTGTCTTGCAGCTCAGTGTCAACCACCACTTTGAAGTTAGCCAGAGTTTATGGCCTTGTTGATGAGACTCTTGTTGTTCTATGAGAGAACCACTGGGTTGCATTCCCAGCTAACATAATGTCCTCAGTCTCAGGGTTAGTGACCCAAATTAGTCTCTGCTGATAACTATGAAAAATAAGGGGCCACAATCATGATTTGCTCTAGACCTCATTCCCAGGTTTTGTGCTACAATGAGTAAAGGCCCCTTGCTGGAATCAGCTTGATTTTCGGTGAGGAACAGTGTTTTGAGTTAGAAATTATTTTCAACATGACCATGAAACACTCTATACAAATGAAAACACCCCCAGACTTGGCTCATGATGTATTCTGGTCCCTCCAGATTCTCTGTTCTCATCATCTATAGACCGCCTGTCAGGGGAGACAAGCTACCCATTGGGGCTGTAATTTGTTGGTAGACCACACACCAAGATCACTAGGTCAGTTTTCACAAAATAATGCCTGCCATGGCACAGCAGACTAGATCTTTCCACAGAAAGTTATTTTTGTTTGCCCTCAATATGAGTCACTGTGTGGTGCCACTCTCTTGGATGTGCCTGTAAGTGCTCTAGGGTGGAGTCTGGCTTGAGACACTTGTGGGACAAACAAAGACAGATGGAAGCCAAGTGAGCTTTAGGTCTCGGATTTTTCAGTTTGCCACAAACCCATATTGCCTCCACTATCAAGATAGTTAATTAAGTCACCTAACAAAATAGGGGCTTCCTGAGGGACATCCAGGTCACTTCTTGGTCTCTCTCTTCCTGCCATCCTCATAGTCTGCCACATTATCAGATTTCCATTTGCACAAACTCCACTTAACCACTCATAAGTTTTTTTGAACTGCAACATTCAGCTCAAGAGCTATGGTCGGTTTACAGTCTGAAAAGAGAAATGCATACGATTGTAAAATATTCACCATAGTCCTTTGGTAGCTCATATGTCACTAGTCTGAATATTCCACACCAGGAAGGAGGGCTTGTGAAGAGCTATGGGCTCTTTCTAATCAAGGCCATCAATCATAGTTGTCAGCACTAAGGACAAAGATATGAGGGGTAGGGTTGTAATAGCTCAATGACAGAGTGCTTTCCCAGGATGTTTAAGGCCTTGGATTCCAGCCCCACTACCAAAGAAAGAATAAAGGCCTGGGTACTTTATTTGGCATGTTCTTCTTCCCTTTTAGGATATTAAATCATCTGGGTAAATGATAGAATAGGGCTTAGCCCTCTAACATCTCTCCGAGGCTTGAAAGGCCTGTAACAGGTGGGCCTGGTCAATGCCAGGACTTGTGATGATTGAAAGAGTGTTTTGAATCATGGCACATGGCAACATGGAAATAAAACAGATATATCACAAGTGGGTGGTAGAAATAGACTAGGAGAGAATTTTAACACCTAAAATATGACAAAGATTTATCCCTACCAGTAGCATCTCAGATGCATAAGACATTTATTTTCCCTTGATCTGAGAGTCTATACTCATGTTTTCTTCTAAAATTCTTATTTGCTTGTTCCAATTTTCTCTTTATTTCTCTTCTAAGTGCCACCTCTGTTTTTTGCTTGTTTTAAAGTCTAAGATCATCATCATAAAGCCATACTTTGGTAACCATATGTTCAATGTTATCTTAATCATCAAAGTCTCGGGAAAGATATAGGATATGGTTGTGATAGTTTTTGTATCTTGGTTAGAGTCTTTAAAAACATCAGAGACTACAGACTTTAAGGACAAGAGACTTTAAAATTATTACGAATCATGGAATGACATTTGCAAATATCAAAGGACAGAGACCATGGCATATGCTTCCATTTGTAGTCCCTGAGTGAGTATTATAAAGAAAGCCTAGGTAATTGGTGAATTGCAAAGTAAATGATCTTCAATAGCCTTACTTTGAATCTTCAAGTTGCTTTGTTATTTATAGTCTTCTTTTTGTGTATCTTATGTAATTTGTCATGGGTCCTCCCCTTTCCGTAGCTACTCTTGTCTTTTCTCTGAGACTCAGAGACCTTGTGGGCAAGCAGAGTTCTGGGCTTTCACTTGACTCTTGTGTAATAGAGTGGCACTTGTGTAGTCCCAGAGTGTTCCTTCATTTTGCTCTCACGGGTATGCTGGGAATTGTGATATTTAAGAAGTGTCATTGCAAAATTGGACATGTCAGTTGGCAAAGGGGCTCTTCCAACCTTAAAGATTGCCAGGAACCCGAGATGGCTAAAGCTGCTCTGGACTTATTTCTGGCAAGAGTACACAGGGCAAAAAAATACTCTGGACAGTTCAACATTGAATCACATCATATCATAGTACATGATGAGATGCTTTAATCTTGTGTTTAGACTCACTCAGGAGAAATGGTGGTGAAGGGACTTCTAGCCTGACAAATTTATACTGAAAGAAACTGTATATTAATTTATTAGTAGTAGGTAAGAAACCACCAAGACTTCATTCCAGGTTGTAATCAGACTCTTGCTTTTGGCCATGACTAGTGGCATTTAATTGATGGAATAAGTTTTCCATAATTTGGAAAATATCTTGAGTAAAAGGAAAATAGAGTAAGACAGAAGGCTGACCACAAGACATACTTTGAAGGAGGAGGAGCTCTTGAGATATATGTGGGCCAAGTGGGTCACTGAATTTGCTGTTTGACTCTTAGGTTTCATCTATTTGAAGTCAGAGGTGGAGTCTAGGATTATATTGCACATGAGAATTCTCACAAATTGGATCCCATTATGATCTTCCATTCAGTCTTTCTTGACTTGAAAAGCTGTTGACATCTCAGAAGAACGTCACCGTAAAGGGCTAGATGAGGTGCCACTCTTTTCCATATTTTCCTGCATACTCAGAATCTCAACTTCAGATAGCTTGTTGGCTGTATCCCCTACTTTGCAACTAGTAACCTCCTCTTTCCTATCCTATAATAACCCTTCTACCTAGTCTGTGCCCATTGCCAGCACCTCCTATTCATTTAGTCCTGCTATATATATATATATATATATATCATCTGGTCAAAGCAGTACCCTTCAAGGGCGCTTCCATGCCTTTAGCTCTTCCTCTGATACCTACCTTTATCACTGCCTGTAGCACTCTTCGCACCAATTAGAGAAAAAGCTTTGTGTGCTCTGCCTTTCCTGCCTCTAGCTTTGGTTGCATTGCTTGCTTATCACTATACTCTTAACAGCTTTCTCTCAACCAGATGTCATCCTGCTTCTTGAGCAGGCTTCATATTCTTGAATGTCCTTTCCCCATTCACTGCCCAGTACAGTCTTAACTATTCAGGAATAAGTCATGGCATAGATTTCCTGGTCCCTATCGTGACATAATTTCTGTCAGTGATAGTGCTAACATTGTGTATCTTTCCTGCAATACCATACATGGAAACAGTGCATATTTATCCAGATAACATTTCACAGTACTTTATTTTTCCTGTCTAACAAATCACTTTGGAATGTATATTATAGAACATCTGTCCAACAAGTGTTTGTCGTAGAAGAGAAATGAATGGATGGGGTAGCATAATCATGGATAGAACCCAGCATTCATGGATTATTGGAAGACAAGGATGAGGTTAAACTCTGAAGTAAATGGTCTTGAGAGGATCACATGTTAGAAGGAACTGAAGGGATTTGATGCCTAGCACTCAATAAAAAGTCATCCTGATCTGGCTAGCATGGGATAAGGTGCCAAAGAGAATTGCTCACTAACTGCCAGCCAGCTTCTTCCAACAGTGTAAACAGTACAGCCTTGTAAACAGCACAATGATTATTGAAGAGATTGTTAAATATCATACTGTTAATGTATAACAAAATTGGCTCAAATACCAACAAAGTCAATAACTGTTTGGGTATCTGCTAAGTAGCCATCAAAGTGTCTGAACAACTGACCCAAGATAGGGCAATTCATTAACTGTTCTTAGTGAAAAATTGGTTTTTCTCATGGAAAGGGACCTTTAAATTTTTTTTTTCATTTTATTTATCTTATATACTCACTTTTAATTGGCTCTGTGAGGATTTCATACAATATATCTTGTTCATATTCACCTCCCTCTCTGAACACCTCCTAGATTCAAACCCCTCCACCCTGTGTTGTTTGTTTTTTTAACCTATCAACTATAGTTTGTGCTGCTCACATACTCTTGGATATGTTGTGGCCTTTCCCTGAAGCATGGCCAATTCCAGGGGCCACAGCCTTAAGGAAAAATAATTCATCATCTCCGAGCAACTATCAGTTACCAGTAACTATTCAATTAGTGGTTGGATTTGGTACCCACCCTTCCCCCTCTATGCTGGGATTTTTGTCTGGCTAGAGCCTGTGAAGGTTTTGTGCATACTGTCTTGACTGCTGTGAATTCATGTGTGCAAATACCGTACCATACCTGGAAAGCATTATCTCCTTGTGGTCATTTATGGCCCCTAGCTCTATGAACCTTGGGAAAGGAGATGTTGCATTTAGGGCTGAACATCCTTCAGTATCAGTCTCCGTACTTTGACCAGTTGCAGGGTTTCTATGTTAATCATCATCTACTGCAACAGCAACAACAACAACAACAACAACGATATGCCCGTGAAGCTTGAGAGCTGTACTACCTCATGGATATAATGATAATTCATTGGAGGTCAGTTTAATACTATGCCAGTGTAGGAGAGTGATAGTAGTATGTTTTCTCCTGTGGCCCAACAACTGTCTAGTTACAAGTTCTTAACTCCAATAATGGTACCAGATGTAAGTTTCATCTTGTGAAGTCGGACTTCAGTATAATCATAAATCATGGTTAGTCCTGTAACAATCATGCCACTGTTGCCCCAGTGGTCTCGTCTTATCAGGCCAGTTGTTACTGTAGCTTGCAGGGTTCATAGCTTGGTAAGATGATAATTATTTTTCTCCTGGCAGTGTGCATAGTACCTTCCAGCACAGTGAAAGCTAACAAGTAGGGATGAAGCTTCCAGGCAAGTGCTATCTTGATTTCCCAGTGTTCTAAGAGTCAAGTGTATGGTATCTTCTGTAAGAGGGTCTTAACTATCAAGTCAAGGAAGGTACCCAAGAATATCAGCAACAAGTAGTCCATAATGCTTTTAGTTTGGTGAAAGGTCTAATTTTGTGAGAGTTAACATTAACTTTGGGGGCCAGTGTCCAAGCAGAGAGTAGTCATGCCTAATAAAGTCTCTTAGGAGAGTTGAGGAACATGGTTGGTGTATGTTGCAAGTGGAATAAATATAGTAGTAGGCTGAACACCCGGATCACACTGGCTCGTCATCACTGACTAACTAGTGATAACAAAGTCACTCTCTTATCTTTATATATTATCTTATATTTGAGACAAAATAGACCCAAGTGTATTTGCCAACTTCATGAAGCCATATGACCATAATCTCTATTTGCTTTTCAAAACGAACCAACACCTAAATGAACTGCCATAGTTGCTATAAAATCTACATCCCCAGTGTCAAACTTGAAACTAGAAATGATGTCCTATAAGACAGCATTAGGTACATGAAGCGTATTCTTCACAGCACTGCTAAGAAGGGCATTAAAATAACACACTGACCCTACTGATGATTTTGCCTCACGAAAATCTAAAGTTTAAGATAAATAAAGTAAAACCATTTCCCTAGGTGAACAGTGTATGTTGATTTTAGGGGTGTGGTATTGTTGAACTAGTCGGTAATGATTTAATCATCACGAACAGGGAAATGTCTAGGAAGGTGTGGAAGAGAGCACATGCCATGCCCCTTATTTTTCTAGGCTTTTTCTTTTTAACTAAGTAGCCTGAATTTTATTCTTATGCCATTTCCAGATAACCAAGAGTGAGCAGAAATTTCAGCTATCTTTTTGAGTAACTTTTCCTTGAAAGCTCAAAGGCTAAAAGTAGTGGGAAACTAACTCCTATACCCATCTATCCATATCGCATTGGCTACTCTATGCTACAGGAACAGCCTGAATAATGGTTGTTAAGTACCTAGCCCAGGGAATTGGAGTTTATAACCAATCCCACTTTTTAGGTCCTAGATGGGACTCTGTTTTAGCTTGTCTTGATATATTCCTCAATCACATAGCTTATGAGTACTTCCTGGGGAGTTGGGTTGTATTCTAGATGAGGCAACCAACACAGAGCAGACGGAAGAATGAAAAAAACAAACAAGCCAACAGACAGACAGAGAAGTCACTTTGCTGTCTTCTCTTAGAAGGTCTTTAGAACTGAAGGAACATCGTATTGGGAAGAGGGTGGGAGCACTATGGGCTCTTGAAGTGGCTTTTGAGTGAAGACTTGAGGTGGTGGGAGGAACATCTGGGAGAGACTTTGTCCTGAGAGGGGACAGAGGACAGCAAGGAAGCCAGTGAGGTGGGAGCCAAGGCAAAGGAAAGGTCCTAGGACACAGTCTTGAGTCTTTTCTTAGAACCTGTTCACAATCACCAGTGTGCAGCCAATGGTGGCCCATGGAGCTACTATAACATATGATGCTTGCTGTCTGTTTTTATTTATTTTTTTAATCATTGTCCTTGGCACAAAAAAAATGTAAGACAGACTAGCTCTACTGTAGATGTAGCAGGTGTGTGCATGTGTGGGACCTATACCATTCTGTTCTATCTGAGCCTGGTGTTAGGGTGCCTAGAATCACTCCCTGTTTAGTGATCTGCTGTTTGCTGGTACATAGTCAAGAAGACATTAAATATCTATAATGCTCTTAAGCTCTCTCATTGTAGTGTCTAACTTCTTTTAATTACACTGGTAGCAAAAGTCCATCTCCTATAGTTATTTTCATCATTAGCAGGACAAAAATGCATTATTTATAGGACCAGAGGCAAGCTCTTGTGGCAAATAAAGTGAATTAATAAGGTTGGCTCAGCATTTAGCTATGTCAGAGCCGAGTCCAAATTTTATTCCGGTACTGTGATGGTGATGACTTTCTATGTGGCCTTTCTGGCTCTGAAGCTAATTTGGAGGCTGAGTAGCCCCGCAGGTATTTATATGTAGCGCTTGGTATTTTTACTGGGTCCTATTCTTCTCCCTTGGATCACCTAAAATGGTTAAGAATTTTCTAGTGGGATTAAGGTTGTGATCTCAGGGGAGGGGTGGGACATCTGCTCTTGGTTATTTTTGTGTGAGCTGCTTCCCCTTAAATGTATGTTCACAAATGAGCCACAGCGTTATCATCTGGGGTTGAGAGAAGACGGGTGTTGGTACTGCTCCTGAACTTGGCCTCTGAGCCATGGCTTCTCAAAGGCACTCAGGTAAAAACTCGCTGTTCTTTCTCTTATCTCAAAGGCAATTGTTTCAGGCCAATGAATCTGTCATTTTTCTGAAAGATAAATTGGATTGAATGACTTTAGTGCTGTGTAAATGGTAAGTAAATCCTAGCTGGTGTCTGTTTTGTTCTTGTGCTATTTTAAAGATGAAAGTGTTCTTCCTTAAGTAAGCTTAGATGCTTGATTGATTGATTTTTATTTTACATTTCAGGATGTCTTGTAAAACTAAAAGACGATGTGAGAGAAGAAGGTTGATGATTGTTGTTGTTTTGTCGGGGATCGTTAGGAATCTTAGGTCATTCCTGAGGCTGCTTTGCATCTCTAGGGTGCTTGAAATCTAACTTGAGCTCTCTAGGGAAAGGTAAATTGAATGTGGAGAGGGAGAGGATTATTTATAACTCAAAGTATTCACAAAGAACTTAACACATCTTTCCTTTAACTGAACAGTATTCTTAATTTTTCTAAAGAAACAGTTATAGGTCTCTTTGTTATGGGAAATACAGTCTTTGTTATTCTTAGCTGAAAAAGTTTCCTAACCCCTAGATATTTAAGACCATGAGTGAGAGTTTTCTACATGTTTTATAGCCCAGCATTAGGGATTGTTTTGGCCCTAAACAAGATGGCTGTGAACTAGGGGCTGGACGATGGAAGCCCAGCACTGTGAATTTAGCCTGCTTTCTGGGTCACTCCCTAAAGCCAAGGCTGGAGCTGATGCTCTGCTGCCCTCTGCCCAAGTAACAGCTCCTTTTCTTGGAGCCCATGAAGATAGTTGGGCAGAAACCACACGCTTGGCCCTAGTTCCCAACTTTCAGGTTAAGGAACAAAGTTACTACTGATGGTAGTCTTTTTATTTTATTTTATTTTTTATTTTTGCAAGTTTTAGTTTTGAAAGTTGGGATTGCCTGTTGATATTTTGACAATGGGATTAGTTTTTGAAGAGATCCCTTTTTCAATCATTTTAAGCACATAGGGTACAGTGGTATTCCTCACATTAATTAATTAGCATTAATTAACGGTCTAATTAACGTGCAGTTTCTGAGTGTTCAAAAGCTGTTTTATTTTTCTGTAACCCTCAGAGACTGTTTTACAAACATGGTAGCACATGGCTGAGTTGGTGATTATCTGCCCTCAGTCAGCTGGACCAGTTTTCCTATGGACATCGACTGTGCAGCAACTGGTAGATTTATTTACTAATTAAGATTCAAAAGCAATTGGCTTAATAGATGGTATTTATGGCATACCTAAAAATATTGCCTGTGAGGCAATATACTGTCAGGTGATAACGCTAATAAATAAAAACTAAATAACAGTACCTAAATTGTTAGAGCAGTTGTTTGCACTTGTTACATGATTTCTCAAATCAAGAAATAGCAGTTTTCATCATGTTAAGTTCAGTTACATAGAAGCAGAGACTAACTAGTTCCATGGAGGAGAGAGGAAAATCAGGGTTGCTCTGAAACAGGTTCAGTGGAGCAATGCAAAGCCTAAGGCCTTTGGATTTAGATACACGTTTAGTGGCTGTACACACACTCAGGGCATTTTAAGGGGGACGTTTTAAGGACAAACGTGTATACTTTCAGCATTGAACATTTTTGTCTGAAAAAAAAATCCGTTCAATTCCTTTTACTCTGGCTTTTTAAGTCAAGGCCCAGAATGAGGGTGGAGATAGAATCAAGATTATTTTTCATATCCTAAAGTTACTAGTTCTGTTCACCAGCCAACTACCCAGTACTTCTCAAACGCCTGTCAACTCCCCCCCCCCCCCCCCCGAGACTGGGTTTCTCTGTGCCACTCTGGTTATCCTGGACTCACTTTGTAACCCAGGCCAGCCTCAAACTCAGAGAGCCACCTGTCTCTACCTCCTGAGTGCTGAGATTAAAGGCGTACACCAGCACCACCACCACTCAGCCTTTTTTTTTTTTTCCTTTTTAAGTGCCAGAAATGGAAATTGAGAGCTGGGGGAAGAAGAGAGGAATGGAAGGGAACTGCCTTCTTACAGTCACTGACAGACAGTGGTAGTTGGTCACAACTTTGTCTGATGGGGGACTAGAAGCAGATATGATTTTGTTTACCAATCGTGCATCCAGCCCTTCCTACAGCAGACATGAACGAAGAAAACGGTGCTATCTGTACATCAGTGACCCAACAGAGCTTTTAACATTTTTAATCAGATATGGCATTCTAGAGAAGTTGCTAGAAATGTTAAATCATCATGTTCAAGTGCTATTTTAAGCAAATAATAATAATAACACTTGCTGAATTTTTTACGATACTTGATGAGAGACTGTTTTTCAGCTATGACTCATAAGCACCATCTCCTTGAGGCTATTCAGCTCTTTATCCCCGTGTCTGATGACACCTCCAGGTGTGTGCCAGGCTGTCTATCACACAAGGGTCCTATTCATCAGCTGAGGCTTCCTTCCATTTGTTGAATGTTCTCAGGAATGCAAATATGTCCTTTTCTCTGGATGGCAATACTTATTGCTATGGCACTGATGTGCTGTGCCGAGCAGTGCACAGACGAGAAAAGAGCTGGGTGTTGTTTTCCATCTGGGTGGTGTTCAGTGTTTGCTGTTAGAGCAACGAGGCAAAGCACACAGAGAAGACAAACTAGATAGAGCACCTGCTTTCTCATGAAATGTTCATTTGAACCACTTGGTTTGGGGGACAAATGCATATTAGCATGAAAGACATTAGAAAAATACATAAAATCATAAGCAAGACTTTGTGGAATACAAATCTTGTCTAATAGGTGTGTGTGCTAAGAAAAAGTGTTACAATGGAGTTCTCTGCTTTAATGAACTAATAGTAGTTTCTGCTTCTAAGTGTTTCTAAGTGTTAGTTGGATGTGTGTATGATTAAATGTAAAGCTAGGTCAGTCTTCTTTTGTATGTGTACACATCTGTGTGAGGGTGCCTAGTTGTATATGTGTGTGTGTGTGTGTGTGTGTGTGTGTGTGTGTGTACACGCATGTGCTTGTGTAGGCCAGTGGTCAGTGTTGGGTGTTTTCAGTTACCCTTCATCTTATTTTTGGAGACAGAGTCTCTCAGTGAACATGGAGCTGACCAATTCAGTTAGCCTGGCTGGTAAGTACAAGCTGCAGGGCTTGTCCCCTCACTGCTTCCGGAGGCACACAGCAGTGCCCTCTGGCCTTATTATGTGGGTGCTGGGGAGCCAAAGTTAGGTCCTCATCCTCACACAAACCTTTTTCTCATAGACCATCCCATAGCCTCTTAATTTCTTTGGTTGAGATATGGAGGATTTTGTAGGCACTGCTCAGTAAGTGGATTATAAATCAAGTTTTTTTGAAAGAGGAAGCTTGCTTATTGAATGAAGAATGATGCATATTTTGAAAAAGGCATAGAAAGTCGTATCTCCACCTTCAACTAGCTAGGTAATGTTTGATCACCTAGCCATAGTTTTAACTGCCCAGAATTGCTTTCCTTAAACACATTTATACCAAAGATAGCTTAGAAAAATCAGATGACAATTCACATGAGTGAAAGGTATGTATAATTTAGATTTGGAGACCTCAGGATAATGGGAGGTGAACTTTATAAGCGGGACATAGTATTTTGCATTGTAGTAGGTTCCTTTATCCATAAAAGTAGAAGAGAATTTGGGTCATGAAAGACAAAAAAAAATTCTTCCAGTAGGAAAATCAATATTGCCTAGAAACAGAGGCTCAGATCATTGGCTAGAATCCATACTGAGTGCATGTCCACACAGTTTTAGAAGGTTAACTGCACAAATCTTTCTCCATCTGTCTGCCAGCAGGGCACACTGAGTGATTTCTATATATAAAGTTTAGGACTAG
Source organism: Acomys russatus (assembly GCF_903995435.1). Lineage (NCBI taxonomy): Eukaryota > Metazoa > Chordata > Mammalia > Rodentia > Muridae > Acomys > Acomys russatus. The sequence continues at coordinate 108,271,577 of NC_067169.1, forward strand.
GTTCCGGGCTTCTATTATACTGGCAGAATTGTCTGCGACAGAAATCTCCCTACCATGTACAAATGAAGGCTGCTCTGAGATTAAAATTCATCAGAGAAAACACCCTAGGACACAGTGTCCTCCTTCACAAGGAAGCAATAAAGGAAGCAGCATTGTAATTATGTGTAGCAAAATTTTCATTTAATAATGGCTGACCTTTCCAAGTTAAAAGTACCTTAGGTCAAGGCAAATGTGTCTGGAAGTTTGTAGGGTGTAAAAGGTTGAACATTTCATGTTCTTAAAAGTTGCATAAGAGGATACATTTATTTCTTCAGAGATAAATGTTGAAAAGTATGAGATTCAGCAAGAGTAGAGAGAGCTGTACTAAGGGAGTTCATTTTTCGTTCTCATCTGGTGATTTCTAATGAAGGCAAAGAGGGGAAACTGCAAGCCTTTCCTTCCCCACAAATTTTGAAGTGTGGCTCCACCTTCCTTGGTACTCACTTAGGACATTTATTCTCCTTTAGGAACATTTGTACCAGCATTGCCATGTGTTGAATGGGTCCTTTGCATCATTAAATCCTGTGAATGTTTTAGTCTTGAACATATTACCTGTATTTTATGTGAAGTTTTGGTGCAGAGACTGTTTCACCGGGAAGAATATATTACTCTAGCTTTATAGTAAAGAATATGTTGTAAGGGTTTGAGATAGTATTGTACCAAATAATCGTACAATTAGATAGATGAGACATTGGATAATTCAGGTTGCCCAAAGTTTCACTTAGACTTTTTGAAAAATAAATTAAAGTTAATGAATTTGACGTTACTAACATACTTTAAATATCTCCAACTTGTTTGCATTACGTGATAAAGCCAACATCTTTAGATGTCTATTTTATCTTGATTAATAGGTGTTTCCATACGTAGAAATGACATAAGCCAATTGTTAAAAATCCGTCCTAAAATAGGCCCTTTGAAATCTGTTTTATCTAACTGCATTCAGAATCTAGGCTTAAGTATACTAAAGTGGGGAATCTGAGGTGACACTGATTTCTCTTGCTTTTAAAATATGAATAAGATAGCTGGGTAGGATGATGGTGGCAGCATACTCCTTTAATCCCAGCACCCTAGAGGCAGAGGCAGGTGGATTTTTGTGAGTTCAAGGGTATCCTGATCTACAAAATGGGTTCCAGTACACCCTAAGCTGTTAAAACAAACAACCAACCAAACCAAACCAACAACAAAAGCAAAAAGATGTACTGCCAAAAGCTAAAACTTAAAAGCACTGAGACCTGAGGGCTTTCTTACTGATATTGTTATCGTGGAGTTGGCTAGTTTATGGTGTGCTTTAGGACCCTGTCATTTAAAGGAATGATATGGAAGTGTGTGTTTTCATTGATGGGCATTTTCAATACACGGTACAGGCATCCTACGATAGCTATAAATGTAGCCCAACACATTTGTAGATCACAGCATCATGTCAAAGTGTCAAAAGTTTGGGGCCTCGCTCCTGGGATTGTCTGAAAATACGTGCATTTAAAGTAAAGAAGGCTTGGCAGGTATCTCTTTGTTACTCTGAACCATAGTGTAGCGATCTTTCTCTTGAAAACCTGCTCATGCCTGTAAAATCCCAACATTTAGGAGGTCAAAGTAGGAAATACACTGCAAATTCAGGGCCATCCTGGGCTACAGAGTTAGACATTGTCTCAAAGAAAAGTCAAAACAAAACCCCTAGATATCTATAAAAGAAATTTGCTGTGTTTTCCAGCATGTTTTCCTTTTGTGTGATGCTAGCACCTATATTTTAACCATAAATTTATGACTCAGCAATACCAAAAGGTGGAAATCAGTACAGTTCTTGAATAAAGAACTATTTAGAATACATTACTGCTTTTCTAGACATCAAGAAAGTGAGAGTAAACAAGAACTAGACAGCTCCATAAGGGAGCTGATTGCTTTTCCAGTATGGCCCGATGATAAGCACTGAAGGGCTAAGTCCACCACCATTACACTGATCTCTACACACTATGTGGCCTTGCCATGGCACCGAGGAGCCACTGACATTTTGAGTTCCTTGTGTTTCCTTTCATTTTATTTAGTTTGTGGTTCAAAGGGTTGAAGGATTAAAATCAGGGACTCAACGTGTGTTAGACATAGCTCCTCCTCCTAAGCTGTACCCTCAGACTTTTCAAAAAGTTATGAGGTGGCAGTTGTATTAAGCTGCATGGGCTAGCTTTGAACTCCCTTTGTAGGGCAGACAGGCTTTGAACCTGGGATCCTTCTGTATCAGTCATCAGTCTCTTGTGGAGCAGGGGTTATGGGTACCACCAGGCTACCCTGGCATCTACCTTTACTAAAGAATCAGTTGGTTTCTCAAATCAGATCTTAGCAAGAAAGCACATCTTTGTCGATATATGCAACCAACTGTTGCACAATTTCCACATGGCAGAAGAAAAATGAGAGAGACCAGCCAGAACGAACGGAAAGGGATTTTCCAACGGCTGTCCTGGCCGCAGGTACTGGTGCCTGTAGGCTACAGGAAGCTGAACAGATGCCTCATAGTAAGTGGATAACTTGAGGAGACAGGCCCGGCTTCCTTGTGTGGAAGCACTCTGTATCTATTCTGTGGACACAAGAGAATGTCGCTAGGGTTCTTCAAGAAAAGCACGAGCAAGAACTGTTCTTTCATCTTCCCTATTGACTTGACAGTGACACATCTTTGCCAAGCAACTGTCTGCACAAAAGTGTCTCTCATTTGCTTCCTATGTCCGTTCTCTGAGCGCGGGGCTCGGGTGGTGGAAGAGAAAGGCAGTAGGCATTGTGTGTGTTCCGTGGCCTGCTTTCCCTTGTTGAGTGACTGGTATAAGAGTCTGATAGGGGTCTGAGTAAGCATTCACCAGCCTCAGCCCAAGCAGCCAAAGCGTGTGTTCCCAGACAAAGGGTGTGGTTTCCTTAGCTCACTCTCTGCTATTTGGTTGCCTATGGTAACAGAATCCAAACAAGTTGGACATGTGGTTGCATTAAAAAAAAAAAAAAAAAAAAAACTCAGGAATGGAACCCCAAGCAGGAGTTTGGGGCTGTTCAGTTGGTGGAGGAGCTGTGGTGAGTAGCAGGCAACTGCTCGTTTCTTTTCCCCATTCTTTCTCTAAATTCCAGGCAGGGCGAATACTTTGAGTTAAAATAGTTCCAGTTCTCATGTGTCTAACACAAATTAACTAATTGCTGTCTATTTACTTATGTAAATTCCCTTTTTTTTTTTTAGTGGGGATAGAAAATTCGCATATGCATAAAGAAGTTGGGAGCTAATAAAAAAAACCCTTCCTGGTGGCAGGATTCCTTTGAAAAATGACTTGGCAAAGGGACTACAAAAGACCTGAGTCCAGCCCTGCAGTTTTGTAGGCTTGCTGTTTATGGTTACCTAGGGCTGCTGCTGGGGTGTGGATGAGTGAAGCGAGGTGGTCATATGAAGGGAATGGAGAGAGGAGGTTCTTGGAATGATGTTTAACCTTTGCAAAATCAGTTTTCCAGATTATATTTGAAACTTTGGCTGTTTAGAACAGCAAATATGCTAAAAGGTAATACTTCTGTGGATAGGCCAGTTCTCACTGGCTTGACCTGAGAGACTTGATTTTGATGTATCACAAAAGTGCACCTCACTCTGACAAATAATTGCAGACCGTGCCCACGCCAGGTGAGAATGCCTGTTGCCCAGGGCTCTGCCATCAGGAAAGTATCTGGGACAAAAGTCTTTGGGATCGCTTCAAGGAGTGAAACTGCTTCTACCTGCTTTCAAGTCCGCTTAAACATTTGGAACAAGTTCATGAGGGCTGTGGGTGTGCCTGTGGGTAATGACTTGGCTGTTAAATTTTGGTTCTGATTAATGGAACTGTATAGACAGGAGGGAAGTGAGACCACTAGGAAATATTCTCACGACCCTAAAAGGGGACAATAGGAGGTAAGAGTTGTCAGACAGGCTCCTGCTTTGTTGTGTACCTGGCAGCCATGGGATCAGGACTCCTGGCCTCGGCTGTACCTCACTCTTTCGAACTGTCTGAGCTGGCTGGGAGGGTAGCACATGGACCCGCGCTATAATGCACATGGTACTCCTGCCTTGCCCAATAGTCTTCCTTCTTTTCCTGCCCCACCTCACCTTTCCATTCCCCTTTCCATTCCTGGTCGCTATTCAACGATGGAAGAATCTCCCAGAATCTCCCTGTGTGGTGACCTTAGCCAGTATAAGCTCTGGCCCACTTGTCCTCCTTAGTGTCCTGTGAGTCAGCACAGTGATTTTTCTGACATGTCCTCAGGGAGTTACTGGCCCTTGACATGTGACACTTGGAGTTCAAATCCAGAGGCATTTTCTTCCTGGGAGCCATAGTGAAGTATCAGTTGCTGTGAGCCTTGGTAACAAGCCAGGCTTCAATGGACTCAGAGGCTTTCCTAGCTACATGGCAGCAGTGCACAGGGCCTTCTGCAGCAGAGCAGGCTTGTGTTTCCCCTTTGCTCACTTGTTCTGCTTGCCTGCCCCTACAGGTCCCTCCAGCTATAAGGTGGGCACCATGTCTGAGAAGTTCGACTGTCACTACTGCAGGGACCCCCTGCAGGGCAAGAAGTATGTGCAGAAGGATGGCCACCACTGCTGCCTGAAGTGCTTTGACAAGTTCTGCGCCAACACCTGCGTGGACTGCCGCAAGCCCATAAGTGCTGATGCCAAGGTACCTGTTGTCCCTGACGGGGGAAACAGGGCAGGCTGGCCTTCAGGTGTTTTTCCTGCAGCCTTGCCAGCAACACTGCCACATTGAATTCTCACCACAGCAGCCTTAAATGGTTGAGGCAGACTCTCTGCTCCCCATGGTGCTTTTGATGGCCCTAGCTAAAACAAAGCAAAATAAAACAAAACGAAACTAATTAATATGGGCCTTGGACTAGATGGCCCACCCAGGCCCTTGCCAGCTCTTTCATAGTGCAGGCTGGGAAGCTTTTTATCTGCGATGCCGAGCAACGAAAGTGTTTGATTTTATACTTCCACATATTTAATGGAGGCTCTTGATAACGATACCCAAGTCTAAGCACAAAAGTCATTTACATTTCATATAGCCTCTGTGTACATAGCCTGAAGGTGATTTTATACCGTGTTCCGATTTTTAAATTAACTATCATTATATCCTTTTCCTCTTTCCCTTTCCTCCCTCCAACCTCTTCTGGACATCTACCAGCTCCCACACGCTTTCTCTCAAACTCATGGCCTCTGGCCTCCTTTTCTTTGACTGTGGTTACATTTTTAAAATACTTGTCTGTGGAATGGCATCTGTCTGCTGTAGCTGAATGGACTGGAAGGGGCTTGTTTTCCCCCAGGGACACAGAATAAACTGCATGTTGTGCTTTGACACTGTCACTGTGACCTGGCACATGACACCAGATGTGTACCTTTCTCCTTGTGAGATCTGTTAGCCCTCAAAAAGCTTAAGCTTTTTGGAGCATTTGGATTTCAGATTGGTGCTGAGGGCCCTCCCACCTCTACCCTTATGTGCCTGGGGACTGTGAGGCCTTCCTCTTCACCGCAGTTTTCTTCCTACAAGCACTCACCACAGGGCAGCCCCACTGGCATCTGAGTGAGTAGTTAGCTGGCCCTGATGGTAAGGCTAATGCCACCGCCCCCAGTGCCCCTCACAGTGGCCACCCTGCTCTGCTTGATGTCCAGGAGGTGCACTATAAGAATCGCTACTGGCATGACAACTGCTTCCGTTGTGCCAAGTGCCTTCACCCCTTGGCCAGCGAGACCTTTGTGTCCAAGGATGGCAAGATCCTGTGCAACAAGTGTGCCACTCGGGAAGACTCCCCCAGGTGCAAAGGGTGCTTCAAGTCCATTGTGGCAGGTACTGGCCCCCTCCCACCCTGAGGGCAGACATGATGTGTGCTTGCTTGTCATGGTGGGGCTAACGTTGCTGTGAGCTTCTTTGAGATTTTTGCATATATATGTACACATATACATACACGGATATATGCGTACATATATATGCTCGCACACACGCACACACTCGGAGACCAAAGAACACTGGAGAGGACAGTCTGTGGCAAGAGAATGAAGTGAAAAGTATGTAGCGTTTTCTCCTTTGGGTGTAGTAAGTGATCCATGCATGCTTCTTCCTTAGGCATTTTTGGGTTAGGCAGCCCCCTAGTGAAACTCTAAGGCATTGCAATGGTGGAGGTGGGAGGTGGGGTTCAGGTACCTCATCCTAAATAGTGCTGCCAGGAGTCCCCACCTGTTACAGACCCCTGGGTTGGCATGACTGCAGTTAGCACACGGATAGGCTGAGGGAGGCCACTGACTGCAGGGCCTGCATCCCCTCACCTCTGGGGGCGGGGCTGGGATGCTGAGTGGATGCAGCCCCCTGCAGAGCCTGTCAGTGGGGCTATCCTATTGCTTCCTCCTGCAGGAGACCAGAATGTGGAGTACAAGGGCACCGTCTGGCATAAAGACTGCTTCACCTGCAGCAACTGCAAGCAAGTCATTGGGACCGGAAGCTTCTTCCCTAAAGGGGAGGACTTCTACTGCGTCACTTGCCATGAGACCAAGTTTGCCAAGCATTGCGTGAAATGCAACAAGGTATGTTGTGGTAGTTGTGCATCGAGCGTTAGCTCCCTGGCATTTGATAGCTTTCAGAGCACTTGCACAGACACACACACACACCCCATCTCATTCCATCCTCACGATAGCCCTGTGACGTCGGAATTATTGTGCCCATTTTACAGACGAGGAGCCTGGGGTTAGAAAGCAGCACCACAGCTGATTCTCTGGTTGTGCCCTTCTATTCTGAGCCTAGCAGCCCTGGCTCTGGAGGCCTGCCTCCTCTACTTCATTGTCTTTCAAAGAGGCTTGCCCTCTCTAGGCCTTGGTGTCTTCATCTGTAAACTGGGGACAATAATAGCACCTGCCTCCCATGGCTGTATGGTGATGAAATGAGGTGCTGTACAGCAAAGCACCCAGCACAGTGCCTGGTTGTTGAATCTGAATCCCGGTGCTACACTCCTTGGTCTAGGCCATCACATCTGGAGGAATCACTTACCAGGATCAGCCCTGGCATGCCGAGTGCTTTGTGTGTGTTACCTGCTCTAAGAAGCTGGCTGGGCAGCGTTTCACCGCTGTGGAGGACCAGTATTACTGCGTGGATTGCTACAAGAACTTTGTGGCCAAGAAGTGTGCTGGATGCAAGAACCCCATCACTGGTAGGCTAAAGAGTCCTTGCTAAGTCTGCCAGGCCAGGTTTTGCGCATGATAACCATCTCATTTTCCTGCCGTCGGTTTCATCCACGAAAGGCCCCTAGACAATGCCCTTCTGCCCCTACCATTATGGCCCCAAAGGCCCCCCTCCCAAATAGTTTGGATTGCTTCCAAACCAAGTTAGCCCTTGCAATGCAGAACACTTCCTGATTACTGTTGACAACTAACCATGCCAGGAATTCACAAGCCTGAGAGCAAGACACTGTACAGGGGTGAAATGGGAGGTGGGGGTAGGGTCAAGGGGAGACGGGTGGCAGGGGCTATTGGCGGGGAAGGGGGAGGGGATAAAAGGAGGGCTGGGGAGGGCTAGGAGGGCTACATAGCTATAACCTGGCTTTACACCACCCCATAGTGGAAGGCTAGTGCAGAGAAGCCTGCTTGCAGGGTCATTTTTGTTTATTTTGAATTTTTTTGTGATCAGAAGCAAAGCTAATCACTTCATTCCTCATCTTGCGGCCGCGATCCACGTGCCCCAGCCCTTTCCCTTGCCTCCAATTTTCCCATCTCCCCGGGGAGCCTTGAAATGTACATTTGAGAAGACTTTTGCCATCCTCAGGGAAAAGGACTGTGTCAAGAGTGAGCCACCCAGTCTCTAAAGCTAGGAAGCCCCCAGTGTGCCACGGGAAACGCTTGCCTCTCACCCTGTTTCCCAGCGCCAACCTCCGGGGCAGGCATCCGGGTGGAGAGAGGACTTGTCCCTCGTGGGTGGTGGTTCTTTATAGAAAAAATCGAAGCTTAGCAGCTCCTCAAGGCCCGGTAAGTGCACACCCCACAAACAGCCCAAGTTTGCCTCCTGGTGGCCACTTTGATGCCATGGCCCTGACTTAAAAAGACACTGGTTATGCTGGGAGGTCGGTGCGCGTCACAGAGCAATAGTGGTGGTGGCATGGGAACAGGGGTTCTATAAATCAGGGAAGCCATTGGCTGAGCTCTGGCATCTTTTCAGGTCCTTGACAGCCATAGAAGGGTTGCGGCGGCGCGGGGGACAGTGGCGTCGCGGGGGACAATGCGCGGTGGGAGACAGTGCGCGGTCGAGTAGAGGGGAGCGGAGAGCCAGGCAGACACTGACTGTGTGCCTGTCGGCTCTATGAACGGGCAAGTTGTCATTTTATCTCTGACTCCTGGAGTCCTCATCTGTCTTCGTTCAGCTGTCTCTCTGTTTTCTTGTGTTTTCCCACAGGGTTTGGTAAAGGCTCCAGTGTGGTGGCCTATGAAGGACAATCCTGGCACGACTACTGCTTCCACTGCAAAAAATGCTCCGTGAATCTGGCCAACAAGCGCTTTGTGTTTCACAATGAGCAGGTGTATTGCCCTGACTGTGCCAAAAAGCTGTAACTTGACAGGGGCTCCTGTCCTGTAAAATGGTATTTGAACCATGCTTTGTGTCCTTTGCTCACTCCTTCTGCACCATCCATAGGAGAAGAATGAGCCTCCACCTCTTTAAAGTTGCTCTTTTCTGTCTTTTCTCCCATTTTACAGTATTAATCAACCAAGGGCACACAGTGATCATATTAGGATTTAGCAAAGAGCAACCTTGCAGCAAAAATAATTTCTCTCTTGCTGCAATGGAAAAACAAAAATTTAGATTGACTCTTCTGCATGTTCCTCATAGAGCAGAAAAGTGCTAACCATGCAGCCATCTCATGATGGAAGGCCATAAGGCTCCTCCCACTGAGATGCCTTCCAGGGGCTCAGCTGGGAGCCACTGTGCAGTCACGTGACTGCTGTGCCAGAGTTGCAGCGGCTGCTCCAACTCACTGCTCACCTTCTTCTGTGGGCGGTCCAAGAACTTGCCAGAATGCATGGTTTAACTTCCTTATCAAAAACTCTGACCTTCCTTCTGTTCTTTTGTGCTTTTCACATGACTAACACAAATTTCCAGCGAATTAACATTTTGAACTTAGCTGTAATTCTTAACTGACTTTTCCCCCATACTAACATTTGACTCCCCCACGTGGCGAGTTCTCTGAGCGTTCCTACTTTAAAGCATGGAACACACAGGTGATTTGGAAAGTCTAAGCAGAGCTGAGAAAACGAGCCTGTTTCAGAACATCGTCACAGTGACTACTTCTGGAAACTTAACAAAACTAACCTTCCTGTCCTTTTAATTTTTTAAAAAAATTTGTCTTGTTTTAATGAATAGTGAAATAGTTTATGGGTTTGGAAACTTGCATGACAATATTGGAGCCTCCTCAGACGTTCCTGCAGTTTTGAGATTCACCATGTAGAAGTGACACAAACTCTAGAGGGGCAGCTGAGCAGGCAACAGGGCTGTCATCAACAAGAAAGACATTGTAAAACCGTGACAAGTTGAAGTCTTTGTAACGTAGCTGTTGTCTGCTCCTTGTCTGTGTTCAAGAAGACCTTTCTTGTGATTCTTAGAACTTTCCCTCCAGAGCTTAGCTGGATCGCGGGGGCCACTGGGGTGGTCCTCACCCTTCACAGGCCGAGACTGGCTTTCCACCTCCTGCTTCTGTGTACTCTCCATTATGATAGTACATATGTAACGAGACAGTATCCGAGCAAACATGTAATGAAAGTCCATATTCAGATATTACTGTAGCTGCCGACACCTCATCTCCACATTTGTCATTAGCTATCTCCATCTAAAGCCCCAGTGTACCTTATAAAAATAAAGCAGCATAGAAAGAATGTGTCTCCTGTCTTTTTTTTTTTTTTTTTTCTTCCTGTCTGAGACAGGGTCTCTCTGCCTTAGTCTTGGCTGTCCTGGACCAGGCTGGCTTTGTAGACCAGGGTGGCCTCGAACTCACAGAGATCCGCCTGGCTCTGCCTCCTGAGTGCTGAGATTAAAGGCGTGCGCCACCTCACCTGGCAGTCTCCTGTCTTCTTACTCTGCCTAAATGAAGCACGAAAATGTAATATGCTACTACTCCAGAAACTCTGGGAGACCTTGCTCCTGACATCTAGGATATACTCAGCTCAGTGCAGTACACCCGCCTGTGGCACCAGTCTCGTCCATTTTCAAAACAGAACAGCCTCAAAGCATTTCCTGCATTTCCACAGCCCACAGAAGGCAAGAACTGATGACTCTTGTGTGGGCAGAATAGCAAGGCAGGAAGGGAGTCCCAGATGAGGCTGCTGCTTGAGAAGGAACCGTGCTGCTTCCTTCCTCCATCCCTGTGCTGCTCTATCTTCACCACCTGCCCTCCCCACCACGACCTTACTTGTGCTTGAAGCCCAAGCAGGGAAGAGCAGACGGAGAGGCTTCCTTGGCGTCTGCCTCCTTGGCCTCTGCCTCCCTGGCCTCTGCCTCCCTCTCCTCTGCCTCCTTGGCCTCTGCCTCCCTGGCCTCTGCCTCCTTGGCCTCTGCCTCCCTCGCCTCTGCCTCCCTGGCCTCTGCCTCCCTGGCCTCTGCCTCCCTCTCCTCTGCCTCCTTGGCCTCTGCCTCCCTGGCCTCTGCCTCCTTGGCCTCTGCTTCCCTCGCCTCTGCCTCCCTGGCCTCTGCCTCCCTGGCCTCTGCCTCCCTGGCATCCTGTGCCATGTGTACTTGAGCCCCTGAAGCTCAGATTTTTAACCATCCACCCTGCCCCTGCCCCTGCCCTTGCCCCATGTCTTATTTCAAGAGGGCGATGGCAGTGCGTGCCTGCTAGACTCGCTTCCTGTGTCCAGGCCTTCTTCCCTTAAGAGGCTTCAAAGGCCTGGAGGGCACTTTGAGAAGCTACCTTTTCAGCTGAAGGTGGATTGGAGGGGTGGCAAAGTGTTAGGCTTTCACGAGCCCCACCCTGGCAAAGTCAACTAAGAATGTCCTTTGGATGTTAGCATTGTGTGAAATTCTGGAGTCAGAGTGCTCCCTCTTCCGCTGAAGCATTTGCCATCTTGGGGTGGGTCGGGTGGGGTTGAGACTTGTCAATCCACCTCAAGCCTTTTTTTCTGTTGTGCTACAACTTGAACCCAGGACTCTTACGACTGTTCAGACTGTGGACCATCCCCTCTGGGTGTGGCTCTTTTTAGAGAGATTACCTGTGAAAACACCTTTAAACTAATGAAGAGAGCCTCTGTCAGTTTCTGAGGCCCTGCCTCTGTCCCATGCCACCACCTTCCACCTCTGCAGGCTCTGTTTTCAGCCTTGCTGTTGCACCCAGCACTCCTCCCCTTCCTACCCCACCCACCCACATGAGTTACATGGTCTCCTGTCAGTGACCACTCTTTTCTCAGTCCCCTCCCAACTTTGCTTCCCTTGAATCTGCACTGAACTGTGCTTCTATCACTTCAGCCATTCTTATTTTTTTTAATTGGTTGATTGAGTGTATATGAGTGCTTTGTTTGCATGTACACCTGCAGGCCAGAAGAGGGCACCAGATCTCATTACAGATGGTTGTGAGCCACCATGTGGTTGCTGGGAATTGGACTCAGGGCCTCTGGAAGAGCAGACAGTGCTCTTAACCATCCCTCTAGCCGTCAGACATTCTTATATAGCCTCGGCTCTGTTTCCACAGCACTTGATCTGAAAACCTTACCTGGTGTCCTAAGTTGTGCTAAAGAAAAAGCCACACTGCCTAAAATCCCCAGAACCGCTTTTACCATTGATCCACAGTCTGTAACAAGTCATGCCCCCCCCCCCCCGCCTTCCTTTCCTTACCCAAGAAATGGGCCCACCAGGCATCTGCCTCTGCAGTGGCTTGCCCTTAAATGTGATCATCAGAAGCAAATAGGTCCTCACAACAAATGCTGGGCCCATTTTTCAGATGGGAAAAACACAAGTTCGGAGAGATTGTCTGAAGTCAGACATAGGAGAGAGGTCATCCAGGCATATTATTAGTATGTCAGTTATGACACTACACTGTCACAGAAACGGACATAGCAATAAGGAAAGCTACCACTGCTTTAGAAGACACCTGCTTATTGCATGACAGGGCTTGGGAGAAATGGGGTTATATATCTAGTTACTACACTGAGCAGAGAAGCGTTGTCAGGACCAGAGCCTAGTAACTTCAGCTAACGGGGTAATGACCGAAGCCAAGTTGCCTGGGTTCAAATCCTGGGCAAGTGACAACACGCTTGTTTCTTCATTATTAAAATGAGAGAATGGTTTGCTTCAAAGCTGCATATGACACAATCCCAGGAGAGCTTAGTGGGGTGACTGGTAGCAAGGAAATAGACAATCAATAGCAAGGCTTCTCTCCTCAGCACCAGGAAGAACTGTTTTGGTGGTGTCCACTAACTCTACAAGCCACATTACCGCTCAGGAACTAGGAGGAGGGTTGATCCAAGTCACACAGACTTGGATTTGGACACTAGAGCAACTACTTTCTAGATGGGTGACTGAAGTATCAGTGTCTACACATTACCATGTCCTTTTATGTAGAAATACCACCTCCCCCCCCCACACTTCCCAGACCTGCTCAAGGCCTGCCAGTGCTGCCTCCCCTCAGAACCTGGCCCTCTGTATGGATACCAACCATGTATCAATGGGTCGCACTGCAGCTGCGGAAGTTGGGAGGAAAGGAGTGGCTAGGGCCTATGTGGAAACAGGAATGCTGGGAAGGGAGACTTGGGAGGTGGGGAGGACACTGAAAGTGACACAGAGCACTGACTTGATACCGGCAACTGTTATGTCTTGACAACCTGGCTCTGGCCACAGAGTAAGTGACATTTAGGAATCGTGTACTCACAGACTGAAGATGACCATGGGTTGGAGTAATGGCCCCTTCACCTGATTGATAAGAGGGCCCAGAGGGGAGGAATGTGTAGTCACACATGGCAAGCTGACAACCTCTTCAGCTGGGTTTCAGTCTTTGGGGCCCTGCGCAACATTTTTTCCAGTACCAATGAAGTACTTTTGGGGGGTACTGGGCCCTAAGACTACTAAAGGCATCATTCTATACGACAGAGGCATGGTAAGTATGTTGCACTGGAGAATCTGTGTCCCTGAGGGGACAAGACAATAAAAGGAAGGGCAGTGTTAAGAGGCTAACACATGAAGATGGTCTTAGGAACGCTATCACTTGGAGCTGTAAACAGAACACAGTAGTTTTAATAGATGGGTTGCAAGGACTTGGTACCAACAGAAATGTATGTCTAGATTATGCTGATTGAAATATACATAATAAATGCTAGCGTTTTGGTGAGAGAGCTCACGTGGGTAAAGGCATTTGCCATCAAGCCTGAGTTCGATCCCCAGACATGGTAGAATTCGCTCTTGCAGGTTGTCCTCTAGCCTACCTCCACATGTGTGCTACGAGACACCTGGCCCCAATCACACAAAATAAATGTAAAAAAAAAAAAAAAAGCTCTATTCTAGAGCCTTTGTTATTTATTTATTTATTTATAAGGCCACAGCCTTATAAGGCCAGTGAAATGCTTCACTGGGTAAAACATGTGCCATGCAAACCTGATAGTGTGATCCTTGGAACCCATGTATAGGTGGAAGGAGAGAACCGACTCCCAAAAGTCTCTGACCTCCACATACATCCTGTGCCATGCATGTTCCCACACTCACATTAATGATGACAATGGAAACCTGAAATTACACAAACATCTCAGGACATAAGTAGTCACAGTAATGCCATGAAGAAATGTGTGTGCAAGAGCATAAAATGGCCTCAGCATACGTTTTCCTGTTCCAAACCTGGAACTTCGCATAATCACCATCTAGATGAATAGAGAAAGAAGCTCTGATTGTTTATTGGACTTGCCAGTGGCATACGTTCATGCCTTGCTTGGACCTTGCTATCAGCTTTATGCCACCACCAGTGCATTTTTATTATTACATATTATTACATATATTTCACATGACATAGTCTCAAGTGTTTCAGCACACGACATTTGTGTAGAAAACTATCAGAAGCTTGCCTTTTAGGATGACTGCCGTTTGTTGTCTACATGTAAGAACCAGTATCTGAAAATATATTTTACACCTGATGCATCCTTTCCTAGTACATAACAAAAGTAGCAAAGGCCCAAGAATCAGAAAGTGAGAAAGTGTAATTCTCTCCTTTTGCAAATCCAAGATAGGGACAAGGCCAAGGGAACATGGGCCTGCTTTAAACTGTTTGCAATTCAGCGCCTCGGTTTCATTGGTGTTAGCACAAGCAATGTGTGTTCTAGTCTTATGGAATCACATCACCTATGTGTGTACATACATGTATGAACACATCTGTGTGCCCTGGCACTGGAATTGAAGGATAGCGCTGCTCTCTTCTTCACTGGTCGCAAGTGCATAGAAAAAGGCAAGCATATTTTGGTTATATGTCCTAAGCCTGAGTATATACTGAAGGACAGGCCTGGGGATCAAGGCAGAAAAAGCTGTAAGTACACAACATTTAAAGGAATTAGTCGTACTCCACGAGACAACAGCCAAGTAGTACATTGTGTACGCAAAAGAATGATGCGCGTTTTGTGTTTAAGGCCCACTATGTACTTCAAGACAAAGCACCAATGAAAGCATGAATGACATTGATGGTTCCAAGTTTATAGTTTCTGATTCTGATCATTAGAAGATATCAGCACTGGACAGGGGTGAGAGCTGAATTTGAAAATGTTCATATGTATAGGCAGTACTGTGCCATTATGCAACCTGTGGTGTATATTAGGGAATATTTGGCACAACTCTTATGGGCATTTGGAATTCCTCACACAATCTATTATGTTCTCTACAAGATCAAATTGTGTTTTGAGTTGTAGTATCACAATTAAATACAATAAACTATTTCAGGGTTTCAGTAGATCCTGGAATAGAGACACTCTTTGAGGAATCCCTTCAAACAACACAAACATGGATAGAAAACGTAAGAAACAAACAATAGAGATTTTTTTTTGAAAAGGAAAACAGAAACCATTTTAATTAAAACTTTCACTAGAGAACAAGATGATAATAGCATTTTCTCAAGTAGTGTCAAGGTTGACTGTTGACTAAGGTTTTTTGTTTTCCTTTTTTTTTTGAGGGGGGATGGGTGGTGTTTGCCAGTTTTGTGATGCAAGAGATTCTTTTTGAGTCTTGGCCTTAGGAGTTTTAATACAGAGTGGAAGATGAGCAATATCCCAGGCTCCATGGGATTTACATATCTAACCAGGGAGGAAAAAAAAAAAAAAAGAAGAAGAAGGTTAGAATCAGTGTTTATGGTGTCACAGTACCTCAGCCCCGGCCTACCTTTGGGGTGACTACTGGACCAAGCACTCTGAATATTCTGACACCCTGATGTCTTTTCTAAATGTTCCCCTTATCAATGCCCAAGGAGCCCATACTGCTTTTGACAAGGAGAGCTGTTCATGTGTGTGTGTGTGTCTGTGTCTATGTGTGTGTGATGCATGTGTGTATATATATATGTGTGTGTGATGCATATATATGTGTGTGTGTGTGTGTGTGTGTGTGTGTGTGTGTGTGTGTGTGCACTATATCCCCTGAATGTGGAGGCCAGAGTTAGATATCCAGTGTTGTCTTCTATTTGGCTCTCTGCCCTCTACTGTACTTGTCTGGCAGCCAAAGGAGCAGGGGCCCAAAGAAAGCCAGATTTTGAAATGTTTTATATGTGGCAAGAGATTTGAGGCATGCAAATTATCATAAAGTTACATATTCTTTCAAATCTAACTTAATGGAAAATTCTTCTAGATCATTCCTCCAGACTCACCGCTATCTTCCTCCTCGCTTCTGAATGGCATCCTGGAACAGCCGGAGGCCAAGGGATTCTCAAGTGTCTGTGTTCTTCCAGCTGTAAGTAGGTGTGACAAAGCCTTTGTTAAAGGGGCAGAAACCAACTTGCCTCTTTTCTTATCATCCAAAGGTGCCTGAGGACCTTGGTAGGGTATCATAGATTCCTTTGAATCTTGTTTGTCAACATCCAGAGTGGTCTTTATGACAGATGATTCAGTAGTTGTGTGACTAAGGTCTATAATTTTGTCACAAATCCATTTCTGATTGGTGGTGATACTCTGAGTAGATCGAAGGGTGGTGCTTGCTTCTTTTGTCTTTCGCCATTTTATTGGGTGGGCAGTAGGTGTTTTTTTAGTAGGCATCCTGGAATGAAAGATTGTAGTTAGACTCCTAATTATTCCAAAACTGGGAAAGGAGCTTTCTCATTTAACTTCTGAGAAGTGCCTTGGGAATAATAAATCAACTTTCCACATACTAGAATGAGAAGGTTAGAAGGGACCTTGTAGATCACAGAACACACTGGCATTCAAATAGTATCCTAGAAAGCCCAGGGCACAAGGGCAGCTGAGCGTGTGTGCGTGTGTGTATGTGTGTGTGTGTGTGTGTGTGTGTGTGTGTGTGTGTTTGTGCGCGTGCGGGCACGCACGCACGTACAGGGAGATCCTTGATGTCCTGCTCAATCACTCTCTGCCTTATTCCTTTCAAACAAGCTTTCTCTCTAGACCTGGAACTGACCTGGCAGCTTGACAGCCTTACAGATCCTCCTGTCTCTATTCCTCCAATCCCAACACTGGGGCTACAGGTGGACATCCGGCCACACCTGGCCTTTTGTGTGGATGTTGGGATTTGAACTCAGGTCCTCATGCTTGCACAAGTGCTTTTACCCACTGAACCAAGGACACAGATTGTAAAGAGCAAGTAGAGAATTGGTACAAGAATTGAATCTGGGTACCTCCTTTTAACTATTACCAGAACCTAGCCTCTTAGCAGACATGTACTCTAGTAGGCCTCAGAGCTAATTTTTCAGGGTATCACCTGGGCAGCGTTCATTTTCAACAAACAATTCCCATTCTCCCAACTTAACCTCTGAGTCTGTTGGCCACATGTGAAAGAAGCATATGACTATCAATCTCCGCGTGGCAGTGAAAATGAAGACAGGTCATGTCTGGTTTACACACTTCATAGATGAACCCACATTTATCGTGCAAACACAAGCAATTTGGTGTCAGATTGCTCTGGATTTGAGTTTGACAAATAAAGCCTAAAGCCTCTGTGTACCTCAGTTTATTTGTCTTTTTGTTTGTTTGTTTTGTTTTTTAAATTAATTTATTCTTATTACATCTCAATGGTATCCCATCCCTTGTATCCTCCCATTCCTCCCTCCCTCCCATTTTCCCCTTACTCCCCTCCCCTATAACTGTGACTGAGGGGGACTTTCTCCCCCTTTATATGCTCCTAGGGTATCAAGTCTCTTCTTAGTAGCCTGCTATCCTTCCTCTGAGTGCCACCAGGTCTCCCCCCCACACAAGGGACACGGTCAAATATGAGGCACCAGAGTACGTGTGAAAGTCAGACCCCACTCTCCACTCAACTGTGGAGAATGTTCTGTCCATTGGCTAGATCTGGGGACAGATGGGAGGACATTCTATTGGGACTCTAGATGAGAGAAGCATGGGAGAATAGCAAAGTAGAAGGATCCAGAGGGTCCTAGAAACCGACAAGAAGAACATTATGATAGGCAGATTTGGGCCCAGGGGTCCCGCTCAAACTATGGCACCAGCCAAGGACAATACAGGCCATAAACTTCAAACCCCTACCCATATCTAGCCAATGGACAGGACATTCTCCACAGTTCATTTGTCTTAAAGGGGCATGGGTGATGATTTTGACCAGCAAGACTGCTGTGGGCATTATTTTGTTTCCATTAAGCCGGGTGCTTGACATGTTTAGTGTATGAGAACTAAGTAATCAATATTGTCCAGGAGTCTACGAATCTCATTCATACTTCTCCCACATTTATTTGGATAAGTAAGGTGCCTAAGTAACTCACCTTGAGGGTTTTGCTTGAGTTGTAGAGTCTTTTATGTACTTTTGTATGTCAGGTTTCATGTTCCCATGAAAATATATTTCTCGCTTGGTATCGATCTCACCAGATCCCGCTTGTAAAAACACTAGCTTTTGAGGCTTTCTCTTGGCATTTTTTGGACACTTTTTGAGTTTGGTAGATGAAGCTTCCATTCCTGGAGCGGGCAGAAGATAATTAAAGCTGGAACTTTAACAACAAAGACAAAACCTCTGATCCTGGTGTGATAGGACAGGGGTCCCTGCCTGAGGCAGGAAGGAGCAGACAGGCAGCAGTCTGGGGAACCAGGCCCAGCTTAGCCTGAGCAGCCTCAACATGCCAGGCCAGTTGAGGGGCTAATTTGCCTGGCTCTTAAATCACTAGTGGTAATGAGGAACACATCTTTATGGAATGTCCTCTTTTTTTTTTCTACTAAGGGCTGATGGGCCAAAGGTCAGGACTATTCCTTGCTTCCTACCCCTTGCTCCAGATGGCCCACCTAGCCGATTCTGCCTTTGAGTCTGGTTTTACTTCACGTGCTCCTCACTGCCTTCAGCTCTCCTCTCATTCAAGAGCAGACCCTGGGGCTCTCTCTAGTCACGTGTTCTGACTGCATTTTTCACTAGATATCTTAAACCCAGGCCTTTTTTGGTAATATCACTCTTTGCACATGTGTGTAACCGTGAGGAACAAGCGAACCTGATGGAAATATCTCCAGAGAGTCCTCATCACTTTTGGATTCACCGTCATCATTGGCTTTACCTTCGTCATTGATGTCACTCTTTTTGGATGTACAATTATTGGATATTTCTAAAGCCTGTGGTTAGTAGAGAAAGTCATGATTATATGTATTTAATCATCCTGGTTTAGAATTTAAAAGATGTAAGAAAATCCTAGACTGATGGCTAATGTTTCGCATTTCAAAGAAAAGGTTTAAAAAAAACCCCACAAAACAAGCTCTTTAACTGCCTCCTGATGGGCAGGTGGTCTTAATTCTGTCTTTCAGCTAGGGCTACACTCAAGCATGAACTGTTTTCTTGAACAAGAGCACAGGGCCTACGGCCCTCAACTCACATTCGTCCTCTGCTCAGAATACTAGTGAAGCCAGGGTGGGGGCAATCAACAAAGAACAAGAGGATGTCAGGAGCAGCTGCTGACACAAAAGGTCTTGGGCCAATGAGTTGACTGAGATTTGAGGTGGTGACTGAAAGTGCTTCTCAGCAATGACATTTCTATCAGACCCTGCCAGGCTCCTGGATGGTGGGGATAACTACCACCAGGTAAAAAGAGCAGTTTGTGGGCTAATGTAAATGGCCCAGAATGTAGAGGAAAAACAAGCCTTGAGTGAATGGAATACATTCTGAAGACTTGGCAGGAGAAGCAACTAGAAAACAGATGCAAAAACCAGTCACCAGAAAGGGGGAAGGACTACATTCACTTGCTGAAATGAAGAACTCTGGTTGACACTGAAAGATATTAAAAGATTTGGATACATACCTCCAAAGGACTCCTACTTAGAGTAGGCAAAAAGTCCTGCAAATCAGTAGGGAAAGTAGGTAACAAATAGGCAGATGGACACATGATGGGAGAAGGCATGTCACCAAAGTGGATGTCCAGGGGTTCAGTAAATATATAAAATGCATTTAAGTTATCAGCAGATGTTGATAAAAATCAACATTAACTTCAGGAGCAGAAAATGAAAATAAGACAAGGCACAGATTGGGAGAAGACAGGACTACAACATACACCACCACCACAAAGGCCGGCTCTGTAACATTCAAGGGAGTATTTGAAAAAATAAGAAAAGACAAACTGCTCCAAAGTTTTAGGCAAGAAGACCTAAGCAAGCAGTTCACACAAGAGAACATGAAAGCAAACTAGAGATAGAAACAACAACGACGACAACAACAACAACAGCCACCACCACCACCAAGCTCTGGGCTTTTAAGGACCAGGAAAACACAAATGTAACACTGTCTTCATTACCAGCAGGCTGGTAAAAATGAAGAGAAGCCAAGAGCAGGAAGCAAGAGGAACTCGTGTACACTCATGGAGGACTGGAGACTACCTTTGAGATAGTCGCATATGCCTTCCTTGTCTCCTTCCTTATTTCCTCAACCCTCTATTTAAAGGGAAACAAAAATGTAAATGTGAAAGAGATTAAAATAAGACAAAACAGTGGCCCTGAAGCAGGCAGTCACCCCACTTTATAACAGGCAATGCCTGTGATTGTCCCAAAACCACAGTCTTAACAAAAGTTTTGGGGTGGCAACTGGGTTCCTCTTCTGTCCCTGGTTTCACCAATAAAATGCTGTAAGTGGCAGCAGTTGCTCTTACTGTCACAACACAAACCCAAATGGCAAGTCCATGCTCCTTTTTTGACGTTTGTGGAAATTCATGTTCAACTAAACACATACCATTGCAAACCATTAGGACTCTCAGAGCCCGGCTACAGATAGCCTTAATGAGAACAGTGCACTTCAATGATGCCACAGTTGTATGAGATCTTGGTCCTAAACCAACAGAAAGCAGAAGCAGCATGTACTCCAGAGAGGGGAATATGGTGAGGAAACTTTTGGTTTGCTGGCTGCCTCTGAGTGACAGAGATCTTGTCATACCCTAGCCCAGGCAGAGACTACTAGATGAACCATACGGAGTGACATGAAATGAGGCCCTACCTTTATAAACAATCCAAATGTTGGCCTTTCAAAGAGGCCTCCACTTTTTCCCACCATATGTACTACTACTCCAGCCCAGCTTAGAAGAAGCTCTAACTTCCATTTACCTTTGTCAGTCTGGAGACATCCTGCAAAAGGCACACTGATCCTACAGGTTCGACATATTGAGACATGGCTAGAATGCCAACCATGAGGTACAAGTACCACCTATTTTAGAAGCCAGTCTTTTGTATAGAAGTCAAGCAACCACAGTGGGCAGACAGTGGGGACTAACACATACCGGAAGCAGGACTTTCAGAAAAATATGCTGATAACTTTCAGCTAACATTAATTAACTTTGTGTTACATGAAACAGGGACTTACCTTTTTCCTTTCAATTTTTTCTTGCAAAAATTTCAGTCTAAGTTTTTCCTGCTCCTTCTTTCTCGTCTTAGCACTCTCCTCAGATTTCATCATGACACTGTCCCCTTTCTAGGAAATTTGTGCAAAAATGTCATTAATTTCAAAATATGTAAATGACAAGAACATTTTAGTTTTAAAAAATTAAATTAAATTGTTGCAAGCTGGGTGGCCCCTTAGTATCTCTTTTCAAAGATTGAGGTTAATGTCTGAAATGTTTCAGTCATCAAGGTCACCCTTCTGAACATTTGCCCACCTTTAAACTGGTGGTCCTCAACTTTCCTACAGTTCCTCAGGCTGTGGTGACCTCCCTCCTCAACCATAACATTCTTATCATTGCTACTTCATAACTGTCATTTTGCTACTGTTATCAATTGGAATATAAATATCTGATATGCAAGACATCTGATGTATGACCCCTATGAAAGGGTCCTTTGACCCTTCAAAAGAGGTCATGACCCACAGGATGAGAACCACTGCTTTCAAAGTATGTGTTTTTGGGTTGTGACCACAAGGACTTAAATTTCTTACATCCCTTAAAAGCTATGGGAAAATTTGTAAAAAGTTCCCTGCCAAGGAAATGCAAGTATAACCCAAGTGTTTAAGGAGCTTAGTCGTACCCAGTTCTGATGAATGGTACGCTGAAGCTGGGGATGTAAATTGGGCTATGGCCTTGTGCTTTTTGGAGACTGTAATGTAAAAGTGCAGCAAGCGAATGCCTTGTCTGCTCAATGGCCCAGCCTGTTGCTTTGCATTGCAAATGCACATTCTAAACTGGTAAACTCAAATGCAGTCAAAGTGTCAAGGCCACCAACCTGTAACTGTTCCTTCTGGTCTTCTGCTGACTCAAAATGTCTCTTTGTCAGACATTGTTCTTCCAGTTCATCTTTGTGTGGTGAGAATTCTTCTGTTGGACTTTCATCCAGTTTCTCTGCCATAACTTCTGATTTCCTAGTAACACTGAGGGCATTTAAACGACAGTGTTTTCCTTAGCTGCTAGTGTATATAACTTGCAGGAGGATGTAAGCATTTATGGTGAAATTGCTCGCATATAGTAATATAATTTCCATTAATGGCAAATTTACTATAATTTCTGGGTTCTTACTTTCCAAGAGTTATGTAATCTCACCCTTTTTAAAGGAGGGAATACAAAACAAGCCTTTGCGTATACAGAAGGAGTTCTTTTTTTGTTTGTTTGTTGGTTGGTTGGTTTTTTTGAGACAGGGTCTCTGTGTGTTAGCCTTGGCTGTCCTGGACTTGCTTTGTAGACCAGGCTGGCCTCGAACTCACAGAGATCCACCTGCCTCTGCCCTGCTCCATCATTGCTTTCTAATCAAGTATGTATGATAAGAAAGAAATTTCAAAGTTTGGACTCCCACCAACAGTTAGGGATAGAAGGGATTATTCTGTGCTAACCTTCGTTTTGTCTCGTGGTGCTCTTTCTCCAATTTGCTTTTTTCTTTGTAAGCACGATGTATCTCTAACAAAGCTTTTGAAGCTTTCGCGGCCAATTTGTTCCTTGGCATACTTTTAGTACCAGATTCTAGTTTAAAGAAACATGCGAAAGAGTTGATTAGGGATCTTATTTCCTCTTAACACCACAAAGAAGTAAATGGGACCCCCCCCCTCAAAACAGTAAAAGAAATACAGGAGCACAGATAAAGATTAGTCACATGCTAATTCGGGAAATTGTTCAAAAGCCCCAGCTCCTCCCTAACAATAGACTTAGCATGTTGTCTCTTTCAAACAGTACATATTCAAATATTCAAAATGCAAGGATGTGCGTCTGCTTTGATTTAACTACTTAGAGGCTGGTAAATCAAGGACTTTATGAGGGAAGATTAAAGTATGCTGAAGCCAAGTTTATGCCTGATCCAAATGAGGAAGCAAAAAAATCTTGAATACTCAACCAATCAAACCATATCTAGCATATGTGTGGAATCCGCGCATCACTTTTATTGACATTTATCTAATCTTTGACAACTATATACATGTGGTTATCATACAGTGGCTAGCTGTAGTAGCAAAAGAAGCCAAGACTATCAGTGAAATAAGGTATATTTTAACACATAAATATTAATTATATTTTATAGGCTATCCTGGAACTTACTCTGTAGACCAAGCTGGCCACAAACTCACAGAGATCCATTTGCCTTTGCCCCTTCCATGCTGGAATTAAAAGTGTGGACCACCATGCCCAGCTCAAGATGGAGGTATATTAGAATGTTTAGTTTATATAACTAATTTTGTTGTTTTAGATAAACTACGCAGAAATCAAGATTTCAAGACAACAAGAACAACTAATTCATAATAAAAGATCATTTGATACAGAGAATTCCCTGGAATTTCTTATAAAAACAGAATTCCCTAGTATGTTTGAGACCAAGTAGCTTTGGCATGTGTAAAAATGCACATGAATGGGCAAAGTAACAGTGTGGACTTTTAAGAACATGGATTTGGCACAAGTCAGGGCATGCCACATGTCATGTATGTACAGGGAAACTGGCCTACATCTGATGAAAATGAATTCACTCACAAGTAGCTAGATGCTAGATAAACTAAGAACAAAGCAATATATGAACTGGAAGGGCCCACTATGGTCACAGACAATCCTTCCCCATTCAACTTAAGCTTTCAACAGTTCTTCCAAAACTAAAATTTGCAAACAGAAGGGTGGATAAGAAAGCAGAGAAGCAGCATTCCAGTGGAGCAGTGCTTGGTTAATTCTCTTTATCTAAAAGAAAGACCTCGCCCCAAAGTCCTGTGAATTAGGGAATACAATCATAATACTCAAGTACATCAACCAAAATACATTTCTTAGGCAAAGAATTTACCTGTTTTGATCATAGGCTTTTGAATGGTTTCTTTTTTCCTGTCTACAGGACCTAATGAATTTGGCACATATAGGACATTCTGAACTGGGATTATTCTGTAGGTTAGAGAAGTTGTTGCTGATACTCTTATGATTGGTTCAGGGGGTGGAGGTCGGATCCTTTTATTCTGCTTACTGTAAAAAAGTAACAAATGTGTGCTGATTACTTTTCAGTATATAAATTTATACAACGCAATACATTGATACTATCAGGTAATTATATTATGGAAATTTCTATAATGGACAAAGTAAAGCTACTTCACTTTCCCCGTTTGCAATTACTTGCCTTGAATACTATATCATTTCACGTAGGAAATACTGACATGACATTTGTTCCAGTAAAAAGCTTATAAGGAGTAACTGCAAATAGGTTACTTACAGTGCCTTCATTGGAGAAGGTGGGCGGCACCCAAGGGTGGGAGATGATGGCCATTTGTAGCATGGTATGAGGGTTGGTGGTTGTCTCTTGATGGTAAAGCTTACTTTTCTTTTGCCCATTTCGGGGTTCTGAACACACCAATTCAATAAGATAAAAAAAATTACTAGCAATTCTTACACTATATCTATTTTTCATAAGAGAAATTCTGAGTAAAATAGTGTCATAGTTCCTGAAACCTTCACTTTTAATTCATGAAAATTAGATACATTTTTCCTAAGCTAAGAAGTCCCACAGTACAAGTACATCACAGAAATACACTTTAAACTTTGAATACATTTTGAATCTAATTCCTTTTTTAAACCTCACTGAACAGTCTAGAATATTCCTCAAAAACCTTTTTCCACAAAGTAAGGAAACACCTCACTTTACCTCCTTAACAAATCTTGGAAGAGTCTCTCCCTTTAGCCATGGGAGATGTTTTTATGTCTTGGGAGGCATTTTCCCACTTACCTAAGGTGAAATTTCCACCATCACCTCAAGGAATGCTACCACACTCACCTTGCCTCGGCTGTGCTCGCACACTCACCTTGCCTCGGCTGTGCTCGCACACTCACCTTGCCTCGGCTGTGCTCGCACACTCACCTTGCCTCGGCTGTGGCTGTGCTCGCACACTCACCTTGCCTCGGCTGTGCTCGCACACTCACCTTTGGTGATGTTTCAATATTTGCCATAGGCTGTCCTTTCATAGTTGCTTCAAGGTGTAATTCCCCACTGGTCTGAAGAAGTTTTTCTGTTTTTTCCTCTGAGATGACTTCCACCCTTGCTAAGTCAGCTGAGACATCCATGTTGACAACAGGAGATATTTCCGTACTTAAAAAGGAGCATGGTCCCATACTTAGGCCAGTAGATGAATCCTCACTCACAAAGGGGAATAATCCAATACTAGAAGAGCCGCCCACACTCATCGTGGGGAGCTCATCAACACTTGATTTAGGGTGTCTTGTTAAGTTCACATCAGTGAGTTCTTCAATAATCACCTTGGGAGACTCATCTGCCTTAACATTAGAGACCTCCCCTGTGCTCTGGAGTATTACTTCCACATTAGTCTTAGATGATCTGACCATGTTAGCCTGGGAGGGCACTTCCAGGTTCATCTTGGGTGGGATTTCTGTATTCACATTTGCTGGCCCCTCAACATCTGCCTTGAGAGGTGTTTCTATTTCCTTTGTGGGTATTGTTTCTAATTTTGATGCAACTGGCATTTTTTCTGATGGTTTAGAAAACATTGCAGAAGATTTGAGCTCGTCACTAGTAAACATTGGTACAGTAACAGAGCGAAAAACATATTTGCTCGTACCTATAAGTGAAATAAGAAGACAGAGTAAAATTCCATATAAAGGTAGTAATTTGACCAGATGAAAACACTTGGTGTACATAGTATAAGAACAGAGAAAAGGGAGCCAGGCATGGTGGTGCACACGTGTAATCCCAGCATTCAAAAGGCAAGTGACATGCAGATCTCTCTGAGTCTGAGGCCAGCCTGGTCTACAAAGAAAGTCTAGGACAGCCAAGGCTACACAGAGAAAGACTGTCTCAAAAAAGCAAAGCAAAGCAAAACAAAACAAAACAAAAACCCAAAAAGAAAAAAAAAACAGAGAAAAGTAGCTGTTTAAGATGAAATTATAGGAATTTCAAACAAAATAGGAATTGTTTAGTGAAATGTAGCATAGACATAAAGCAGAACATCAGAAACTTAGTATTACAGAAGCAACAACAGAATTCCTGGAATATCACTGGCTTAATACAAATGAAAATAAGCTGGCCCTATAAAGTAGATGCTTGTAGCAAAACATTTTTATTTGGATCACATTGGATCTCAAAATCTCTACCACATTTTAAAAAGACATTTAAAAATTTTATGTGCAAGAGTGTTTGCCTGCATGTGTGCACATGTGTGTGTGTGTGTGTGTGTGTGTGTGTGTGTGTGTGTGTGTGTGTGTGTGTGTGTACATATGCATGCCTGGTGCCCTCAGAAGGTCCTCTACAAGAGCAGCAACTGTTTTCAACTGCCAAGCCAGGCCTAGAGATTATGTAAAATCTGCCATATTTGAGTATTTTAGAACAGAGTTAACAAAGAACATTTTCTCGTACTAAAAACTCTATTAAAACTGGACATGATAAGTGTAGACAAAAACATTCATCTTGAGGTTGCACACACGAATAAATGCAAGAATGATTTTTAACAATAAACTGTCATTTGACTGGACTAAATTGCCAGAGATATCTAAGGAGGAGGTGAGGCCACCACATAACACAGTAGGAAGGAAAGAATGCAGGGTATATCAGAACTATTTCCCACCCTCTGTCTCTATAGAGGAACTCTCACGTGGAGAACCAACTTTCTAAGGGATTCTACAGATAAGAACTCTGACAGACACAATGGCCATATCTGCTGACAAAAATTCACTGCCAAATACTACCTGGGATTGAACAAATGTCTCTTGTCAAAAGTGAACTTTTTTGTCAATGTTTTGCTCCTGTAAATCTTTATGTTTATAAAAATCCCTACCATAAATGACCTTTCTCTCCAAAGGATTTAATCTGACTCAATTAACTCAGTCTTCCGTAGTAGTGCAGATGATTATGAATACTTGGTTACATGATTTGCTATGTGGGCATGCCTGTCTGTGGGACATTTTCTTGATTGCTGATTGACGTGGGGTCTGCTTTCTATAAGAAATGTATCTGATGAGCAAGCCAGAGCGGAACAAGACAGGAAGCAGTGTTCCTTTGTGGTTTCTACCTCAAGCTCCTGCCTGAGTTCCTGCCTTGGCCTCCTTCCATGATGGGCTACAAGCTGTACGTCAAGCAAACCCTTTCTCTAAGATGCTATTGGTCAGTCTTTTATCATAGCAACAGAGAAGTAACTAGAACAGTATGAAACAATACAAGAGGCACATGAAAGAGAAGTAGTAGGGGAGAAAAGTTGTCAGAAAGAAATCATTTTAAAGCTAGGCTTTGTAGCTGAGGCCTCAATGTCAGCTCCCCAGAGGCTGAGATAGAAGGATCACTGTGGGGTTACAGCCAGCCTGGACTATGTCAGGGTTACAGTGTGATATCCTGTCCAAAACCAAACAAGCAGAAGAAGAGGCAGTGGGGTGAGGGTGGGGTGGGGAGTGGGAGGAGCCTCCAGATGGCTCAGTTGGTAAAGGCACTTGCCACTAAACCTAAAGGGTTTGAGTTCAGTCCCTGGAACCCACATGGTAGAGAGAGCTGACTCCCACAAATTGCCCTTTGACCTCCCCCCCCCACACACTGAGGCTTATGTGCACATGTATATGTACATGCATATACACAATCAATCAATACATATAAAAATAAAGAGAACTTGAAAGACTATAAACTTACTATTTCAGTAATAATTATGATTTTTGTACAAATATAGGTAGTAAAACACAAAAGTAAGAGGGTAAAGCTCTGTTTAAAATGGGGCCAGTAATTTACAATTTCCAGATGAGAATTCATGACATGTTTGAAGTGAATCAAAAAAGATAGTCCTTCAGTACAAATCTATTTACATGAATGCTGTCTAATTTATTTATTCAGCTTTACTCTAGACTCCCTATCATATGCCAGGAATTTTGTACCTCATGGAAAAATAAGATTCTTTTATTTTATTCTTACCATAGTCCATTATTTTAGTTCAAGAAGAGGTAATTTGGATGGCAGTTTCTTGAATGAATTAAAAAAAATGTTTCTTTTAGCTCACCAACAGTGGTGCATACCTTTAATCCCAGCACTTGGAAGGGAAAGGCAGGTGGATCTCTGAATTCTGTAGACCAGGACAGCCTAGTCTACAGAACAAGTTCCAGGATATCCAGGGCTACACAGAGAAACCTGTATTGAAAAACCTACCAACCAACAACAGAAATGTTTTTTTTTTTGAGACTATAGGATAATTGCATCATTTCTTCCTTCCCTTTCCTCCCTCCAAATCCTCCCATATACCTCTGCCCTTCCTTGCTCTCTCAGATCCATGGCCTCTCTTTTCATTACTTGTTGGTAAATGCATATATACATTTATGTGCCTAAATGTAACCTGCTCAGTTTGTATGTTACTCATATGTATGTTTTCTTGAACCATTTTTAAAAAAGATTTATTTATTATGTATACAGTGTTCTGCCTGCACACCAGAAGAGGGCACCAGATCTCAATATAGATGGTTGTGAGCCACCATGTGGTTACTGGGATTTGAACTCAGGACCTCTGGAAGAGCAGACAGTACTCTTAACCTCTGAGCCATCTCTCCAGCCCCTTGAACAACTTTTTAAGCAGCATCAAATCTGAGCTAAACACACTTCTTTAAACCAGTATTTAGGATCTATACTTAGGAATAATTACTCACTAGGCCTGTTGTTGTCCAGGTCAACACTAGAAGGTAATTGGTTCTCTTTTCTAGTTCGAGAGGAACATTGTTTACTTGCTGTTCTTCCTAAACATCAAATGCAAAGGAATATTACTTTCCTAGAAACTACTTAAGATTTCATGAGTGAGTCACTCATTTTATTAAACAGTTTAAAAATCTTCTCAACTCTTGCTTGTAAGAATTTAATTTCAAATATTATGTTGTGTACACCTACAAGTTACTTAGAAAATGATCAAAATCATTAGGCAGTGGTGGCGCACACCTTTGATCCCAGCACTCGGGAGGCAGAGGCAGGCGGATCTCTGTGAGTTTGAGGCCAGCCTGGTCTACAGAGTGAGTCCAGGACGGCCAAGGCTACACAGAGAGACCCTGTCTCGAAAAAAGGACATTAATGAACATAAATGTAACCCCTATATTACTTACCGTATTTTTCACTGTTGATCGCACCACCCTCCCACGACCACCTTTTCTGCTGTTGATCAACACGTTTGCATCGTTCCATTGTACGAGACACAACGGCCTTGAATTTTTCCTATTTAAAAGAAATGCCAGACCATTTTATATGGTGACTATAGTACCACAATTTTTAATTACGGTTCCTAAAACTAACTCCATCACCACATGTCTTTTTCCAGTAAGTGAAGGTTTAAAATAGTTGGAGACAAGGTTCAAATTCATCAATGAATACCAGTGCTGTCCCAAAACAACTTGTTTTTATCTTGTGGCTACTATGTCAAGGAATTGGCCGTCTTCCCTGTAAAAGACCTTTACACATACTAATCATACCTGCACCTCACTATGCTTGCCTACCTCTATTTTCACTTCTGCTTGATTCCCTTAGTCATTTATTTTACCATCTGGTATGATCTATTTTGTAAATACTTTATTCTTTGTGAAAAGAAACCGGAAAAGGTGACCTGCCTAGAAGTCAAATGTATGCCAAAGTTATTTATCTATTATGTTTATATCTATAACAGCTTATATCCTGGTACTAAGTTTC
The DNA here is from genome assembly GCF_903995435.1 of Acomys russatus. NCBI lineage: Eukaryota > Metazoa > Chordata > Mammalia > Rodentia > Muridae > Acomys > Acomys russatus. The sequence goes on from NC_067169.1 coordinate 108,301,266, forward strand.
TTTTTTCTTTTTTTTTTTTAAGGCAAGCAATGTGTTTATGTTGACCTCATCTGCAACCTGAACCAGTCAAGATAACAGCCACACAAATCCCAGGTCACCCTCTGGTAGAACAGTACATGTGTGCTCAGGGGTTTTTCATCCCTATACTGTAATATACCATGAACTATGTTCCAGTAAGAAAATCAACTTCAGGGCCAGGGGTTTTCTATTTCCTAACAGCAACTGTTATACAACAGCGTCTTTACAGTGCCTGTCCTGTTCCTCTTAAGCCAAAGAGAAATCTATTAGCCTACTTACAATGTCCATGTACTAGGCTCTGGCTGGGCCTCCTCCTCACCAGCTCTTTGGGCTTGATACCCTTTAGCCTTATTTTCTCCTGCCATATCTCTGGTTCCCTTTCTGTCTATACTGACATTTGCCTCTGTTCTGTTCTGTGTTTTCTTTCTCAGCCTCCTCTTTTACTAAGACGGGACTGTCTTGGACTGATTCTGTCCACCAGGGACCCTCCCTCACTCTGTATTGCCTCCTAATTTATGTTTGTTGATTGATTGTCAAACTGTCTAAATGGTTCATACTCTCTAAGGCAATCACAAAATTGGGTACGTTGGAAGAAATCAGCCTGCCAGATGGGACCTGACAGAGGTAGGATGTTGGGTTTGGAGTCTTAATACAGGTGGTAGACAAGAGTTCTGAGCTAACTCTAGGCTAAGGTACACCATGAGCTGCATTTTGAAGGCAAACAGGCCCAAGTTTCTGGACTCTCAAGTTTCCTCTCTCCTCCCTGATTTAAGTGTTTCAGCACTTGAACTGAGGGACACGAAAATGGAAGGAAATAGTGAGGTGAGGTTGTTGCCTTCGTCTCTACAGGGTCAGGGAACACAGAGAAGGACTAAACATTTGAGATGTACATGACGCCAACATCCCATGGACAGCCTCTAAAGTTGTTTACTTTTTGTTCCGCCTGCTTTAGTTTTCTTTTTTCTTCTGCAGACGCTCGTTTTCGCTCATCTTTTTCTTTCTGTTCCCTGAGTTTGCGGTGTTTTTCTTCCAGTTGTTTTTCGTACAGCACTTTTGCCTTTTGTTGTTTCTCAAAGAGTTGTTTTTCTTTGTTAGCTGAAAGAGTCCAAGTACATTTTCCTGGAGTTAAAGCCAAGAAAAGGTTTCCACACCACACACATAGAAGGAAGAAAATGTTTATCTTATTATCATTCTAAAGACAACCTGGTCCAGCGAACAACATGTACAGTCTAGATGTGTGGCCAGTGAAAAACCACTTTTTACTAGGTGTTCACTGAACTGTGAATTGGCATGTCTAAGCCAGATGAGTCTTGGCCTAGCCATATGAAAACCCCAAAGGAAGAAAGAAAGGTTTCCTTTTATGTGGCCTTTTTTGCTAGTTAGACCTAAAGGCAAACTCTATCAGAAAAAATATGCCCTTTAAAAATGTAAAGAAACACATGGGCTGAATCTATACTTTGCTTCATTCTGCTCTGAAACTTCTTGCAAAGTAAGGCCTCACTTCTCCAGATAACGCTCAACAAGCAGGAGTTGCGTGAGTAAGATTGAAAAGTGTATTCAATGATATAAGAGCATGTTTTGCTAGTCAGAGTTTCTCTGAGTGTAACCAGAGGACTCCTGTCTGGGCACTCATAAAATATTCTCCCTAACACATTACTGTCTATCTCTGCCACCACGATAAAAAAAAAAAAAAAATCACTTATACTCTTCCGCTGGAATAACCTTGAGCATCTATTTTGGCAGTTCATTTAGATCAAAGAAGAAGTACTTAGAGTTGCAATCACGATCCCAAATTGTGGAAAGTCTTAATTTATACCAGGTCCCATTTTTCACTGAAATCCCACCCTGCTTTTCCCTGACAATTGTTGAAGAACCTTCCAGATCTCAGTTTTCAGGTAACTAAAGCTAACGGAAATGATTCCTTCAAAAATTAAGTAATTTGGTCACAGGTTCTTCATGGGCCTTCTTGGTGTAGGCTAGTAAATGGAATTAATTTAATATAATATAAAATTGTAATTTAGTATATAGTATATAATCTAATATCTAAAAAGGACCCTGGTATCTGAGAGGAATGTCTGACATGCGTACCCTCTTGTTGACGCTTTTGCTCTTCTCGGCGTTCTTTGGCAAGCTGCTGTTTGATATCATTTTTCAGGACAGAACCATCTAAAACTCCAAAAAATAATTGCCCATTAGTATGATATCAATTTTTAAAGCTACAAGATTGATATATCAAAATATTACTGAAAGTATACCAGGTGTATAAGATGATCTCTTATTTGCGACTGCAGAAGAAGTCATACCATGTTTACGTCGCCTTTCTCTGGCTAGTTCTTGAGCCACGGCGACTACAAGACAGGGAGATAAGGAGAAGGCGTTATATATTAGCAGCCAATACAAGGGCAGCAATCCATAACCAGTTGTCATTAGTGATAAAAGATCAGATCATTTCTATGAGGTAAAAAATTACTGCTTACTCTTGGTCAATAACAAAAACATGGACTAAGTACTTACGCTTTAACAAAGTATGGTATTTGTGGACATAAAGTCAATCCCAGTTGTGAATGGCAGTGGCAGTATAAGAGCAGGAAGAGATGTTAACAAGTTAGTCATGAGTGGCTTTTAAAAATATGTCAGATGCAGGTGTGGTGGTGCACGCCTTTAATCCCATCATTTGCTGAGGCAGATGCAGCGGATCTTTGTGAGTTCAAGGCCAGGCTGGTCTATAAAACTAGTTCCAGTTCAGCCAGGGCTACACAGAGAAACCCTTTCTCAAAAACTCCCAAAATAAAATGAAATACATCAGGCAAGATACTACACTAAGTATTTTTTTAAGAGTTTGTAAGAAATTGAGGGAAAATGGTTTCGTCAAAATAAGAAGTTAAGAATTTGGGCTGGAGAGGTGACTCTTTAGGAGCACTCGCTGCTCTTGAAGAGGACTCCAGTTCAGTTTTCTGCATGTATTAGGCAGTTGACAACATCTTCAACTCCCAGTTCCAGGGGTGCTAATGCCCTATTCTGGTTCCTACAGGCACTCATGCAAATGGTGTACTTATGTGCACACACATGCAGGTAAAACATTCATATGCACATAATACAATCCTTTTACAAATAAGACTTTATAGAGCAAATTTTTGGTTTTTTGAGACAGGATTTCTCTGTGTAACAATTCTGCCTGTCCTGGAACTGGCTCTGTAGACCAGGTTGGCCTTGAACTTATAGAGATCCACCTGCCTCTGCCTCCCCAGTGCTGGGATAAAAGGCGTGCGCCACCATCACCCAGCTTAGAGCAAAGTCTTAACAAGCAGAGTACTCAGCAATGGAGTTAACCACTACAAGACATTTCTAAATTACCCTTATCAGGTACTTTCTAGACTGGTTACACACTAGTTGCCTGAGTCACTTTCAAAAAAGCCCGAATCTTTCTTCTGGGTGTGGGGCTCAAGCACTCAGAACTTTTAAAAAGTAGCTCATTTTCTTCCTTTATTCTATGGTGATTGGGATTGAACTCAAGGTCTCTAATATGCTAGACAATGTACCCTTCCCCCGTGAAGCCACACCTCCCAGCCCTCAGCACCCCCGTGATCTACTCTGATGCATTGTGAACATGTTTAAGTTTAAAAAAATGTAAGGCAAATAAATATAAATTGTACCAGATATTTTCTGCCAACATGCAGAAAAGTGATAAGTAAACACCAGTAAAAGGACATGTAAATTAAAAGAAAAAAATCATTATATAATGATGTACGTTGAGACTAATTATAGAGGATTCCTGAACCCTGAATTCCATGGATGGTTGTATCTAAAATTCCCCATAATCCTGGGCAAGGGCTTGGCTAGAGCGCTTTCATCTTTGTGCAATCGCACAGCAAATATGCCTCCTAGGTCATACCACACACGGTCTGGTTATTAACTATTAAGAGATAACAGTTCAAACAAGAGACTAGAGGGATTGCCCTATTGTTCAAAAAATGAATGAGGTCTGTGATGTTGGCTGCATTGGAGAAAAGCTACCTGGGATTGATTTTAAGGGGTAACCTTGAACGTGACCCTGCAATTGCTGCCATAGGGATCACTATTTCAAAACAGAAAAAGGATTTGTTTGTAAGTCCTAGGAAGCCAACAGCTCAGATAAACTATGACCTAGTTAAATTTGAATATTAGATTCTTCTCTGCCTCACTCGTAATTCAACTACTGGCATTTTTGTGGAACATGTATTCTCTGAATAGCATACTAGCACAATTTCTCTTTAATCTAGTCTCTAAGAAAGAAAGCATTGTTCTTAAAACTTTGTTTGGTCTGCAACAATTGATTCCAGGAGAACAAACAACTACTGAAAACTTCCAGATAAAGCCTGGTGGCAGCCACTGTGGTGAGAGCACATCTCCCAGCCGACGTTACCATTCTAACTCACATGGTATATACTCACTTATAATTGGGCACTAGTCCAAAAGGCATGTCCCACAAAAGTCTTCACTTACCAGGAGATTGGGATAGATGTGAGGACATCCTACTGAGACTCTAGGTAAGAGAAATATAGGAGATGGGGAAATAGAAGGACCCAAAGTGTCCTAGAATCCTACAAGAAGCACATCTTGATGGGTGTATCTGGACCCAGAGGGCTCTGCTCAAACTACTGCACCAACCAATGTCAATACAAGCAGTAAACATTGAACCCCTACTCAGATCTAGCCAATGGACAGAACATTCTCCACAGTTATGTAGAGAGCGGGGTCTGACTCTGACATGAACTCTAGTGCCCCATATTCGACCACCTCCCCTTGGTGGGGAGGCCTGGTGGCACTCAAAAAAAGAATAAACAGGTTACCAAGATGAGACTGGATACCTTATGACCATATAGTGGGGGAGGAGGTCCTTCTTGGTCATAGACCTAGGGGAGGGAAATAGGGTGAAAGGGGGAGGGAGGGAGGAATAGGAGGATACAAGTGATGGGATAATAATTGAGTTGTAAACTGAATAAATTAATAAAAACTTTAAAAATGCTGAGAATCCGCCTCCCAGTCTTAGTAGCTTTTCTGGTATTTATAGGACCCAGTCTTCGAGTAAGCTTCTCTAAATTTAGAAACCATGTGTGAATTTACATAAACAAGAAGGGAAAAGTGACATGTTAGTTACAAAGTTTTTCAAGCTCATCTGGCTGAAAATTTAATCTAAAACAATTGTGTAGAACATATGAAATGTGTTTTGTTAAAACAATTATTTAGCATACTACAATGCATAGAAAACCCATTAAATGAATATATTTACATCTAATGTGTTAATAAATGCATATATACATTTATAAAATATATTTACGTAGACTGTAACCATGTACCCACAGACATTATTTGTTCAGGATAACCCTTTAATTCCTGCAGTCAAGATTCCAGCAGGAGATGTAATTGATCTTTTAGCAAAAATATTTCACTGTGTTTCCTTTACTCCTACAGAAAGTGCTAGAACCATGAGGGCAGTCAACCCGGGACCCTGTGCAAATCTAACACGAGGTATTTTCACTGAATGTACAAGAGGCAGCTAGAATGTAAACACATGGCCAGGATTATTTTCCCCTTTTTTGTATGGCTTACTTTTATTTTTATTTTGAAGTGTTGTAAACTCAAACAATTGTCTCATAATTTTAAAGTTAAATTTTACTTAACATAAATAATGTTAGAGAGTATCAGACCATATTGGAATATATACTAGCTAATTTCAATTTAAAGTAATACTAGGGGGCTATAAACACCAATAAAAAATATAACAATTGGTTGAAAACTCTCTCTACAATAACCTAGAGGCTCAAGGAATATTATTTTGCCCCTGTGAAATGGTAAAAGCGTACTTGGTTCTGACACTTTTTGGAGATTTGATTCAAATTGTTCTCCAACAAATGGTCTTCCAATCTCAGCCAATCTAAATTAACCTTTTAATTACAATTTAAAGCTCCCTCAGAATTTCAATAGCAATCAAAATCATTTTATTCACAGGTATATCTGGGGGAACTAGTCTGTTAGTAAGCAGAAAGCAACCAGCAAGAAATACTACCTCCTCACGCAATTTCCTGAATTAAGCAGATGCTGCCAAACTTAGTAAGACTTAACCCGCACCTCACCAGGTTTTTTTTTTGGGGGGGGGCGGTTTGTTCCCCAGATGAAGAAAGTTTTGATTATAGAACCTGTTGAGGAAAAAGTGCAGAGTCTCATTGAGTTCAGCCTAAGGATAAAGTCAAGGGCTATTGCAGACCAACTTTACAGAGTCTACTCTCTTCCCAACTTTGTAAATTCTAAGCCCCAGTTTCTTTTTTTTTTTCTTTTTAAAAAATATTTTATTTTATTAATTTATTCTTGTCACATCTCAATGGTTATCCCATCCCTTGTATCCTCCCATTCCCCCCTCCCTCCCATTTTCCCCTTACTCCCCTCCCCTATGACTGTGACTGAGGGGGACCTCCTCCCCCTGTATGTGCTCATAGGGTATCAAGTCTCTTCTTGGTAACCTGCTATCCTTCCTCTGGGTGCCACCAGGTCTCCCCATCCAGGGGACATGGACTCAAATATGGGGCACCAGAGTACGTGTGAAAGTCAGACCCCACTCTCCACTCAACTGTGGAGAGTGTTCTGTCCATTGGCTAGAAGCATGGGAGAATGGCAAAATTGAAGGATCCAGAGGATCCTAGAAACCTACAAGAAGAAAATTATGATAGGCAGATTTGGGCCCAGGGGTCCCGCTCAAACTATGGCACCAGCCAAGGACAATACAGGCCGTAAACTTCAAACCCCAGCCGCAGTTTCTTTATGCCTTGCCCTGGAAAGCGCTAACACCTTGGGATGCAGAGAAAAACCAGCCTCAAGTGGGGATGTGCCCAACATGGGCCAGCGCCCACACATCCCTGTGCTTTCCTGTACGTCACTGGTCCCAGAAGGCAGGCAGGGTTGGAGCCAGGGTTCCTTGGCACCCGCCTGGCAACGGCCGGCCATTGGGGCGGTGACAGCACTGACTAAACGTTTCCCCTCCATGCCTCGGTCCTCCAGTTTCTCTTGTCCCATCAAAGGGTATCCAGGGAGATGAGGGGACGTCCCACAGAAAAGTTGCTCAGCCACGGCCACTCTGTTGGTCCCTGGGGCTACAGCAACCCACTGCCTATGAAGTGTCCACCCCCCTCACGGCCCCACCTCCCGGGTGAGTTCCAGTCTACTCACTCAAGTGTTCACGTAGATCCCGCAAAGTGTTGCCACTGGTACCCTCGAAAGCGCGGTCCGCTATCATCGGAGTGGAGTTGAGAACCACTGGTGGTTCTTGAGCGGCAGGGCACAGACGCCGCCTTTGTCGGTGCCGCCTTTGCCTGTGCCTCCGCCGGGGCCCTGGATGGGACCCCGGGGGGCGGGGCGGGGCGGGGCTCGGGGAGTCCCCGCTTTGCCCCAATGCCCTCAATTGAGGTAGCATTAGCTCTCACATGTCTTGTCACTACTAGACAGCGACTAACTTCTGAAGAAACCTCTGTCGTCGAGGTTCTATTGTGACGCGTTCGGGCACAGGACAATCAGACCGTTCTTTTCCTTTTATCACCTCTACCTAGGAATGCTGTAACATTCCATATTTTCCCATCCAGGAGTTCAGTTAACAAGCATCTTCCTGTATTATGAGAGTTTACTCCCTTTAAAGCACTACACGAAAAGGCTAGTTTTACGTGTTCCCAGCACCCACAGCAGGATAACCTAACACCTTTGGCTTTCATGGACACTTGCATTCATATGCACCCCCAATACATATAATTTAAAAATAAAAGTAAATATTTTGAAAATATAAAAATGAATAAATATTGTAATGTACAATGCACAAACATATGAAAATATGTAAGATGACCTCTAAAGGTGTTCAAAAGACATAAATAGAGCTCTTCGAAGGACAGAAAACACAAATATGGCCACTAAACATTTAAAACAGCTGCAGTGAAAGTTACCACAAAACAACACATCACCCTTTGAATCTGGTACAAATTTAAAGTGGACAATGATAAGTATTGAGGGGATGAGATCAATTAAAGCATCAAAGCTAGGCTTCTCAGCAAGTGCAGAACAGCATTTTGCACTAGATTTCTGATGGTGGTTATGACTATTCCTATGGCACACCTCTTTAGGGCATTAGTAAAGCACACCCTTGCCCAAATGCAAACATCACAGACAGTCTGGGAAAGCACATTTGAAGATTCAATTCCCAGCATTGAACACAAACAGGCATTCATAATTGGGGCACTTGGAAAACTTTGAGTATGAACTGCATAATAAAAGTGTCCTCAAGGTCAAATTTTGTGGTTGTGAAGGTAATACTGTAGCCATATGGAAAAATGCCCCTTTTCTTAAGAAATGCTAAAGAATTTAGGGATGATGATTCAATGTCAGAAACATATCGGCAGGCATTTAGGCAGAAAACACAATAACAAATACTAGAAAATGTAAAACAAACAAACAAACAAAAAAACGAAACGAAAAAAAAAAAAAAAAAAAAAAAAAAAAAAAAAAAAAAAGCCCTCCAGACTCTCTAGACAGGCCTGTGCAGTTAATTTTCCCATTCCTTCAACTCTTCTATAGGTTAGCCGTTTTTTTTTTTTTTTTTTAGATTTGCTTATTTCATTATTTTATGTTAGGGTATTTTGCCTGCATGTATGTATGTGCAACACATGCATGTTTGGTGAACACAAAGGACAGAAGAGGTCACTGGAGTTACAAATGGCTGTGAGCCACCTTTTGGGTGCTGAGAATTGAACCCAGGTGCTCTGCAAGAACGACAAGTGTTCTTAACTGCTGAGCCAATTCTCCAGCCCAGGTTTGCTTTTTTCTTAGTCTAGAAATTTTGTCTTCAGCTTATTTTTATGTATCATCACTCTGAATTTGAAAATTACACACAGGGCATCACAATACATAATCTTATAGTGTTTATGCTTTCTTTCCTTCCTTCTTTTTTTTTTTTTTTTTTTTGTTTGTTTTTGACACAGGGTTTCTCTGTGTAGCCCTGGCTGTCCTGAAACTCACTCTGTAGACCAGGCTGGCCTCGAACTCACAGAGGTCCACCTGCCTCTGCCTCCCTAGTGCTGGGATTAAAGTCGTGCGCCACTACTGCCCATCTGTTTGTAGTCTCTTAAGGCCTTAGGCTAGCTAGGCTGTTGGAAAGGAAGGAAAGCTAAAACATTTTCAAAGAACCTGAAATTGACAAATGTATGAAGAGAAAGGTGGATAAGTAAAATGTATTCTAAGAGGCCAGGTGGATGAGAAAGCAGTTGTGCTCAGGGGGACCAAAGAGGGCTTTAGGAAATAACTGACACTTTGGTCCTGAGTTTGAGATGGAGGCTTAACATGCCTTTATTCTTCATTGTATCCCATGGTAGCTGCGTGAGAGCTGAATTATCTGTTCATTTTTTAAACTAATCTAGAGTATCTGGATTTTAAAGTACCATACGTATGAAGGTTTTACCTACATGTATGTCTGTGCACCATGTATGTGCAGTGCCTGCAAAGACCAGAAGAGGGAATCAGGACCATTAGGACTGGAGTTATGGACAGTTGGTGAGTCACTTGCCATGTGGCTGCTGGGAACTGAACCTGGGTTTTCTGGAAAAGCAGGCAGTGATCTCAAGCCCCCAAACTCTTATTTTAAAATAACACCTAAAATTTTGTTTTAAACGCTGCAGGATACATAAAGCTATCTAATATTGTAACTAATATTCAGAACTACCAATTATCTCATTACTTAATGTCTAAATAGAAATCCAAACAAGGTCCTTTATATTTCCTTAATTGATAGGCCCTTTTATTATTTCTTGAGACAGGGTCTCACGCTGCAGCTCAGGGTGGCCTTGAACTCGTGACCCTTCTGCTTCAGCCTCTCCAGTACTAGGATTATAGCTTTGTGTCACCATGGACAGCACTGATATGTTTTATAAAGCACCTTTTAACATATAGCTAACCTTTACTCTAACATCTTTGATAGACTGTATTTTTACTGACCACCTACTCTGCCTATAAAAGAGATCTAGAGGCAAGGAAGGAAGCCCTTCCCTCCAGGGTCCACAAATATTAAACTGACTCTAAGTAAATGATTCATTCCAGAGTACCCTTAAATGTTTCCTTGAGGCTACAACAGTTCCCTACGGAGCCTCAACTATGCTGTACATTTCTCAGAAAAAAAGATTGCAATTGAAGGCTGCCAGCTTAAGGAGAGCAGAGTTTATTTGGGAGCCAAACCAGACTCAGAACTGGCAAAGAACCCTGGCAGGGCCTCTCCTCTCCTCCCTGAATGTGGAAAGTATATGTTCCCTTGCGAGCAGAAGAGAACTGGAATCCTGCTAATATTTTGTCTCTCACTTGGCTATTTCTTTCCCTCTAATCTTGCGTTAGCAGGAAATACATCCAGAAAACCACAGCCATGATATGCCTAAGAATTGCTATTTTTCCCCCCAATTAAAGATGAAGTTGAAAAATTTTGACTTCAGGTTGAGTAAACATCCAGAACAACTTACGGACTCTGACACATTTGCATCGAAGCTGCTGCAGTTGCAGCCCTGTGTCTTGATGGTTGAGCTTTCCCAGCCATCTTAATTAACTACTTGCTACATCCACCTGTCGCCTCCACAGTTGGGAGTGGGCTCTGCTTTTTGCTTTCTTTCCATCTCTGTCTCTTGCCCTGAATCCAAAGCACAGGAACCATTATCTCATTCTGGCCTCGTCCTGCCCCCCCCAGTCTCCCCCCAAACCTGGTCCTAGGCTCTTGTTGCCTGTGTTACATGCTTACTTCTGGACCCTAGAGCTTTTCCACTTGGCTAGTGACAGTGCTCTCAGCTCCAGAATTTCAACAGAAACTGTAACCCCTATTTGCAACTGATGCTTTAGATTCCTCCCGTTTTACATGGATTAGCGAGGGGCCTTGCTTTCCAATTTCAGCAGACTCTCCTCTTGTGCCATTGCATTTTAGAGAGTGCCTGCTCTTTCCAGAAATGAGGGGCTGATTTTCATCACCTGAGCTCATTGGGGTGGGAAAAAGAGAAGTTAGGAGAAGCAGGAAAAGGAGGGCATTAGGACAAACTGGAAATGAGAAGCTCAGAGAGGAAAGATGTGGCGGAAATTCTTATCAAGAGACAGCAAATGCTGTCATTTGTTGAGCACTCAATGGTAGTCCTAGTGCTACAGGCCTGCTATGGACTACTTCTCGTAATCCTTACAACAATTTGATGAGCGAGGAAAAGCCTCTATCCCCACCCCCATCTTACACACAGAAGTATGACGAAGCTTCCCAAGTTAGCATGACAGTGGCAGGGTCATGATTCAAACCTTTTTTTTTGTTTCTAGGCCTAATATTCCTTGCACTTCCTATTTCTCAGTTGATAAGCCCCACTGCACCCTGGCTTCCTAACCCATGCCTTTCATTTTTGTCCTGATCCAGTCTCAACACTGGGTCCTGACCTTATTCATAGTTACCATTTTTGATTGGTGTGGTCCTTACTACAGCAGCTACCTCTCCAAATTCACATTATCATCATAGCTGTCTCATACGTCTATACTTGAACTAACTCAAACTATGGAGAAAAAAGTCATTAAAAGCGAGAGTTTAACATAGTCTGTAAAGGAGATGGATTTGATTCCTCTTAAGGAGGAAAGGCTTGGATAATATTGGGCCTCATTTCAAACTATGTGTGTGAAGGAAAATTAGCACATTTATCACACTGTTTATCCTTCAAGGGATATTTGTTGAATAAATGAAAGAAAGTACTAAGAACTTCCTCGGATACCAAAAGAGGAAGGAATGAAAATATTTGTGATGGCCTCTTGGGGTGTTGAAAAGGTCTAGACTTAAAATTATTAAGGGCCAAGACGATGTCCTTTCCCCCCCCCACCTTGACTTCAAATAAAGTAGAATAAATACCGTTACTGTAAAAATGGTCCTGAAATATAAATGAAGGTTCATGAGATGCCATGAAGCATAAAATAATCAAGGCATGCCCTTTTAAAAGGCATGTTGGAATTTTTAATAGTTAAAACTTGGTAAGGTACAGATGGAAGAAGATGAAGACTGCGGTTGGTTTGTTAGGATGCAGATGGCTGGGCTCCATGCTCATAGTTGGTGGTGTCATAAATGTTTATATAGCATACATTCCTAAAGAAGGGTACTGAACAGTGTTCAGGACTATGTCAGTTACATCATAGTACTTGATATCATTACACTTTGGCATGGAAAAATACTAGAAATGTGAAGTGAATACATATCTAATGCTTTATATGTCCTGAATATTTAATGTTTTTCCTGATAGCTGGCAGAGGCTTTACCCTGGGGTACATCAAAATACAAAGTATCACCACGACATCATTACTGTGAGCATCATAAAGCAAAGAGGCACATTACAAAGTAGGCGGATGAGACATGCATCATATACTAGGATGGTATCTTGTACCCCAGGATCACTGTGGCAGGGTCTCATACAACACACACAGCACATAGTGCGCTGTCCCATGCTATCTACATTTTCAAGTGAGCTATCTGAACATTAGTAAGGGGAAAATATTATCATACATAGGTAGTTAAAAAAGAGAAAGCAAAAATAAAAATAGAACCCCGAGAGAAGCCTTGGGTCAGGTTGAAAGTAGATTACACCTTACTACCCACAGAAGTCAACTCTCCCCTTCATCACCATCCCATTTATCCTGCTCCAAAGATGTCTGATGCCTCCACAGCAAAGGGAATAGCTTATTACTTTAAGCATTAGTATGAGTGTTTAGAAGTTGTGTGGATGAAAGCAATTCCATCCATATTTATATGTTCTACTTCATGAATCATCAAGTCCCATTGTTCTACAAAGTCTCTCATCATTAAGAAACTTTGAGACTCAAGCTGAAACTGGTGTCAATGTTACAAATCGAGCTCTTGATCATTTCAATTTGCAAAGTTGAACTGCCAAAGGCCTGATAAAATTCTGCAGCTGAAAGGCTTCACTGGAAAGCACAGTATTTTTTTAAGGGATCAGTTTGAGGATCCATTTTGAGAATGTGTAATTGGGAAGACAAAGAGGCTCAGGACTATAAAGCAACTCAGGTCCACACTCTCTAAGGCAAGAAGAAGAAGAAGAAGAAGAAGAAGAAGAAGAAGAAGAAGAAGAAGAAGAAGAAGAAGAAGAAGAAGAAGAAGAAGAAGAAGAAGAACGACAACAACAACAACAACAACAACAACAACAAACAACAAAATAGAGTAATACTTCTAAGCCTCACAGGCAACATCTCCATGACAGCAAGGAGAGTCAGTAGAAGACTGAAGGCAGAAGAGGAAGAAGAGGAAAGGTGGAGGTTATCTTTGAGTTAGTGGGTAAATGAACCGCATTTCTCTGCTCTCAAGAAAGCTTTGCTGTTTCCAGCAAAGTGAACAGTTTCCAGCAGTTACTGTTGAGGTAACGACTGATCTTAGAATGTCACAGCTAGGGAGGAGTGACAGCACTACCAGTTTAGTCCTTACATTTTCTGTTGAGGCTCAGGGACAGGACTTGACTCTGGTCCCTACTGTTGAAACCCAGCTCTTCTGACATCCTTTCTAATGCTGTCTTGTATTCACATGTGAAGGGCTATCTAAATAATCTTTTGAAAGAAATGTAAAATGAGCATTACCACTCACTCCAGTACTGGGCAGGGCTAAGCCAGCAAGCCAGCTGGAATTTGACTAATAGTCACCTGATGCAACTGAGAAAGAGTTTAGAGGTAAGTGCAAGGAGATGCTGCGAAGTTGTAATAGGCCTACTTTTGGCTACCCATCAAGCCTTTCTGTAAAGGTTCCTAGGGGTTGGCCCTTATTTGCCATTCTAGACACATTTCTCCCTGCTTCCTCCCAGGCATTCACCTTGGCCTGAAAGCAACTGCATCTTGGTCCTTTTTCTCCCCCCACCTCTCAGTTAGGATTCGAAGTCAGGATAATTTGACTCCTACTTAGGACCTTTCCAGGAGATGGAGGAACCAGAGAAAGGGAGGCACTAAAACCAGCACCTGACAGCTGCTTAAATGACCTACTAAATCTATAAATCCATAAAGGGAAGGCGAGGATGGCCAAGTACCAGTGTACCTTAAATAGTTCATGGAAGAAATAGTGCTCCTAAGTTTCACAGGCCTGGAGGGCAAGTTCTTGTATGAATTTTTCTCAGTGGCCAGTACCATGTTTTCTGTGTGCTTTACATTGGGTAAAGTTTTGTGGATGATGATGAAATTTGCTATTATGCCTTGGGATAATTAAGTCAATTATAACCCATTCAGGCTTTTGGAGCTAACAGTTATTTCTCTTTGCTTTGCCTGGGGTGGGGATGGAGATGGACAGACTTAGTTTTGGTGTCTTCTGGATTTGTGTGCCCTGACATCCTGTTGATGATGCTCCTTTCAAGAAGAAAGGTATGAGAAATAAAGCACTGACTTCAATCTTGGTTCTGTAGACATATTTGGGTAACTTACTTCATGATTTAAAGTGACCCTGCATGTATATTTAACAGGAGCATGGGCCCCAGCATGCTTAACATATGTTTTCCCCCATCTCCATATGCTTTGTGGCTTAATCCATAGTCTGCTGGGACAAATAGCTGGATAAGGCAGCACTTAGGGGACCTCTCAGTTGCTCTCATGTTATTTTCTTAGCCTACAGTATTCACATACCCTCCACTGTGAGCTGGAAGTCAGCCCTGGACCTGTAGACCTGCTACAGGGCTGACTGCCGGGGGGAAAAAAATCTGAAATGTGAAATGGCTTTGTTCAAATGTGATTCAGGGATGTGTTCAGTCTGTTTACAGAGGAGGAAAGGACATTTGGAGGAAAGTGGTCCAGGGAGAATTTTGGTAACAGACTAGCAGGGAGAGTAACTTCTTGGCTGACTTGTAAAGGCCTCAACTGTATCTTTCATCCAGTTGAAGGTGGTGAAAGAGCGTAACAGTCTGGGTCTCAGACCTAGTTGAGCCAGATAAGGACAATGTGACAGTTGCTTATAATTGTTTAACTGAAATTCCATTCAGTTGATGTAATCAGGACCCATGTAAACTAGCTACTTGTGATGACAAGTCCATATTGGAAGGCAGTATGTGGCAGGCCCTGGATTACACACTTCATTCTCATAGCTTCCCTGTTCTTGACTAGAGAAGCCTCCTCTATGCCTATTATTATTTGAGTCAGATTTTCACTATGTTTCCCTCACTAGCTTGGAACTCTACATATACTAGGTTGGTCTTAAACTCACAGAAGCATGAGGCACCATGCCTAGAACAACTATTGTTATTAATGCTAATATGTCATATAGCTCAGATTGAAATAGGTAATTCTTCCTCCTAACCCTACCCTGATAGGAATTTCTAGGAAAAAAAAGTCTCCCGCCACTCCCTCACCCTGAGTGTCTTAAGTTTTCCTGTGGGGCCAGAGTGCTGGGGATTCTCCACCTGGTTGGCAGCTAGGAGAGACAGGAGACCTAGAGAGCAGAGAGCAAGCATTTATGATGCAAATGCTGTCTGGGAGTTTTTGCAGTTGGAGACAGGAGGTCAAGTTTTTCACGCAAAGAATAATTGTGGGTAACTCTAACAAACAGGCTTTTGGGGGGGTATTCCAAATAAGAGTCATTCACATGCTGGAATTAAAAAAAAAAAAAACTGGACCATTCCAGCGAGTCAGCACCTCCCTCAGATACTGGGGAAGAGAAAGCCTCCTTCAGAAACGGGACAAGGTAGAAGCTGTTGACCAGGGTCAGCACAAAGCACGGTGGGCTGTGTCAGGCCCAGTGGGGCCCTGCCCCAGGCTTGCCCTCTTGTGCAGAAGCCAGAAATCTGAGAAAACACTGGAAACAGATGGATCTCTGCCAGCACCAGAGCTACCGTGGTATTTGAACCTTCCTCTGACTTCTTATCCACTGAGGGAGTCTTACTGGAGACTACATCTTACAGGAAGGGGAGGAAACCTCTCTCAAGAGAGAGTATAAGAGGAGCCTGAGGTCCACACACAGCCTTGGCAATTTCTGGCAGAGTGGGAGGTATGCAGGCTTTGCTGAAAAGCCAGATCGGTGAGACAGGGCTTAAGGCCAATAATGCAACAGCTTGCTTGTGGCACCTGGAAGGCTAGGTGACTTGAACGCTAACTGAAAACAGCACGGGCTCAAGTCTTCCTTCAGCCTTGGAGATACCACTGTAGAGTGTCAACAGTTTACTTGAGCTTTCTAGACCCAAATTCTTTCCTGTTACGTTCCTCACCTTTCACCCAAATTACTGCTAAGTCTGGGGGTGTGGTAGAAAGGAAGCACTTTGGCCTCCAAACTCTGTGGGAATAAGAATAACCTTAATCGATTTTGTGTCGTGTGTTGCTTCATAATAGGAAGGTCTGTTATACTGTTCTCCAGTAGCATTTTGCAATGTGCTTGTCTTTTTCTTTTTCTTTTTTGAGACAGGGTTTCTCTGTGTAGCCCTGGCTGTCCTGCGATTCACTATGTAGACCAGGCTGGCCCTGAACTTACAGAGATCCACCTGCCTCTGCCTCCTGAGTGAAGGGATTAGAGGCCTGTGCCACCACGTGTGGTTTCATTGTACTTTTCAAAGTCTATTCATGGACACTTTTGTGGTCAGTAGTCTGAGTTGGAATTCACAAAAGTATGATTTTTCCGGATAACTCAGAGACCCTAAGAATTAACATTCACCTAGCTTCTCCCTCATTTTACAAAAGCAGCACCCGAGGGGTAGTGATTTGTGCAAGATCTAACAGCTAGGAAATGCCAGAGTCATTCATTTGAAATCTGCATTTTCAAAATGCTGCAGTTATAACATGCAACTCAAATCGCAGTTCAAGCAGGATTTGGGGGTGTAGAAATGATCAAAAAGGCATGCTAACAGTAATTAAAACAGCATGGTACTTGCAAAGCAATAGACTGGTGGATCAATAGAATCGAATCGAAGACCCAGAGGTGAATCCACACACATTTGCTCACTTGATTTTTGACAAAGAAGCCAAACCTATTCAATGGAAAAAGGATAGCATCTTCAACAAATGGTGCTGGTCTAACTGGATGCCTACATGTAGAAATTGCAATTAGACCCTTATTTGTCACCATGCATAAAACTCAAGTCCAAGTGGATTAAAGACCTCAACTTAAAACCAGAGACATTAATTCAGTTAGAGGAAAAAGTGGGGAAGAGCCTGGGACACATAGGCACAGGAAACAACTTCCTGAACAGTACACCAACAGCCCAGGCCTTAATGTCAACAATTAATAAATGGGACCTCATGAGGCTGAGAAGCTTCTGTAAGGCAGGAGACACTGTCAAGAGAACAAAATGACAGCCTACAGAATGGGAAAAGATCTCCACTAACCCTTCATCTGACAAAGGTTTAATATACAAAATATATAAAGAACTCAAGAAATTAAACACCACAAAACCAAACAACCCAATTGCGAAATGGGGCTTGGAACTTAACAGAGAATTCTCAACAGAGGAATATCAAATGGCCGAGAAACACTTAAAGAAATGCTCGTCCTCGTTAGTCATCAGAGAAGTGCAGATCAAAACGACACTGAGATTCCATCTTACACCCATCAGAATGGCTAAGATCAAAAACTCAAATGACACCACATGTTGGCGAGGGTGTGGAGAGAGAGGAACACTCCTTCATTGCTGGTGGAAATGCAAACTAGTACAACCACTTTGGAAAGCTATCTGGCGCTTTCTCAGAAAAATGGGAATAGGGCTTCCTCAAGACCCAGCCATCCCAGTCCTTGGAATATACCCAGAAAATGCCCTACCACATTACAGGGACATATGCTCAACCATGTTCATAGCTGCTCTATACATAATAGCCAGAACATGGAAACAGCCTAAGTGTCCCTGAGTAGAAGAATGGACTAAGAAACTGTGGTATATTTACACAATGGAATACTACTTAGCTATTAAAAACGAGGAATTCCCGAAATTTGTGGACAAATGGATTGATCTAGAAATTATCATAATGAGTGAGTTCACCCAGAAGCAAAAAGAGACAAACGGTATATACTCACTTATATCAAAACACTAGTCCAAGGAATACGTACCATGAAAATCTTTACTTACCAAGAAAGTGGGTCAGAGGAGAGGATATCCGATTGAGACTTTAGGCAAGAGTAGCATGGAAGAAAGAGGAAATAGTAGGACCCACAGGGTCCTGGAAACCTACAAGAAGAACTTTATGACAGGCAGATCTGGATCCTGGGGTCCTCCTCAAACTAAGGCACCAGCCAAGGGGAATATAGGCAGTAAGCTTCGAACCCCTACCAAGACCTAGCCGACGAACATGATATTCTCCACCGTTGAGTGGAGAGTGAGATCTGACTCTCACACGAACTCTGGTGCCCCTTTTCTGACCATGTCCCCCGGATGGGGAGACCTGGTGGCACTCAGAGGAAGGATAGCTAGTTACCAAGAAGAGACTTGATATTCTGAGAGCATATATAGGGGGAGGAGGTCTCCCTCAATCACAGACATAGGGGAGGGGAGAAGGGGAGAGATGGGAGGGAGGGAAGAATGGGAGGAAACAGGGGAAGGGCTAACAATCAGATGTAATATGAATAAATTAATAAAAAAGGCATGCTATGCTGAGGCTTAACAGAGATTGTGATTTTAAAGTGGCATGCACAGTAGCTAAACCAAAATCAGTATCGAGAGTTCTAGCTGCTACACAGTTTTTTCTCTTTGTATTAATGGTCATATAGTTTAGCTATACTTAGATGTAATATTTGACTCTACAACATGGTTTAGCCTCCATTTTTCACTTAATCCGGCCCAAATACTTACCACTTAGTGCCGAAATAGTATTTCATCTGGTCAAATAAGTTATCTGGTTTTAGGTTACTAATGTTGAACGTCAGGATTGTTTTTTCTTCCACTTTTTCTTTCTTTCTTTCCTTTCTTCCTTCCTCTCTCCCTCCCACCCTTTCTTTTTTCTTTTTTTCTCAAGACAGGGTCTCTCTGTGTAGCCCTGGCTGTCCTGGACTCGCTTTGTAGACCAGGCTGGCCTCGAACTCACAGAGATTCACTTGCCTCTGCCTCCTGAGTGCTGGGATTAAAGGCGTGTGCCACTGTGCACCTGACTTAGTTTTTCTTCTTTTTTAAATGAAACTATTTTTATTGTATTAATAATTTGTTCATTTTTACGTCCTGATTGTAGCCCCCTCTGTTGTCGCCTTCCGGTTCCACCCCTGGCTTAGTTTTTCAATCATTTAAAAACAATGGGCCTTGAATTGGTCTGGCAATCCGATCGACCCTCCCCCCCACCCCCAAAGAGCAGGGGGTGGGGTGAGTGGAGGATGTCTATAAAGAGCTTTCGAACAAAGTTGCCCTCCATCAATTTGCTGTGTCTGTGTATCAACGGGGATGAGGAGACAAGGGAATTGGGGAGAAGGGGTAAATGTTATCTTTAGACATAGAAAGAAACTTAAGGGTTCTTGGCTGACATTTCCTTCTCCTCAGCGCTCTACCCTCCTACATTGTGAGTCTTTTTTTTTCTGGTCTTTTTGTGACTTCCTCTTTCCGTGCAGAATCAAGGCACAGAAACAACCTTGCTGCTGCAGGTCAGGATGTGCAGTGTGTGCACCACAATACTAGGGGAAACCACATTTGGAGGAGTGTGAGCATCTACTGTGCTCCACCAAACTAAATGCTGGAGACTCATTTGTAGAAACTGGTGATTTAGTTTCCGGTTATCAGCTGATGACTAAGCTTACCCTACCCTCCTGTAGCCTTTTTGGTTTGGATCTTTTGAGAAAGAGTCTTACCACGTAACCCTAGCTGGCTTGGTACTCATTGTATAGTCCACACTTGCTCAAACTCATGGTAATCCTCCTGCCTCAGCTGCCTCAGTGCACGACCCCCTGCCCTTTAAAAAAGATTCTGACTGAATCTTTGTACCCTTGGACTTGGATATAATTTTTTATCACGTACAAATTATTCATCATTTAGTAGTAAGTAATGTGTTTGAGAGTCTAGTCCATGGCTTCTTGGTCCTCATAACAATCCCTGGGATGAATGTTTTTCTCCCATTTTTATAGAAGAGGAAACCGAGGGTTAGAAAGATATTTAACTTAGAGTAGATTAACTGGTAAAAGGGCTTGCCATGCTAGCCTGACAATGAGTTCAGTGCTAAATCCATGACATTCACCCACCTGCATGTAAGGATGCATGAGTGCAAGTGTGACGCGTGCACACACACACACACACACACACACACACGTACACACACACACACACACACACACACTCTGCTCTCAGCCATGTAACCTGGCCTACTAGTCCTGTGGCCGGAGGGGCTTGGGAGATTTTCTTCTAAGCATAGGTGTTGGGAAGAGTGTGTCCCTGGGGATTGTCACTGGGCTGCTCACCTGTCCGCCACTACTCACCAGCGTTGACGATCTGATTTCTGACGAAGGTGTTACTCATGTCTTCAAAGGATCAGATGTTGTCCTCAAAGAGTATGAGAGGAAGTCTCTTTTAGCTCAGGTCTTTGTGAGTATTTGATGAAATGCGATAGCCCTGGAAGAAGCGCTATCTTGTGCTGGTGGTTCTTCTGAGAGAGAGAGAGAGAGAGAGAGAGAGAGAGAGAGAGAGAGAGAGAGAGACAGAGAGAGAGAGACAGAGAGAGAGAGACAGAGAGAGAGAGACAGAGAGAGAGAGACAGAGAGACAGACAGAGAGAGAGACAGACAGACAGAGAGAGAGAGACAGACAGAGAGAGAGAGACAGACAGAGAGAGAGAGAGACAGAGAGAGAGAGAGACAGAGAGAGAGTTAGACACAGAGAACATTCATACTCAAAGCACATACCACTCACATTGGAGAAGCCTTAGGTAACCTTTCTTTGGGCACCCTCTCCTCCCCGTTTCTTATTTCTTAAATCATGTTTCTGTGGACAATGCGTACCATGTCTAATATTTTGGAGAGGGACCATAGGGAGTGTATTGTATCAGACTTCATTACAGGTAATCAAGGTATAAAATGTCACCAAACATCCTGTATTTCCCTGTTTGAGAAATGCCTGCTGTGCCTCACTATCTCACTTACATCTCATGGAAAGAGTAAGAATATTGACAAAAAGAGTGAAGACGCTTGAGCTATTAACTATCAGGCGGGCCACTCCAGCGTCCTTCCGCCTATGTGAATTCATGAAAGGACCTGACCCAGCGATCATTCTTTCTTTCCTGGCTTTACACTTGATGCCTCTTTATGACATCTGTACATTTATTCGTGACTACATTTTGTTGGAATTAAACACGTTTAGTTGTTCAGGAAATAAAAATAGCGACTTAAAACCTGAAGGTGTGTAATAGACATCATCATGGAAATGGTATATGGAAAGGCAAGGACTGCTCTTTGGTAAAGCTGAAGTACTGCTGCCACCTAGTGAGTAAAAGTAGTATGGCGATCATGCAAAGTCAAGCCCTTGGAGGTCCCATGGAAAACTAGTAGCAACCAGTCAGTTAAGAAGCTAGTTAGGACTTTGACATGAACTCTGGTGCTCCATATTTGACCATCTCCCCTTGGTGGGGAGGCCTGGTGGCACTAAAAGAAAGAATAAGCAGGCTACCAAGATGAGACTTAATAGCCTATGACGATATAATGAGGGAGGAGGTCCCCCTCGGTCATAGACCTAGGGGAGGGGAATAGGGTGAAAGCGGGAGGGAGGGAGGAATGGGAGGATACAAGTGATGGGATAACAATTGAGTTGTAATCTGAATAAATTAATAAAATAAAATAAAAAAGAAGCTAGTTAGGACGGGAGGTGGTGGCGCACGCCCTTAATCCCGAGCACTCGGGAGGCAGAGGCAGGCGGATCACTGTGAGTTCGAGGCCAGCCTGGTCTACAAAGTGACTCCAGCTAACACAGAGAGACCCTGTCTTGAAAAATCAACACAAACAAACAAACAAAAACCAAACCAAACAAAAACCAAACCAAACCAAAACAAAACCCAAAACGCTAGTTAGTCTTCACTTACCAGGAGATTGGGATAGATGTGTGGACCTCCTATTGGGACTCTAGGTGAGAGAGGTATGGAAGAATGGGGAAATAGAAGGATCCAGAGGGTCCTAGAAACCTACAGAAAGAACATCATGACAGGCAGATCTGGACCCAGGAGAGTCTGCTCAGCCTACTGCACCAACCAAGGACAATACATGCAGTACACATTGAACCCCTACCCAGATCTAGCCAATGGACAGGACATTCTCCACAGCTGTGTGGAGAGTGAGGACTGACTATGACATGAACTCTGGTGCCCCATATTTGACCACTTCCCTTGGTGAGGAGGCCTGGTGGCACTCAGAGAAAGAATAAGCAGGCCACCAGGATGAGACCTGATAGGCTGTGACCATATGGTGGGGGAGGAGGTCTCCCTCAATCATAGACCTAGGGGAGGGGAATAGGGTGAAAGAGGGAGGGAGGAACAGGAGGAGACATGTGAGGGGATAACAATTGAGTTGTAATCTGAATAACTTAATTAAATAATATAAAAGAAGCTAGTTAACTCAGGGATTCCACAAGTATATTAGACATCCCCATGTTGTTATTTTATTTGTTTGGTGTTTTTGAGACAAGGTTTCTGAAACATGTGTGTCTCTCCATGTAGCCTTTGTTGTCCTGGAACTCACTCTGTAGACCAGCCTGGCCTTGAATTTGACATTCTCCTACCTCAACCTTCAGAATCACTAGGATTATGGATCTCTGTCACCAGACCCAGCTTAGAATGTATTTTCTTTTAAAACCCAGGCCCTTTGATCTCCTCATCATAAATCCAGCAGATTCACATCCGCTAATTGAGACAATTCAATTATTCCTGAGCTTTCGGTACCGTCAATCACCTAATCATAACTGCCGACATCAGCAAGGGTAATTACTGTATCTGGGGGTTCACAGTTCTATTGTATAGTGGAGGAACAGGGAGGTCCAGAGAGCAGGTTACTTCAAGTCACACAGCTTTCTCTCATGATTTCAGCTCTCCACCAGCCTTCTCTAATGCGCTAATGCTGGAAATCAGGAGGTGACTGTGCACCCTAGCTCCAGGGGGAGTTTGTCTTTCAGTGAAGCTCCCTTCCCTTCTTGGCACACTTACCCCCATTCTAAATTAGCACACAGCCTGTTCTCTGTAAATAATCAATTGGCCTGTAGGGGGAGAGATTACCCCAGGAAAATATTTTAGCTACTGCACAAACAATTGCTTCTGGCTGTGGGTGGGAAAAAAAAAAAAAAAAAAAAAAAAAACTGACTGTAGGAAGACATGTGACTGACGGGAAGAATACGTGAGTTTCTACTAGTGTTTGAGATTTTCAAAGCAATTGCTTCTGTCCATTCACATGAATAGTTGAAGTATTAATTGTACTGAAGAAATTCAGATCTTTCTCTTTCGCAGTCAGAAATCTAATCAGTAACAAACAAGTGTTTATGGAATTACTCACAGAAAGGAATGCACCTTCTACTAATGTTTGTTGTTAGATATACCTTTCTCTTTGAATTATTGATTAGCTGAAGAGGGTCATTAAGTATCTATCTATCCCTCCATCAATTTATCACCTGTCTAGCACAGATCTATGTACTACTAACAAAATAGGCACCAAAATAATTTCTCTCTTGCTCCACCCCTCCTTTGACATTTTTTTTTGGTACCTTGGACAAAAGTATAGGTTAACATAAATTTAACATTTTTCTGATGTTATAAAGCAGAGACTAATAAACAGGAGAATTTATAATAGGTGAACAGGAACTAGGAAGAAAGAGGAAGTGAGCTTAGGTTCAAAGGAAGCTTGTGTTTAGTGGGCGTGGTGGGTGTGTGTCCAGAGAAAAGTCCCACTGAACAGAATGGAGTGGTTGGAGAGATGGATTAGTAGTTAATAGCATTTGCTGTTTTTCTAGGGGACCTAGGCTTGATTTCCAACATTCACATGAACTGTCTGTAGTTCCAGTTTCAAGGAATCTGATGTCCTCTTTTGACCTCTATGGGCACACACGGGATGCATGTACATACATGCAGGCAAAATGGGCATATAAAAGTTTTACAGAATCTTAAAGAACAATGGAAGAGTCCCACATCTAGACTCTGATCACCAAGATGAGTACAGAGGATAACAAGCAGAATTTTCAGTTGTCTTCTAAATTTAGCCCGAGACACAAGAAGACCATGAGTTCCTTTCCAGGAGTTGAGAGTAGGCCTCACGTGTCATGAAATTCTCCCATGTTGTATAGTCTTTCGTTTGGCATATTTTAGGCAATTTGGTAAAGCAAAAGGGACTTTACAATTGTGTTCAAGTGTGTGTGTGTGTGTGAAGTACAAAAAAAATAAGCTTTAGAGACTTGAATTCTGAGTGCCAAGGGATGATTGTAATGATAGTAAAAGTTCTAATTTCATTTTGTATTAATTCTATATTGTATGTATATATGTATGCATGTATGTATGTGTGTGTAATAATGGAGCACACATATGTATGCATGCATGCATGCATGTATGTATGTGTGTGTGTGTAATAATGGAGCACACATAAACAGTTACTCAGTGACTTTTTGTTTGTTTTTGTTTTTTGAGACATGGTTTCTATGTGTATCTCCTGGCTGTCCTGGGAACTTGCTTTAAACACCAAGATGGCCTTGAACTCACAGAGATCTGCCTGCCTCTGCCTCCCGAGTGCTGGGACTAAAGGCCTGGCTTCTACTGTATCTATTTACTTGGGGCTGGAGAGATGGCTCAGTACCTAAGAGCACTTGTAGGCTCAATTCCCAGCACCCGCATGGTGGCTCAAAGCCTTTCATAGCTCCAGTTCCAGGGATTCCAATGTCCTCTTTTGACATCTTTAGGCACTAGGCATAATATGCACTGTGCAATATGTACACGCAGGCAAAAATCTCACACATGTAAAACAGATAAATTAAAAAAATCAATCTATCTACCTTCACTCTAAAATGTTTTAAGAAACTGTGGTGTGTGTGTGTGTGTGTGTGTGTGTGTGTGTGTGTGTTGTATAACACAAAGGAGCTATTACTGAAAAATTTTTTCAGAATTATGTCTCTTCTTCCTCCCAGAGGTCGGTGATCACTTGTATGATATGGTATGTGAGCAGTCCACCCCCCCCATATGTCTTTTCTTCCCTTGCTCCACAGTACCATGTTCTCCAAGCTTGTGACTGGAGAAATTTAAAACAGGTAGCCTCTGTTGAAATTATGCATTTGGGGAAGACGCAAATGGAAATGATGTAAAATCCTGTGTAGGAGCACTTATTGTACACCAGTTAGACTGCTAACCAACAGGCAGATGAAAAGGTTCTCAACACTTAGTCATGATTAAAGCCACAGTAAGATTCCATTGTATACCTATTACAAGGGCTAAAACAAAGACAAAATGGATAGGATCCAAATCTGACCAGGATACAGCGTACATGAGCCTCTAATATATTCCTAGTGAGATGAGACGTCTTCAAGAGAAGGGCGGTGGAATGTGGTATAATTTGGTTTGTGAAGAAAAGACTTAAGTTCTTGATCTTAACCTGAAGCTTGGTTAAAAAAAAAAAAAAAAAAAAAAAAAAAAAAAAAAAAAAAAAAAAAAAAAGAAAGAAAGAAAACAGAAAACAGAAAAAAAAAAAAGCAGCTATCTTCCGTGATTGTTATCTGAATTAAATATTTCAGGGAAGAAAAGTATGCATTGTCAACACCACACTGCCCCTTTTCGTTAGCAGGTTTCTAGAAAGCTTCCCAGGATCAGTGGCTCCTGCCGAACAACTGATAAAGGGAGGCTTGTGATCATAGGATTTACTGTACCTACATAATCAATATTGATTGCTTCCCCTCATTAATGGCCTCTGCATTCATCAAGAATAGGGTACCTCCCTGCTCGGTCTTTCCCCAGCAACTATAAATTACCATCAAGGTCCCTTCTTATCTTCATCTGACTCCAATCACTCTGCAGGCTTAAGAGCTCCAGGCAGTTTACTACACAGGGGTTGCCATGACTATGTTTACCTGAGTATCTTCCAGGCTAGTTGATACAGGAAAATAAACCTATGCTTTCTACTTTTTGCTTCTGAAGGGGACGTGTCTGGAGTTAATTGAAATAGAGATCATCGAACAGTCTGAACAAACATACATGTATTGCACGAGGCAACTAAACTAAGCTGAAAAGTAATCTAAAGTGATGACTGCTATGTGTAACCAGGAGTCTGTGTTGTTATTACTTGTCTAAATTATTCATTGGGAAGCCATTTTTTTAAAAACTGGAAAATCCAGTGCTTGTATAATCAATGCCATTGCCATCTGGTTGATTTCATTCTGGGAAGTTTGGCCAACTACCACCAACCAGAAATCTTTGCAACAGTGATCATTTCTAATTGTTCTAACAGAATTGATTGAACACTTTTTCATCTATGGAAACAAATGGCTTTTGTATGGTATTGATAGGGGAGAAGTTGAAAGTCTTGTCCTTCTGTAAATGATTCAAACCCTTATTTATCAATAAATCACAAATCTTTCTGAAGGCAGAAAAAGTATAATATGTTCTTACATGTGTAATAGGATTGTTGAACACTGAAAAATATCTTCCTCTTTTCTGTAGTTCTACCTCATCTTCTGTGGGACTTTAGATCTTTATCCCTCTCCACCTCTCCACCTACACTGCTCCATTTCTTTCAGCCTCTCCCAGCATCTCTCCTCTCTCTGCCCCTGTGTCTGTCTGTCTGTCTGTCTGTCTGTCTGTCTGTCTATCTGTCTGTCTGTCTGTCTGTCTGTCTGTCTCTCTCTCTCTCTCTCTCTCTCTCTCTCTCTCCATCCTGTTGAATAGTTAAAGACTGTAGAAAGAAGCTCTGTGTTTCTTGAACTTTCTGTATGGTGGGAGGGGCTGGCTGGATATGTCATACTTTAGTGACCGCCATTAGTTCTCTAATCCCTGTGGAGGATGAACAGGAAGCAAGCACAAAAGCAAACAGAGGCGAAAAGGAGCAAAGAATCAGGCGGTGGTCAGGAAACATTAGAATAGGCTAGTAATGGTCATAATAGCTGCCATTTACCAAGTGTTAGTCCCAGTGCTTGATATTTCCCTATGCTTTCGCTCATTTCTTCCTCATACTATGTCTGTGTGAGAGACGTTATTTTCATTGATGCTGTGGAAACTACTGATGAATTTGGTACAGAACTCGGCAATGTTCCCAAAGTATACTCCAAAGCACTCAAACGCTGGTGCTTTTTGTGTTTAGAGGCAGAACTCCCTTTCAACCACTAACCTATTATCTGGAAAAAGAGTCTGGAAACATACAGAGCCATCTATGAGAGCAGGGCCAAACCCAGCTTCCTGGATGCACTTTGGTCTGTTCTTAAGAAGCTAGACAAAAGACATTTGTTTACTTATTGGGCAGAGGACCCATGAGAGCAGGATCCAGGCAATCAATATTAGGTTTGGACACAGGATGGGGTCAGGAAGGACTAGGCTGACAATAACCAGAGGTACTCATCACTGGAGGACAGCTCCAGGCTTGCTTCTTTCCTGGCTGGTGCTTTCATCTGTCCAAGGTGCTTTCTTGCTAAGTCAAGTAAGTCCTTTCAACATCCCACCTGGGACATGTGCTGCTGCTGTTGCTGCAGAGGTGGCAGCTGACAGCTCACCAGTGTGAACAGTGTCAACGTGTGTGTGTGTGGGGGGGGGGGGTCTAGTCTTCTAAGTAGTAGCCCAGGTCAACTCTTCAGAATCAACCTTGACCAGCTCTGATTTCTTGGCACCAGTTACAGAATACATCATTATTGACAAAATCAGTAACATCTGCTTTCCTGGCCCATATTTAACTTATCTGAATTATGAAGCCTCTCCATGTTTCCAGTTTGTAACTGTTGTAAATGATGCAAAAGGGGAATTGGAGACAGAGACAGATAGGAAGAATGAGGGAGAATTAATTTACCACAGGGTGAAATGAAAATGTACCAAAGTGTAATGGAATTTCATTAACTTCGGAAATGATGATGAATGCTGTCCAAATAATTCCTACTAATGCATAATTCACAGCTGAAAATAGAGCCAAATTCTCCTAAAAAGCACATCCATTTATGCCCCCAAATTAATTTGGTGTGTTATTCAGGATGGTTGACAGGATAAAAGATCTACTATGAAATATAATCATCTATTAGGCTTGGGAATCTATGAGTCTTTCTAGTTCAGTAGATGATAGCAGCTGCTAACAAGTGGAACCTTGAGAGGCAGACACCCACAGCCCTCATTCTTCTAATGTGAATCTCCCCAAAGACATAATTTCAGACATAACCACACAGAAGTTTGGATGAGCTTTAAGATCTCCATAGCAACCATGGCCCAATTCATATATATACTGAAAGCAAATTAAAATCAGTTTCAAAAGATCCCAGTGGGGTCAGGAGAAGGCCCATACATATTCTAATTTGCAATGCCACTGCTAGTTAATATTATATGTTCATGAAATATGCAAATTATATAGGTAGCGCATTATATATTTTTATATAATTATACCAAGAGACTTTAATATCTTTTCCATTTTTCACAATAAGCATCCTATTCCACAAATTCTCAGTGACATTTTGCACTTAATGTCTCAAGATTATGAGCTTTTAAATGCTTTCTTAAAAAAAAAAAAACCTTATATGCTTTTTCTATACTCAAGAGAGTGGTAATGGGAGAGAGACCTTTTTACCTTTCTGTCTGACACAAAGCCCACCTATGGGTGACAGAGAGAGAAAACTATTCTTAGAGAAGAAGCTACCCATTGGCTCAGATTCCATCAATGAGAATCTTTGGGTTTGCAAGCCCTTCAACACCATATACACAGAATGGGTTTTCTAATCTATGGGTCCCTTAGCCAGAGTGTTGGTCAGATAGGTTTACTCAGATGTGGCTTCTGCAGCCCAATGAACTCCTTCCTCTTGTAGGAAGCACTGCATTTAAGGGGA
This sequence comes from Acomys russatus, assembly GCF_903995435.1. Classification (NCBI taxonomy): domain Eukaryota; kingdom Metazoa; phylum Chordata; class Mammalia; order Rodentia; family Muridae; genus Acomys; species Acomys russatus. The sequence continues at coordinate 108,330,223 of NC_067169.1, forward strand.
GGGAGGGCTTAAAGCATCCAGAGTTACCTGAGTCAATGGTAAGAGGTACTGGGATAGGAGTCAAGTATGATGGCTTGATGATACTGAGGCCTAAGTAAACTATGACGTAAGTTCCCACCAATGCCTCACAATAGAGTTAGCTTTTTCCTGCTAAGAATCCACTCACTTATATGAGAGGACACTAGGTAATGAGCTCATGTTGTCCACCTTCCTGAAGGAGAGATAAACATGGTTTTTGTTTAGATCACTAATGGGGGATGAGAAAAAGACTTGTGAGAGAGCCGGTGATATTTATCCCCTTAAAAGCTGAACCACAGTGCTCGCTTTGGCAGCACATATACTAAAATTGGAACTATACAGAGAAGATTAGCATGGCCCCTGTGCAAGGATGACATGCAAATTCGTGAAGCATTCCCTATTTTTTTTAATTCTACCAGACCTTCAAGGATGTGCTAATACCGATACTCTACAAGCTACTCCAAAAGATAGAAATGGATGGAACATTACCAAATTCATTCTATGAGGCCATAGTCACATTGATACCTAAACCTCACAAAGACCCAACAAAGAAAGAGAATTTCAGACCAATTTCTCGTATGAACATTGACACGAAAATACTCAATAAAATACTTGCAAAATGAATACAAGAACACATCAAAGACATCATTCACCATGACCAGGTAGGCTTCATTCCAGGCATGCAGGGATGGTTTAATATACAAAAATCCATCAATGTAATCCACCATATAAACAAACTGAAAATAAAAAAAACCACATGATCATCTTCTTAGATGCAGAGAAAGCATACCTCAACATAATTAATGGTATATACAACAAGCCAATAGCCAAAATCAAATTAAATGGTGAGATACTCAAGGAAATTCCTCTAAAATCAGGAACAAGGCAAGGCTGCCCACTCTCTCCATATCTCTTCAACATAGTACTGGAAGTTCTAGCCAGAGCAATAAGACAACAAAAGGAGATCAAGGGGATCCAAATGGGAAAGGAGGAAGTCAAATTATCCCTATTTGCAGATGATATGATAGTGTACATAAGTGACCCCCAAATTTCCACTGGAGAACTACTACAGCTGATAAACACCTTCAGCAAATTGGCTGGATACAAAATTAACTCAGAAAAGTCAGTAACCTTCCTATATACAAATGACAAGCTTGCAGAGGATGAACTTAGGAAAGCCACACCCTTCACATTAGCCACAAGCAATATAAAATATTTAGCAGTTACTCTAACCAAGCAAGTGAAGAACTTGTTTGAAAAAAAAATTCAAAACTCTAAAGAAAGAGATTGAAGATGACATGAGAACATGGAGTGATCTTTCTTGCTCGTGGATCGGGAGAATTAATATAGTAAAAATGGCCATCTTACCAAAAGCAATTTACAGATTCAATGCAATCCCTATCAAAATACCTACACAATTTTAAAAAGACATTGAAAGTTCAATTCTCAACTTCCTATAAAAAAAGAAAAAACCCAGAATAGCTAAAACAATCTTGTACAATAAAAGATCCTCCAGAGGAATCTCCATACCTGATCTCAAGCTGTACTATAAAGCAACAATAATTAAAACAGCATGGTACTGGCACAGCAACAGGCTGGTTGATCAGTGGAATCGAATCAAAGACCCAGATATGAATCCACACACATATGGTGGATTTTTGACAAAGAAGCCGAATCTATTCAATGGAAAAGAGATAGCATCTTCAATAAATGGTGCTGGTCTAACTGGATGTCTACGTGTAAAAAAATGCAATTGGACCCATATTTGTCACCTTGCACAAAACTCAAGTCCAAGTGGATCAAAGACCTCAACATAAAATCAGAGACACTAAATCAGTTAGAAGAAAAAGTGGGAAAGAGCCTGGAACATATTAGCATAGGAGACAACTTCCTGAACAGAACACCAACAGCCCAGGCCTTAATGTCAACAATTAATAAATGGGATCTTATGAGGCTGAGAAGCTTCTGTATGGCAGGAGATACTGTCAACAGAACCAAGCGACAGCCTACAGACTGGGAAAAGATCTTCACCAACCCTACGTCTGACAAAGGTCTAATATCCAAAGTATATAAAGAACTCAAGAAATTAAACACCACCAAACCAAATAACCAAATTGAGAAATGGGGCTCAGAACTAAACAGAGAATTCTCAACAGAGGAATATCAAAAGGCTGAGAAACACTTAAAGAAATGCTCAACCTCCTTAGTCATCAGGGAAATGGAAATCAAAACAACTCTGAGATTCCATCTTACACTTATCAGAGTGGCTAAGATCAAAAATTCAAGTGACACCACATGCTGGTGAGGATGTGGAGAGAGAGGAACACTCCTTCATTGCCGATGGGAGTGCAAACTAGTAGAGCCACTTTGGAAATTTATCTGGCGCTATCTCAGAAAACTGGGAATAGGGCTTCCTCAAGACTCAGCTATTCCACTCCTTGGAATATACCCAGAAAATTCTCCAGCACACAACAAGAACATTTGCTCAACCAAGTTCATATCAGCCTTATTCATAATAGCTGAAAATGGAAACAGCCTAAGTGTTCCTCAGTAGAAGAATGGATAAAGAAACTGTGGTACATATACACTATGGAATACTACTCAGCTATTAAAAACAAGGAATTCCAGAAATTTGTGGACAAATGGATTGAACTAGAAATGATCATAATGAGTGAGCTAACCCAGAAACAGAAAGAGTCAAATGGTACATACTCACTTGTATCTGGACACTAGCCCAAGGGGCATGTCCCATGAAAGTCTTTACTTATCAGGAAAGTGGGACAGAGGGGAGAACATCCTATTGGGACTCTAGGTAAGCGAATCAAGGGAGATGGGGAAATAGAAGGATCCAGAGTGTCATAGAAACCTACAAGAAGAACATTATGATGGGTGGATCTAGGCCCAGGGGTCCAGCTCAAACTATGGTACTAGCCAAGTACAATATGTGCAGTAAACTTCAAACCCCTACCCAGGTCTACCCAATGGACAGGACATTTTTCACAGTTGAGTGGAAAGTGGGGTCTGACTTTCACACAAACTCTGGTGCCCCATATTTGACCACATCCCCTGGATGGGGAGGTCTGGTGGCACTCAGAGGAAGGATAGCAGGCTACCAAGAAGAGACTTGATATCATATGAGCATATACAAGGGGAGGAGGTCCCCCTCAGTCACAGTCACAGGGGAAAGGAGTAAGAGGAAAATGGGAGGGAGGGAGGAATGGAAGGATACAAGGGATGAGCTAACAATTAAGATGTAATATGAATAAATTAATAAAATATATTAAAAATAGATAAAAAAGTTGAACCACCATGTGCAGGAGATTGGCTGTTAACCAGCTGAAAAACATCCTTGAACAAAGTCTGAGAGGAGGTATAAATGTGAACCAAAAACAAGAGGCACGGCCTTTGGAGACTTGGGACAGTTTTGGCTGTTCATCACTCCACTCTTCCCCTAGGTTTTTTTGTTTATTTTTCATTTCATTACATTTCTTTTTTTTTTTTTTTTTTTTTTTTTTTTGAGACAGGGTCTCTGTGTAGTCCTGGATGTCTGGAACTCACTATGTAGATCAAGCTGACTTCAAATTCACAGAGATCCAGCTATCTGTTCTTCCTAAGTGGTGGAATCAAAGGCTTGTGCTGCCATACCCAGCTCACTGGGACCCTGTAACCTCTGGAGTTAATATGTGCTGTCTTCTCTAGTTTATTTTATATGTTGTTTGAACATTCATATTATTTATGGAAGTAATGACGTTTTACACATTCTAAATTTGTATTAATGGATGACTGATCTCTATGGAGGTACAGATGTCATAAATGGATAATGCTTTCTTCATTAACATTAAGACTAATAGTATTCCTAGAAAATATGACAAATCCCATGAATATTATTTTTTTCTTGAGATAGGGTCTCTATATGTTGTTATGGCTGTCCTGGAACTCATTATATAGACCATGCTAGCCTTGAACTCACAGAGGTTCACCTGGTTCTGCTTCCCAAGTTCTGGGATTAAAGGGCTTATGCTACCATGCCTGGCCCAAACCCTATCAATATTAGTGGTAGATCCTATGATAAAGAAGTACATATTTTTTTGTGGTGACAGATGATGTCATTATGAAGAAGGCAAGCCCCTGGACCATCTTCCACCAATGAAAACACTTCCAAAAATAAGCCATAGAAGTAGGAGCATAGGGCCACTTTCTTCTATGGGGAAAGGTAACTGGAAAGCCACTACCTCCTCAAAATAGAGGCATATTGGCCTCTTGGGGTCCCTTTGGGCAATTAAAGTACTTTGCACAGATATATGTGGAGTAACATTAGAGTGACCTCTGAGTTTCTCTATTCTCTCATCTTGGGTGAGTGTGGAGTATTGGTATGAAGGCGTTATCTGGGAAAGTCCATTATTCTCACTTACCTGTGTCTCTCAATGTCAAACCTCAGTATTTGGAGTTCTGTGGTATTAAAGTAGTCTATTGAAAGTGGTGACAGAAAATGCAATCAGGGAGAAGGCTAGGGATTGGCCCAATTTCCACTAATAGGAAAACTCGTTTTCATTGTCTTTGAGGTAATCATATGCTGAACATTTATGGCAGTGTATAAGTAATCATCAAATATTTATGTTATTTATTTTAATTTTATTATTTATTTATTTATTTATTTAGTTTTCCTTTTTTCAAGGCAGGGTAGCCTTGGCTATCCTGGACTCACTCTGTAGACCAGGCTGGCCTCAAGCTCACAGAGATCCACCTGCCTCTACCTCTCTGAGTGCAGAGATTACAGGCATACACCACTATGCCCAGCTATCTATTTTTTAAAAGACAGTGTCTCACTTAGTCATGGCTAGCCTAGAACTTGCTATGTGGACAAGGCTGGCCTCAGAATCACAAAGATCTGCCTGCCCCTGACTCAGAAGTGCTGGGAATAAAGATGAATGTCACTGTACATGGCTTAATCATGACTTCTTTGCCCTGTTAACCCTGTTAAGAGGGTTCCATTTCATGTACCAGGCCTTAGAACCAATTGTTTACTCCCATAATATTCATGCTTCTCAATAGAATCAGTGGACATATCTTGTCAGACCAAGTGTTATTGTGTTTTGCAGGGTCCAAAGCTAGGTGAGACTGATGATTACTTTTTTCCTCTGGTAGCATGCATAGCACCCTTCAGCACTATGAAATCTAGCCAGTAAGGATGAAAGTTCAAGGTATCAGCTTGATCTCTTCATCTTCTGTCAGTCAAGAATGACAACAGGGTCTTAGCCATCAGTTTTTGGAGAGTACCCAAGAGTATTGTCAACTTTTAAAATATATAGTTTTCAAATTCAAATTACATTATTATATAAATTCCTCCCTTCCCTTTCCTCTCTCTAATCCCTCCCATGTACCCCCAGCCCATCATTGGCTTCTTTTTTCTTTGTTATTATTATAATACAAAATGCATAAATATATAAATACAAAATGTTAAGTGCATCTAGTGTTACTAATTTGTATATGATTTTAAGGTTGACCACTTTCTCTTAGGTAACCAGTTAAGGAGCTCATCCCTGGGAAAGACTGTTAGCCCATTCTCAACTTTCTCTAGTAGCTTTTATATATTTTATCTAGTGACAGGAAGTCATGAGATTTACCCCTTCCAGATTAGCATGTCTATTGGTGTTGTTCTTGTTTGGGCAGCCATATTGTTAGAATATCATGGTTGAAATATCCCTGTCATTTCTAGGAGAGACAATTTCACAGCAGACTTCATGGTTCTCTGACTTTTGCCATCTTTCAATCTTTGAGGTTTTGTTGTTGTTGTTGTTTTGTTTTTTGAGGCAGGGTTTCTCTGTGTAGCACTGGCTATCTTGTATTTTGCTCTGTAGACCAGGTTACATCAATCTTACAGAGATCTGCCTTTTCTTTCTTTCTTTCTTTCTTTCTTTCTTTCTTTCTTTCTTTCTTTCTTTCTTTTTCTGAGACAGGATTTCTCTGTGTAGCAGCCATGGCCTGTTTGTTGAACAGTCTGGCATTAAACTCACAAGGATCTTCCTGCCTCTGCTTCCTGAGTGCTGAGATTAAAGGTGGCAGCCTTATGTGTAGTGCTATTAATTTGGTCTCTATCTATAATGGTAACAGGTGATGTCATCACAAAGGAGGTTATCTATTGGTCGGTTTTTCCACCAATGGGTTTAAAGAGTTCAAGATTCTAAAGGTGGCTTCTGTGGCTCCTGTCTTCCATAAGTGCCCTCAGCATCTTAGTATCCTTGTGTTCAAAAGTGGATTGTAATATGCAAGCAAATTTTAAACATTAGATATAGAAGTGATGACATTTATAACTCTTAATTGAGTGAGCTGGTGAGGTACCAAAGTCATGAGACCGTTACCCACTGAGACTAATCTGATCCCTCTTCATGGTTTCAGAGTCTATGCTTTGTTCTGAGAAGTAAACATGATGGTTAGTCAAAGAGCTGGCCGGATTGAGGAGAGCAGAGGGCAACTCTCAGTGAGACACAACAAAGAAGCCACTCTCAATGTACACTGTGCCAACACCTGAAAAGTAGTGCCAAAGATTATGCTTCTAATATTCTATTTTTAATATATTTTTAAAGGTTTATTTATTTATTTATATATATTTATATATTAAATATAAAATATATTTATATTATATTACGTGGGTGCTGGGAATTGAACTCAGGATCTCTGGATGAACAGTAGTACTCTCAACTGCTAAACCATGTCTCCAGCCCATAATCTATTACTATTTCCCATGGTAGAGTACATGGTATGGGTATTGTGTTTTATGGGGAAAATACCATTCTAGGACCATTCCTATCAGTCTTAATGAACACTTCTGTATTTATTATGGTGACAGATGACATCATTATGAAGAAGGACAGCCATTGGTTCACCTTTCACCAATGAGAAAGCTTCAATAAGGGGGCACCCCCCTACCTCCCACCTTCATCTCAGAAATGAGGCAACGGTTCTTAATGGAGGCAACACATTCCCCCTCTCCTTTCCCTTTCCTCTCCTTCTTTTTTACCTTCCCCTTCTTCCCCCTCCCTTCTCCCCTCCTCCTCCCCTCCCTCCATATCCTTCCCCTCCCTCCCTCCATATCCTTCCCCTCCCTCACTCCACCCCTTCCCTCCCTTCTCCCTTCCCTCCTCCCCTCCCTTCCCTCGTCCTCTCCCTTCCCTCCCTCCCCTCCTCCCCTCCCTCCTCCCCTCCCTTCATCTCCTTCCCCTCCCTCCCTCCTCCCCCTCCCTCCCTCCTCCCCTTCTCCTTTCCTCCTCCCCTCTCCCTCCTCCTCCCTCTCTCCCCTCCCTCCCCCTCTCTTCCTCTCTCCTCCCTCTCTCCATGGATTCCTTTAGTTTCATCAATTTCTTCATAGTCAAATAGTAAGCAATATCTTCAAATTGCACTTGATATGTGATTGATGACATCAGTAGCCCTCAGAATTTTGTACCATAGATTAGTGTATGTTGTATGTAGAATACAGATGTCATTGAGAGGGCAGTAGTTACATTCTTCCACTCATACTAATGATTAAACATGTAAGTATGGGTTTTGATGAGAAAACAACGTGGTGGCTGGCCTTTGAGCCAATGGTTTTGACTAAGCAGGATGACAGCTACTGGCCACATTCTTCTAATGGGAAACCTTGGTATAGAGGCCACATATGCCTCACAACGGAAGTTTTGTGTCTTTTTTCTAAGTGTGTCTTCAGCCACACACAGGGCATCTTGTAAAGAGGTGTATGTGTATAAAGAGTAATGTGAAAGATGAATTCATCAAACCTCAAGCCTCTAATCTCATAGATGGAAATTCAGATGCTTTTATAGAGGTGTAATACTACAAATACTATAGTTTCCAAGCATGCCTGCAGTCTTCATGAAAACATTATGATTTGGAGTTCTGTGGTACTAAGCTAGATGATGGCATTATGAAACTAGGCAGATATTGGTGGTAACAGGTCATGGAATTATAAAGCTAGACTGCTATTGGTGGTAACAGGTGATGTCATTTTGAACTTAGATAGCTATTGGCTCACCTTCCACCAATGAGAATATTGGGACAATGAGGATTCTATATGTCCCCGTGATCAAACTTGAGCTGCAATGTCAATAGTAATATGCAGGTTATTTACTAAATGTGATATTAATTTTGTAAATGGTGACTTATGGAAGTCTATAAATCTCTCTTGTAGTGTCTGTGCAATTTCAAAATTTGGTGAGGAAGTTTTATGTCCAGGGAATGCTATCTCTTTCCATGTTGTCACCATGTGATTTGGCATTTTGTGGTAAAATGTGTGAGAACACTGGCTACTTCTAGAGTGGTTTTGATTAAGGAGGAAGACAGCCACCGGCTTGCATTCCCCAGTGACATACCTTAAAAGAGACTTTCAACACTTCACTTTCTGGGTTCCGGGACTCCTCCTTCCTATAGCTTTTTAGGCAGTTTATGGTTTTATCTTTACCTAAAATGTGAATGAATACTTTATTAGAAACATGTATAATTGCATCAGATACAGTTTGCTCACTTTTTTAGAGTACAGTGTATATATGGTGCTTTGGAGGGAAAATACTTTTCTGGGACACTATTTTAATGACACAATCCCCACGGTAATTAAGCACATTGCCTTGGAGTGTCTATTGGCCTGTATTCCCTTCCATTAATAAGAATGTTTTGCTACAAGGACTATCAAGGTCCCAGAGATATCATGGCTTCTTCACATAGGTCCCTTCATCCAGTTCAAAGTACTCTCTGGTGACATGTGTTGTAATGTAAGATAATGTCTGCCTCACCTCTTGAATTGCTTCCTGTGGATGACTATTTAACTAGGAAGTCCCTGCATTATCTCTTGGTCCCATTCTCTCTCATCCTCAACTGTCTCCACTCAGACTCCATGCTACTATTGTGATGTCATAGACTCATGTTCCAATAACCTAACTTTTTCCAATGTATGGTCACATTAAAACACACCATTTACCCTGTCAGCCAACATTCTCTCTAAATATCCTCTCAAATTAAATTGTGTTTTCTTTGGAACCTTTGGGGAAAGTGCTGAGTTATTGGGAAGCTCACTTACAGTACCTTAGCAGCCTTTCAGCTAAGTCCTGTATTACTTGTAACTTGTCTGCCCCATCCTCGGTCTTACCTATCTCTTTATCTCTGTTGCAGAGACTTAGGGCCCAGTGTAGGAACTACTACCCTCCCTCTATCTGAAATGATAGTTACTTCATCCTCACCCAAGAAAATGACACTTACCTTTCAAAGTCCTGGTCCATGATCACTTTGAAGCTTTCTTCCAGCCCCTAGTTTAAATTCTTCCCTTTGCTTCTAGAGTGAGTTTAGGCCCTAGAACTAAACTCCTTCTTTTACTTATTCACCACAATTCATGCTTAGTACCTTTATCCCTTTACCTTCCTTTATTTAAAATGTGCTAGTATTGAATGAATCCTTTCCAGTTGTCTTGAATTCTCTTTGGTGGAAAAACAATCAACCAACACATGAATAATACATAAAGAACATTCTGGGAAATGTCACCCCTAAATCCTGGCTTGGCGACTCCACTTTGCTGCTTGTTGTCTGTATCCCTCATACTGAACCTCCCATTCCCTTCTACACAGTCAGCTTGGTCTGCCTCCTTCTGTGTGCCTTAATTGATGTCAAATGGGACTGCTTACCTGGCTGATGGAAGAATGTTGTTAACTCTCTAAAATGAGCCTCTTCACAAAGATGTATGTTGGTGTATTCCTTTTGGCTCTTCTTTAGGGACTGAGCTGCCCCAGGGAGGCATGCTGGGGCCACACCTTCACTGCCTTGTTATGCCCTAAGCAAGCTATTCTGACATAGCCTGAGGTATGATGTAAGTGGGCCAGGGCTAGGTTAGATATTAGTATATTTCAATGCCTGAATACTTTTCAAGGCAAAAGAATATTTATGTATAAGAATAAAGATTGGTGTCATAGTTGTTTATCACAAATATTTCCGAGCATTCAATATCCACGATCCCACTGACCTTTTTCTTTAGAAACTAATACTGGTATAATGACATGGGTATCATCATGGTTTGTTTATTGAGTCTTTTATTAGACCAATAGCCAATAAATATCCATTTATCTAAGGGCTATAATAGTAATAACGAGGCTAGAGAGATGGCTTAGTGTTTCATAGGACATACAACTCTTCCAGAGAACCTAAATTAGGCAGCTCACAGTCACCTGTCTCTGTGGGCACCTGAACTCATGTGTGCATACTCACACAAACACACATACATAGTAATAAAAATAAATCTAAAACCTTTAATTCCAGTACTTGGGAGGCAGAGGCAGGCAGAGCTCTGAGTTTGAGCCTAGCCTGGTCTACAGAGCAAGTTCCAGGACATCCAGGGATATACAGAGAAAGCTTGCCTCAGAAAAAAAAAAACAAAATCTAAAAAATAGTAATATCAAAACATATGACGACTTTAACTTAATAGTTCTCTATACTGTATAAAAACAAACATAAGCAAACAAAACACCCCACATTGTATTAAAAGAACACTTGCTGAGAGTGCACCTTAATGATAGGGCATGGAATTAATATATGCCAGGCCCTGTGCTCAAGCTCCATCACGAAGCACAATTACAAACCAAACAAAATCACATTTAAGTCTTCCTGAGTTTGCTATCTGGCCTTCTGTAAAGCACTGCTGCTGTCTTTTGTGGGTTTTGGAACAGAAGTCCATTGCTACTTTTTACATGGAAAAAAAAACCCAGTTTCCTTACATACAGGTATAGAAGCAAAACCATCTATATACTGTATAGACCTTTTGAGTTTATTTATAGATAAAGAATGATACCAGCCAGGCGCAGCGACAGATGTCTTCCATCCCAGCATTTGGGAGGCAGGGATAGGCAGGTTTCTATGAGTTCAAGGCCAGCCTGGTGTATGTAGCTTATCTAGTCAGTCAGGGATACATAGATCCTGTCTCAAAAAATGAAGCAAAACAGTGACAAAAAACAAGAAGTGAAACTAAATCCAGGTGGTGGTGACACACACTTTGAATCCCAGCACTTGGGAGTAACAGCAAGGCAGATCAAGTTCCAGGCCAACCTGGTCTACAGAGTGAATTCCAGGACACCCAGGGCTACTCAGAAAAACTGTATTTCCAAAAACAATCAATCAAACAAACAAACAAACAAAATGAAAACGAAAATTAAAGCCCTAACACCCCAAAATGAACAACAAAAAAAACAACCAACCAATCATCCCCCCTCCAAAGAAAACATAGGTATTGGCACATAGGGTATGCCACCATATATTTATATTTACAGAAGATAAAGATATCAAAGCTATTCAGATGGCTTCATTGATTGCCATTATGTAAAATTACTGACACAAAAATACAGTAGTAGTCATATGGACAGTTACATGGCATTATCTGAGTTTGAGCTCAAACTATTTTGAAATATTTTTTTTACCTCAACCAAAATACCGTGAGAAATGGACAAAGTGAAGGATATATATATATTTTTCAAAGTAGAAGGAACAAGAATCACATGTTTTAACTAACAACCATCCTAAACAAGCAGCTTTAACCACGATAATTGCTTCTGTAATCATTCACAAAGGAGAAACCTTCGAAGAATTAAATAATATTATTGTTCACTGTCAATGATAAGCCTCTAATTGGGAAAAATATACTGGGAAAAATTTCAAGACTCTGTTGCATAAAAATGACATTTACCACAGCCAAGATGGCTGACTGAAAGTGCCAAATCTTTAAAATGAAATTAAAATATTATTCATGATATCATCCACAAGAAAGGAGATAGATTGGCCAAGATAGTAAATGAATATTAATGGTATTTTAAGGTATTGTCAGACATGTTTCCAAACATGTTCCACTTGATAAAAACATAATCTTGGTTAACTGGAGAGGTAGCTTGCATACTAGAATCAAATCCTTGAGAGACCTTTGAGCTCTTCCAAATGTGCTTCATACAAGTGCCTCTGCAAAGGGCTATAAATACCTCTTGTAATTGTTTGTTTTCAAGATGGCTTAACGTTTACGTTTTCAACTTTCTCTGTTAGATAGCTATAGCCCAGTATTTGTTTGCTTGTGATGCTGTAATTTAGTTTCACAAACAGGGGTCAGTAGTAAATGAACATTTATTGCCTCACATTCTTTTTTTTTTTTTTAAGATTGCTTCACATTGGTAAACAGAGATACCAGCAGCAGAGCTGGGCCTTCATGAGGGACATGGAATTGAAGATTTGTTCTAGACCCTCCCTCCTTGCCTTGAAGATGGCTATCATCTCTAGGCCTTTTTGTTGTTTGTTTATTTTTTTTTCTTTGAGATCGAGTATTTGTTACTTTTCTTTATTTTAGTTACAAAATAAAGTATTATCAAGACAACCTTAAGCCAATGGTTCCCTGCCCCCAGTCCTGGGCATTGAATTTAGGGTGTTAGGCATGTTAGGCAGGGGCTCTACCAATCGGCTGCAGGCCCAGCCCTTCATTACCTTTCTTGTTGCCTCAACAAAATACATGAGAAAAGTAACTTAAAGAAAGAGAGGTTTCTTTTTGGCCACAGTTTGGGGCTGTGGTTCATCATGGCAGGGGATACGTGGCAGCAGGAGTTTGAGGCAGCTCACATCTTCAGTCAGGAAGATTCATGGCCTAAACTATGACTAGCCACTTTATTATCTACAAGATCAGTTCGCTGTGGGAGTCTCAAATTATCTGGTGAGTTAGTGGGAAGCCACCCCAAGTACCTGGAAATTTCACTCTCACTCGGAGTCTACCTTATTGCAAACATACAATCAAGTAATGCAAGGGGCGCATAAGCACCTCCAACTTTAGTCATCAGTAGACACACACTTCACTTCAAAATTGTCTGTCTCCAACAGCTTCTGGATGATCTTAACTTGCAGGTTTAGTCTAGTGGATAAGACACCAAAGGAAAGCCTCACCATCAAACCTAGTTGCAAAGGAGATCATCAGATGCTGGTGTCAGCTGATACAGTTTTGCGAGGCCAAAGTGCTGATGCATAGATTCATGGTTTCCAACTCAAAAGAAATACATGAATTCCTTTTAATTATGCACATCTGGTGACCTTAAGTTTTGGAGTCTGAGGAATCCTCCACAAACTTCAGATATGGACAGTTCCCACTCAAGTTGGCAGGAGAAGATTAATTTTTGGATTCTGTGACACCCTTTTCTGTCTTTACACTTCTACCAACCTCACCTATTATTCCAGTTAGATGCTTTCTGGAATACTAATGTGACACTCTTTGTCTTCATCTTATTATTCTTGCCTTGCTATGTACCACTTAAGAAAAAACCAAAACTCTTATGTGTTTTTTCCGTAACCACAGCTCTGCGGCTTACTGAGTGTTGCATATGTCACCCCCGCCTAACACTGCTGACAAAAATGTAATAGCTGTTCCCTTAAACACTTCAGGAGGTAGATTCCCTTTTACAAGTCTCTTCTGGTACTTGTTTCCCTCACAGCATTCAGCCTAACCAACCTTTTATCTGGTAAAACTTCGATCTTGACCTCACATCAACAAGATGCTTGGACTTGAATTATTCATAATTGTACCACAAATATCCAGTCAATTAGGAGTGGACACTCATTTGAAGGCTAGCTTGATTACAGAGATCAGTTTTCTCTTTAACCTTTACAGGAACTGTTTGAATCGACAGAAGGGATTTGTCCATCATGAAGACACTAATTGGCTCATTCTTTTTTTCCTGTTTTTTTTTTATTGAAAAATAAAATCATTCATATTACATCTCAATTGCTATCCCATCCCGTGCATCCTCCCATTCCTCCCTCCCTCCCGCTTTCACCCCATTCCCCTTCTCTATGACTGTGACTGAAGGGGACCTCCTCCCCCTGAATATAATGCTAGGATATCAAGTTTGTTCTTGGTAGTCTGCTATCTTTCCTCCAAGTGCCATTGGGCCTCCCCATCAAGGGGACATGGCCAAATATGGGGCACCAGAGTCCTATCCCTTGGCTAGATCTGGGTAGGAGTTTGATGATGACTGCACGTATTGTCCTTGGTTGGTGCCATACATCGAGCAGAACCCCTGGGCCCAGATCCGCCCATCATAGTGTTCTTCTTGTAGGTTTCTAAGACCCTCTGGATCCTTCTATTTCCCCATTCTCCCATATTTCTCTCACCATAGGATGCCCTCACCTCTACCCCAATTTCCTGGTAAGTGAAGACTTTCATGAGACATGCCCCTTGGCCTAGTGTCCCGTTATAAGTGAGTATATGCTATTTGAGTCTCTCTGCTTCTGGGTTAGCTCGCTCATTATGATCATTTCTAGTTCAATCCATTTGTCCACAAATTTTGGGAATTCCCTGTTTTTAATAGCTGAGTAGTATTCCATAGTGTAAATGTACCACAGTTTCTTTATCCATTCTTCTACTGAGGGACATTTAGGCTGTTTCCGTGTTCTGGCTATTATGAATAAGGCTGCTATAAACATGGTTGAGCATATGTCTCTGTTGTATGCTGGAGGATCTTCTGGGTGTATTCCAAGGAGTGGAATATCTGGGTCTTGAGGAAGCCCTATTCCAAGTTTTCTGAGATAGCACCAGACAGATTTCCAAAGTGGCTGCACTAGTCTGCATTCCCATCAGCAATGAAGGAGTGTTCACCTTTCTCCACATCCTTGCCAGCATGTGGTGTTGCTTGAATTTTTGATCTTGGCCATTCTGATGGGTGTAAGATGGAATCTCAAAGTTGTTTTGATTTCCATTTCCCTGATGACTAAAGACGTTGAACATTTCTTTAAGTGTTTCTCAGCCATTCGATATTCCTTTGTTTAATTCTGAGCCCCATTTCTCAATTGGATTACTTGGTTTGGTGGTGTTTAATTTCTTGAGCTCTTTATATATTTTGGATATTAGACCTTTGTCAGATGTCGGGTTGGTGAAGATCTTTTCCCAGTCTGTAGGCTGTCGCTTGGTTCTGTTGACAGTGTCTCCTGCCTTACAGAAGCTTCTCAGCCTCATGAGGTCCCATTTCTTAATTGTTGACCTTAAGGTCTGGGCTGTTGGAGTTCTGTTCAGGAAGTTGTCTCCTGTGAATTGGCTCATTCTTAATGTAGTAAACGAGAGCTGCATCCCTAATGCAATCTATACTATGGTACTGCTTCAAAGATATGGCTTTATTTGTCTCCTGCCACATACTACCATATCTTGGATAGTTGTAATTAAAACCCATTACATTTATGTGGGTTTTTTTTGTGTGTATGTGTCTGTCTGTCTGTCTGTAGGTACACATGTGTCACAGTGTGTGTGCAGACATTAGAGAACAACCTGCTGGAGTCATTCTCTCTTTTCACCATTTGGATCCTAGGGATTGAACTCAGGTCCCCAGCCTCTGTGGCAAACACCTTTATCTGCCAAGCCATCTCACCAATATGCTTGGAATTCATTTAGGCCTTTACATTTACCATTCCCTTGGTGGTTCATATCTCTGTAAGAAGAACACTTAGAAGCCTCCAGAATGAGGCAAACAGAAGTTATTAAGGAGAACTTCAAGGGGATCTATTTTACTCTTATGCTTTGCTATAATCCCCATAGTGGGTAAATACAACTAGTAAGGCAGTCTAACACTTGTTTGTAATGCTACCAGAAGCAGTAAATGATCACGGGTCTACTTTTGAAATCCAAAACTTAGCATAAACTCCTTAGGTAATGTGGTCAAGACAATCACATGGTCCTTCATTTCCCCCAGCCAGCTAAAGGGGGACTGTGTAAGAAAAAATACTTGTTATATCTGTGGAAAGCATAGTAACTTGTGATTAGGCTAAAAGTAAAAGCCTCTTACTTGCCTAAAAGTCTCCATTGGATCTGGAGTCATATTTTCATTTTTTTCAAAGATCTCATAATCCAGTCTTTTGACTTTGAGACCTGTTTTTGATATACTTTTCTGATAGTCATTTGTCTTATAACTGGTTTATATAATCTTTGCAGGGTCCTTTTATATTGAGTTCTTATCATGCAACCACTTTTTATACCAAAAAAAAAAAAAAAATGACACAACTATTCCTGCAACAAACAGGAGAGAGTCATCACAGTATACACACAGACCTTAGACCCAAGGCCGTCTCCTGACCAGCCATACGGAAGATGGAGAGAGCAAGAAACGACGGGCTGCCACCTGATTTCCCCCTTTCTGGGAAGACACACAGAGCAATCACGCTTCACATCTTGAACTGGTCTGATGCCCACATCTGGGCCTCTGTACTGATGGATGCCAGCTCCACAGGCCTAACTGCCACATGTAATTTGCCTGTGGAAGTATGAACCATCTCACAGAACTGTGTCAAGTAAAGCATTCCAATAGTATGATACAGGAAAGCAGCCATTGCGCAGACTACAAAATGCCAGCCATTGTCCCCTCCTGCTTACTATGAGTATCTGCTACTGCTACTTGTGTACCAATTAGTGCTTTGTTCCCACTCAGGATGCCAAATGATAGAATCTTGAGTAAATTCTCGTTTACATGAATGCTTTCCAACTCATTTAATGAAGCCCAAAATACAGTAATAAATCTCCAAATATTTAATAATATTTTTAAATGCTGTTATTTATTCTTTGAAACTTTCATACCTGGCTATCTTGATCATAGCCATCGCTCATATCTCCCTCCCATCTTCATGCCATCCTTTTATAATGTTTAAGTTTTATTTTGGATTAATTATTTATTTTGGATTAATTAATGAATTAAATAATTGAATTCGTGCTGCCTATATGAATGTGGGCATATATTCATCTAGAACTGCACAGACAATATTCCAGAAAGCCATCTCCTAAAAAATAGTGACTCTCCCTCCTCCAACAGTCATTAACTGCAAATATCTCCTCAGTTGGAAGTCGAACACTGAGAGCCCCTCCCCCATTATGTGGCAATACTAACTGGTTTGATCTTGTTCAGATCTTTGCAGGTAAAGACAATCCCCATGGGCTCATGTGTACAATGACGTTTCCATTAGACAGCATTTCACAGTTCTCATCTTCCAGCTCTTCCATTCTTTCCTTACCCTCTTTCTAAATGTTCACCGAGTCTCGATAGAGAGGTGTTCATATAGATGGCCTGTATATGGCTGACTGACTCTGCAGAATTGCTTACTCTCAGCACATTGGACAGTACTATGTCTCTATATTAACTACTAGCCATGGGGATAAGAAGCTTCTATAACCAAAGTGAGAACAGCACAGATCTATGGATATAAACATGACTGAATAGAAGGTAGTTTGATAACATGGACATTCAGAAAAACAACATCAATGGGATCTCATCTATGGCCTATGCCTACCCCAGCCATGGGGATTGACCATGTTTATAGAACCAGGCATGAGTTCTTTCTTGTGGAGTGGACCTCAACTCTAATGAAGTTATCCCCATAAACACTCTTTGCATCACTGGGAATATCTTGCCCGTTAGGTCAGTATTGTAGCACACAGGGACTATGTTGGATAAGACCATTGATGTCTTTTCTTGCCAAGCAGCCTACATAGTACCTTCCAGCACTATTATAGCTTAGATTGTTGCTAATAAGGCTTCCTAATGAGACATGTCTCCAAGACCTTGAAGGAAACATTTTAGAAAGAAAAAAAGATCTTTTCCAAAAAACTTAAGGCATCATACCATTTCCCAACTGGCTTAAAGGATATAACTTATGTGGCTAACCTTATCTTCCAGTCACATAATAGGAGGAAGAAGGCTCTGGTAAGATTTGGAAGGCACTAGGAAAGTCATGTGTTCTTCTATTTACTATTATTATTTTGTTAATTTTTGAGATTATAATTAAATTACAACATTTCTCCCTTCTATTTTCCCCTACCTACCTGCCTGCTGCCGCTGCCTATGGCTGATCATGCTAAGGTTGCTGCATAAGCCAGACAGGTACACTTTCCGTCTGTGGAGATCAGAATGTGGCCGGCCTTGACACTCCTGTGCGCATAGCCCATGTGGTGGATGTAGTCCAGGGCCTTTAGCACTCCCTGCAGGATGTACGCAATCTCCAGGTCGTTCATAACATCCATGAAGTATGTGCCAATGAGATCTTTTGCAGAGCCATACATCATGAATGATGTGATGACCCACAGCTCATTGTCTGAGGTGAAGGTGTCTTGGTAAGGCACTATATCGGGATGGCTGAAGCTTCCCTTGTAGGAATGGCACCATCTCTTTGGAACAAGCTTCTAGGTTGATTCTTTCTACTGTCACATACTGTCCCATTGGTTTATACCTGGCTAAATTCACTGCCATCAAGTCCTCAAACCCACTGATTATGATGTCAAGCAGCTCATAACAACCACCCTCTGGCAGAAAGCTACTCACGACCTCTGGCTTAGAGAAGGACGCTATGGACTCTGAGCTCATCTCATTGGCAAGAAAAGACATGGATGCGTTCCTACTGTGCAGACCACTTCAATCTCAAAAACTTAAACCTGGTCTAGGAGTCAGAGTGCAGTACCAACTCCATCTTGGCTCTGCCTCCTCAGTTCTGTGGCTACACTGCTGCCAGGCCGGTTTCTGGGAGCAGTATAAGGATAAATTTTAGAATGATGTTAGGAATTATGTTGATCTGGTAAAGTAACAGTAGTAGATCTTTCTCTAAGATCTATCAACTTACTAGCCCTACGCACTTGACTAGATTTCTACTACCAGGCAAGACTTAACCCCTTATTGAGTAGGCCTTAAGTTTAATTTAGAGAGCTGTTGGTTATCATCAAGATATGAATGCCACTATTGTACCATTAAGAATATCTTGCCATGATGGCCATTTTTGTGGTTCAAAAACTTCACACCTGGGTAGGAGTATTGACTACATCACTCATTGTCGTCGTCGTCGTCGTCGTCATCATCATCATCATCATCTCCTCTATTCCACAGTGAGGCAGTAAGGTATTAAGAAACCCAATCAATTGGGTTTGACAATCTACAAGCTCCTATTCTATACTGCTTCTTTTGGGGTATGGTACAACTTATGTCATGCTTATTAAAAGCACATAAATTTATATTATAGTTAAAAACACACAGCAGTATTATATAAAGAAATAGGATGTGTTAATGAGGGATGGCAACACAGAGACTAAAAAAATGACAGAACACACGAGAATGACAACGACAATTAGTTTAACGGTAGTGCTTAAGGGTACCAATCAAATATAATCAAAACTAGTTTTCAAAACTCTCTTAGGAAATCACAAACATACATGATCACATGGTTTTTCTTCCAGCATGGATTATTTTTTCTGCTTCTACAGCTGAGCCCATACTCAACAGATGGTTTGTAGTTGGAGCCCTATTGTGTGGAAATCACCAATTTCCCAAATGCCTTGATAGGATGCTCATAACTAGAAAAGGAATAGGGGATGATGACAGCTTAGACCTCCAACAGATTAAAAATACTTTTTTTTTAGTGTCAGAAATGGGGACAGAGTCTCAAGTCACTCAGCTCATCCTTGTCTGGAAAAAGGCAAATAAATCAGTAGAGCCATACGGCTATCTAGACCTTTGAGTTTCCAGGGATGGGTAGCGCATAACATCCTGTGATAGCCTTTTCTGGTATTTATCAACTCTCATCGTCAATAATGACTTATTTATGTCTAACCTCATCTCCCACTGCAATTTCAGTCCATTTCCTATTACCCTGTAGATATGGAGAACAGATGGTCAACATTCTCCTTATAACCTTCCACAGACTGGAAGATAGCCACTGAAGCCTTCCCCGGTGGCACTTACTTTCCTTGCAAAAGAGTTTCAGCTTCATCTTTTTGCACAACTTTCATTTTCTAGTTAGTTATTTCACTGAACTATGTTGGATTTTCTTTGAAAAAACTACAGTGTTTTTCTTTGAAAAATCACACAAGCAGATGATTAAAATTCAAACATTATAAAAAGCATGTGCAGTGAAAATCGAGCTTTCTTTCCACCTAAGATCCCTTAGTTTTTCTCTCTGGAAGCATCTATTCTTATAAGTATTTTATTTTATTCCAGACAATTTCGACTGATATATGTATGAATATATTCTCACTAAATTTTCTTCATCTTTGTGTTAGTAATCTTTCTATTACTATAATAAGATACCTGACACAGGCTACTTATGAAATAAAGAAGTTTATTTTGTCTTACAGCTCTGGAGATTTAAACCAAGGATTGGGATGATTTCTTTGAGGCTCTGATAGGGCAGTACTTCAAGGTAGAGGCATATATCAGAGCAAGCACATTTTGAGGAAAGCAAAAGTGAAGGAATGAGCAACTGAGGTTCCACAATCTCTTTCAGGGGTCCATTTTCAGTGACCTGAGGATCTCATGCTAGGACCTACCTCTTAAAGGCCCATAGAGCTAATAGCACCACTCTGGGGCCTAAGTCTTTACATATGGACCTTGGAAAGACTATTCATACTCAGTTCAGAAAGTATTCATTATGCAGTTCTGATATCAGGCATTATGTTAGATCCTGTTTCAGGATACCAGGAGAATAGAGATCTATTTCTTTATTTTTAGGATAACTATACTGTAGTAGAGGAGAAAGATGCTGGCACCCATGTTCTCATATATTGATTGAGGACTCTCTATGTGCCAGTTATATGTGAATTCCTGAATAACAAAGAGTTTGTGCCCTTTCACAGCTCAGTATAGAGAGAGTCCAATGGGCAACAATGGGCAACAAATGCAGAGAAGTACCACACTGTTCATTGAAAGATGCCCTATCAAATGCCTAGTGTCAGGGAGGACCTTGGAGTTCCAGACAGGACCTGTGGCAGCACTGGAAGCACGATTTGATCCCCTTTATTCATTCTAGCTCATGAGATCTTTATAACACATGCTGAGCCCCGCTGTTTGTGTTCTACAAAAGACAGAAGTTGGGGCTTCAGAGATGTCAAGGAGCTGGCCTTCCATCACATGGCTGAGTCCCCATCACAAGTCTGTCTTTCTACTAAGCCTCGGCTCTTCTCTGTCACAACTTCAGTGCTCAGGAGTTAGTGATAAGTAATCCTTATACATCTCTCATGCCTTTTCCCTCATGGGGATTCCTGACCTTTAGATTGGTTGAGAGATTCTCCTAGTACACTGAAAATTTCCACCTAAAGAATGAGTTGCAAAAGAAAGTGCCATGGTCTGAAGAATCATATCTTAGCACTAGTTCCTGCCCTGATGTCACAAGCTCTGTGATCTTAGGCAAGTCAATCTACTCTTACGGACTTTAGAGTCCCCATCTGTGAAGTACAGGGACTGGCAGGAATCATTTCTGTATCTCTGGTGGGATTGGGTGATATGTTCATGACCAATGATATTGTTATCATAGCCCAAAGGCTGTATTGCTGCCTTTTGAAATAAAACTACATTCCTGCCTCCCAGGAATGACTCAAGAATTGGTTCAGTAAACCTATGCTCTGCCAAGGAAGATGAGAATGTATTAATTTCTTCTTGGCCTTTGCTTTTCACTCATGGTTCTGAATACTTCTCAGGCCCAACTTTCTCAATAAAGTGAAATGAACCTTAAGTAAGTGAGCAAGCACTCATTTAATATATCCAACTTAATTGAGGCAATGCTTAACTAGGAACACATGATAATCCTTAATGAAAATTGGGAAAGAGCCCTGAAATTAATGGGTTATTGCAGGTGTGTAATAACCTGAGAACTTTGCTCAGGCTGATTTTATGCATGACAGAGCAGCCCCATGACGTGCTACAGACCACAAAAAGAGGATCTGCCCTGGTCAATATGCCTCATAAAGTCAGGAGCAGAAAGGCTATTTTGATACAGAATAGAAGGGGACCAAAGCCTGGCAAGCAGAGAATGAATCTCCTTATTTCTGCTCATTCCACTTCATGCCTAAAGTAAAAATTGGAGTCCAGATCTCACCATTTGTAAGGCAAACTCTTCCTTTGGACACTACAGGGACACAGGTGTGAGAAGCTAAAGAGATACTATTCCCAGGTAAGTGGTTTTTTTCCTCCCCTTTTCCATTCTTTTCATTTTTCTTTCCTTACCCTTCTTTGTTTTGTTCATTCTTTTATATTAAAATTATGATCTTAGTAATTATTACTCATAAAAGAAACAAACTGCATGTAACTCTATGACATATAAAATATAAATCCTCAATCTCCACCATCTCTCTTCTCTTCTTTTCTTTTTCTTCATCTTTTCATTCTTCATGTTAGATTTTAGAATTGTGAAGATGATTCAGGTTTATGCAAGAGAAAAAAAAATCAACCACTACCACCACCACCAAAAACCCAGACAACACAGAACCACAAGTAGTGTAAAGGAAATATGTTTATTTTCATTCTTCCAGTGTCAATACTCCTGCTTTCCCTCCCTGTTTGTCTCTTTCTTTCTTTTATTTTTTCCTCCATTTAAAATTCAAGTATTCACTTTAGAGTAAATATGAAAGAATCAAGCAATGTGGAATTTTATTGGATATATGGGAAATCTTCTGAAGCCACTCTCCCTCAGCCTACCATTTCATATCAGACATATAGACTTCTCCTATTCCTTTTAGTGGCTGCATAGTATTCTGTAGTGAATGCTCATTGACTTATTTATTCAATACCATTATATAACAGTTAAAAAGAAATGGAAATGGATATAAATTGGCGTGTTTGCTGCTGAAAATTCCATTTTATAGATAGCAATCCATCATACCCATTTCTATAGCACATTATATCTTGAAAATTGCCTTTGAAATATCATCTTAATTGATTCATTTTTACAGCAGCCCTGGGAAATAGGCAGATTATTGTCAATGTTTTTACAGATAAGGAAACTGAGGCCCAGGAAAATTAAGGAACAGAAATAAATTTGGTCTCCTAGATAGTTACTAGATGCTCAGGTGAGTCATCTTATGACACTATAAATTTAAGCTTCATTTTATCGCAGGATTCATAAAAGATTTGGATACCTTCTTATTCCTAAGCTTGTAGGTTAGAAAACCCACCCAAGTCATACAAATTCTCTCATTATTCTAATGAGAACGGCAGTATAATGCAGTAAATATGAAGAGCCTGATTAATGGCTAGTGTTCATAGCAAGCTCAAGATTCATCAGATTCCCTAATTGGCTTTTATTATATTAAATGTAAAAGTGAATCTATTAACTCCAAACCCCACATAGGAGTGGGAAGAAATACAATATATTGAATTACCCTATAGAAGAAAAAACCTGCCTAAATCAGTAGTAAATCATTCAGGAGTGTATTTCATTCAGAATCAGAAAATGCCTATTAGCATCCTAGTTCCAGCTTTCTGTAATAAATCCCCACAGGATTTGTGGTTTTAGCCACAGTTTAAATTTAAGCCACAGCTGTGCTTAGGGAAAAGGGATGAGGAGGTTCAATACATTTCCTAGATAAGAAACTTCAGTTGCAATTAATTAAAGAAAGAAGCTGAGTGAAAATAATGAGATGGCGGTCAGGTTTCTAGAAACAGATCTGCTTCGAGAATAGACTTGCTTGATGAGTTACTTTTGTCAATAAGGCCATCTTACCTGATGTTCCTTCAACCCTGACATGATTATTACACAAAGTATACATGTATCACAGCAACAGTCTACAAAACATATAAATTGTACATCGGGTGAACTTATCTCACACACACACACACGTATGAAAAGTAAGCTCACTTAGAAATTAAGGACTATTAAAAATGAAAGTGGTTCTACACTAATTATGTTTTTTTTTGTATGAATCTTCCTATTGAGCTAATTGCGTTCATGATAGCGATTTCTATCTCATCACTATATTCTCAATGAGTAACCCAGTAGCACACAGTAGAGATATAACAAAATCAGGCAGTAAGGCTTTAGCCACTGAGAATGACTCAGGATTCAGGGGTTGGGGAGCCCTTAGGTGGTATGTGAGGAGGAAGTGTGATCATACGCACTTAGAAATCGTTTGTTTTGAATCTGATCTGGCATATTTTGACTCTTTGAACACAGGATAGACAATGAAAAAACACATACTGTATCAGAGGCTTTATGGATTGATTCTTGTTTCAAGTTTTATCATTCTCTCAGGTAAGAAAAAAGTATGTCTTTTATTTTCTCTCCTAACATAGAAGTTTCTAGAAATCAACTATTTGGAAAATATTCCTGCTGAAGATTTATTACCTGTCTCCTACTGGTCAATATGGATTTAGTATACAGATGAATTCATTCAGCATTTTACGTGAATGAAGGCCAACTGGCCTCAAGCACAAACTGTCTTGGACTATTGTCTTTGATTCATCTCTGAAATGCCAATTGTTAGTTAACACATACCTAATAGAACATTTGGGTTTTCCTTTGGACTGTTTTCTCTCATGTATAAGCTTTATTTAAAGATTCCTGGAAGATTATGATAGCATCTTTCTCTCTTCTTTATATGTTTATGGAAATACTAATGGACTATAGATGAGGAAACTGAGGTGTGCTGAAATCTATTAACTGATTGATAGTGACACACAGGTGTATGTCTAGAAGGCTTTGACCTTACACTCTGACAAGAGGAGTGGAAACAGAACGTTGTTTCTACATTGAAGTTAACTAGGTGACAGGCAATTGACTCAAGTAACCAGTAATTTGAAGAATTAAGAAGAAGGCTGTCTTGAAATATAACAATCTCATCTGCTTTAGTGAACTCAGTTGGTGACATTGCTCACTTAGCCAATGAACCCTTAGCGGAAAGCTCATATGTTCCAGGGAGTGACAACTCTTGATGAAACTAATCTGGGATTTAATCTGAACAATGCTCAGATTTCAGAGCTAATTTCTGCAAAAATACATCATCATCACCATCAATAGCAAACACCAACTAGCTCCTTGCTGCATGCAGGGCCTGATCGGAAACTGCATTTCTTATAATAAAGGTTGAAATGGGACCTGCAGGGCACAGTGGCAACTTTGTCACTTGGCATTACCTACCTGCTAAGATGTTGATTTATCTTTCCCTGGCCTACTTCCTCAAAGCAAGAAACTTTTCCCCCCCTTTTCGTCCCCCAAATCTACACCACAGGTCTTGTTACGTAAGTCAGGCACTTGGTACATACATGGTTATTTTAGACATTACTCAGTTTGAGGTTATACAACTTTAGGTCTCTGTTTTTTGGTGATGTCACACAAACCTTTCTGAGTTTTGTGTGATGGGACATGGGACAGAGTGGTATAGGAGTCTAATGTAGTCATGGCATGAAAAATAGAAGAGATAGGGTATGGAAAAACATGTATTAAGTTTTTGAGTAATGTCCTTAGTCAAAATTATGATATATGTACAGGGTTTTAAACTTGTGGATCTCATTTCAAAGCATTGTAAGTTTCTTCAGAATGTTTACATCTCAAATTCATGAATCTAGGTGATAATTCTTTTAGATAATCAAACTATTAAGTACAACAGCTCTTCAGTTGGTGAGCAATGCATTACTTTCTTCCTGGAAAAATTTTGCCTTTGAAATCAAAATATAACTAAGGTTCAGTTCCCTTCAGGTTCTTGACGAGTCACCAGACTCCTCACTGTGAGGGTCATTGTGGGGGAGAGACTAAGGGCAGAGCAAGCAGAGAGTGACTCAGAAATGCTTCAGCTGGCAGGGCAGACAGTGGAGCAAACTGTGGTCATAGAAGAACACCAAGGGTCGGCAGGAAGAAAACAGCTCTCATAAAGTCCAAGAGGTAGAAAGAGCAAGAGCACCAGGAAGGGACCAACAGCAGCACACTTGGGGCCAAGTACTCACAGGATACAGTAAGAGATGAAGTATAAGGCAAGAATGGGTAGAAAGATCTATGAGCTAAGTTTCTCAGTGCTGGTGCTGATGTAGTTGGCTTAGGCTGCCATGGAGGGTTTTATTTGTTTGTTTCTTTTGTATTTTGGTTTTTCGAGACAGGGTGTCTCTGTGCAGCCCTGGCTGTCCTGGAACTCTTTGTAGAACAGGCTGGCCTGGAACTCTTTATAGACCAGGCTGGCCTGGAACTCACAGAGATCTGTCTGCCACTACCTCCCAAGTGCTGGGATTAAGGGCGTGCGCCACTATGCCTGGCTGCCAAGATGGAAGGTTTTAAAAAACATATTTTATTTCTCAGCATTGCAGAGAATGACAAATTCAAGGCCAACATGTCAGTCAATTTATCTGTTAGTGGTGAAGGCTCCTGTCCTGGTTTTCAGATGGACCTTCCCCCAAAGTCTTCACAAGACTGAAAATGAGAGAGAGAGAGAGAGAGAGAGAGAGAGAGAGAGAGAGAGAGAGAGAGAGAGAGAGAGAGAGAGAGAGAGAGAGAGAGAGGAAGATGGTAGGCCAAGTTTTAACAGAACAGGTTTTTCTGTATAGAGTATGTTGTCATACAAGCTTGGTGGCACACGCCTTTAATCCCAACAATCAGGAGGCAGAAGCAGGTGGATCACTGCGAATTTGAGGCGAGTCTGGTCTATTGAATGGGTCCAGGACTACATAGAGAAACCCTGTCTCAAAAACCAACCAACCAACAAACCAACCACAAAACAAAACAACAACAAGCTACCTAAAATACCAAAACCAAACTAAACAAACTAAACAAAGAGATATATTATGATTTGTTTGTTTGTTTATAGACAGGGTTTTGTTATTGAAGCCCACATTAACCTCAGCTTCTCAAGTGCTTGGTTTATTGTCATGCCCTCCTTGTAACTTTTTTTAGAACATTCTTTTTTTAAAAAGAGATTTATTTATTTTATGTATATGACTGCTCTATCTGCATATACATCTGTGTGCCAGAAGAGGGCATCAGATCCCGGTATAGAATGTTGTGAGCCACCACGTGGTTGCTGGGAATTGAATTTAGGATTTCTTGGAAGAACAGACAATGTTCTTAATCACCGAGCCATCTCTCCAGCCCCCAAAAGAGGGGATTTGAAACTTGGATCTTCAGACTTTTAGTTTTATGCCTTGACAACTGAGCTCTCCAGGCTCCTTTTTAGAACATTCTGG
The DNA here is from genome assembly GCF_903995435.1 of Acomys russatus. Classification (NCBI taxonomy): domain Eukaryota; kingdom Metazoa; phylum Chordata; class Mammalia; order Rodentia; family Muridae; genus Acomys; species Acomys russatus. The sequence continues at coordinate 108,357,180 of NC_067169.1, forward strand.
AATGGAAGAGTGGCTGAGGTTTTTTGATATAGTCATAGGGCATTGAAGACAAGCTCAATATTTGCTATCTTTGAATCTATTACTCTTAATACTGGATAGTTAATTTGGGCTGGAGTTAACTTTCTTAATAAATTCTCACATATATTTAGACAATTTGACCAGGACTTGACTGACACAGGAAGGTCCTAGAACCATGTCAAAAAAATTTGGCCAAGGCATACCGAGTCAGAGAATGTCACGATGTGTAAGAGTCAGAAAAGGAAACTTCACCTGAAAGATACTTTTGTAGTTATGGAAAGGTTACTCCATTTTTTTTTAAATAGCTCATTTGCCGAGAAAGGGTGAAGTGGATGATGAAGTTTGCAAACTTCATTGTAAACTCCACCACTAACCTATACAACGTGGTGAGTACTTACAACACACGGTGCTTTTACTCAATCAATTAAAATAAAAATAACACAAGCCACATGTCAAGTACTCAGCTCCGATAAGTGACTAGTTGCTACTACATAGAGAAATGCCAATAAAGAACACTTCTGCCATCACAAAAAGGGACTCTGTTATTCTGGAAAGCTGTGGGGATTGGCCCTTTGACAAATGACTTTAAAACACAGTCTTACAGAAATGTAATTTCCAGCCAGGCGGTGGTGGTGCACATCTTTAACCCCAGCATTCAGAAGGCAGAGGCAGGTGGATCCCTGTGAGTCTGAGGGCAGGCTGGTCTACAAAGTGAGTCCAGGACAGCCAAGGCTATACAGAGAAACCCTGTCTTGGAAAAAAAAAAGAAATGTTTAAAGGTATAATTCAATGATTTTTAGTGTATTTACAAAGCTGTGTACTTATCAGTATTATCTAATTCCAAAGAGTTTGAATGATCCTCAAAAGATAACTCAAACTCTGTATTCATCTCCTTTCCTCCAAGTTAGACCTTGGCAAAGCACTAGTTTGCTTTCTCTTTCTATGAAAATTTCCCTCCCTCCCCTCCCTCCCTCTCTCCCCCCTCCCTCCCTCCCTCCCCCCTCTCAATTTTCTTACATTGCTATTCTACTTCCATGTATGTCTGCATGAGGGTGTCAGATCCCCTGGAACTGGAATTACAGACAGTTATGAGCTGCTATGTGGGTGCTGGGGTTTGAACCTAGGTCCTTTGGAATAGCTGTCAGTGTTCTGAACCACTGAACCATCTTTCCAACCAGATGAGTTTATCTCTTAAGAGAATTTCATGTAAGAATTAAACAGTATATGACCTTTTGTGATTGGATTTCTTCACACAACATACTCTTTTTCAGGGTTCCTGTGCCATATATCTTTTATCTGTTCCTTTTATTGTTGAACAATATTTACTTTTATGGATATGCCTTGGAGTTTTCCATTCATCAACTGATACACATTTAAGTTTGTTTTTGCCTTTTGGCTAGTATGAATAATAGTTCTGTGAGCATTTGTATACAGGTTTTTTTTTTTTTAATGGACATACACTTTCATTTCTTTTGAGAATATGTCCAGGAGTGAAACTGCTGACTCATATGGCAACTTTATGAGTAACATTTTGAGAAGCTCGTAGGCTATTTTTTTTTTCTTTTTCCTTTATGGCTTTTCGAGATAAGATTTCTCTGTGTAGCCTTGGCTGTCCTGGACTCGCTTTGTAGGTCAGGCTGGCCTTGAACTGAATCAGAGATCTAGCTGCCTCTGCCACCCTGAGTGCCGAAATTACAGGTGTGTGCCGCCGTGCCCCGATCATTTGTAGGCTAATTTTCAAAGGAATTGTTTCATTTTACATCTCTGGTAGTTTGTGAAGGATTTGATTTCTCTAGATACTTGCCAATACTTGTTGCTGTCTAGTTTTTGATTATAGACACTTTTGTAGGATGAAGTGATATATTTCTGTGGTTTTGTGTTTTTCTATGATGTAGATCATCTTTCATGTGTTATAATAGATGATTTTATCGACTTATTTGGAATGAGTCTTGCATTATAGTGCAGAATGGGCTACAAATCACTGTGTAGCCCAGGCTGACATAGGAATCATGCTCTTCCTGCTCCAGCCTTCCTTCCGAGTGCTGGAACTATCATGACATACCACTATACCAAAGCAGAAGTTTTTTGCTGGCTTGCTTGTTTTGTGATTCTGGGAATTGAACCCCGGGTCCGTCTGCATACTCAGTAAGAGCTTCATCGATGAGCTATATGCCTGGACATTTCATCTGACAATATTCAGGGCTCCCAGGCTATAAAACTATAGCTTTCAGACTTTGCTGTGTCTTTTTTATTTTGAAAATTTCAAATATATGTTTCCTTGAGTTGGCATAGGCATAATGCTTTTGGAGCCAGCATATTACACATAGGAAAGGCTAATGTGCTATAATATTTTTGAGGAGCTGAGCATTCCATTTAAGTTGGTTCAAAAACATTTATCTTGCTGCAGGCTAATAGATAATAGAATTTTTATTCATTAGCAGTGAAAATATTAATGGGGAAATTGCATAGCTTGAAGAGTAGGTCTCAAATGTTTTCTTTCCCCCTGTTTGCCTTCCATATAGACACAGATACCTAGCCTAGAATTTTATTATACATGTACTTCTGAGTTAGTCTGTCAGGCCTGGGCTTATGAGAACTATTATCATCACAACATAGAAACCTTGGTGGGGAGGGAGGAGTTCTAGTAATTTTCCTGTTAGGTGATTCCATTTTTTTTTTTAGTTCTCTATACACTATTTACCCATGCTGCATTCTATTTTTCCTTTATCCATCCATATCTAATCCTGAAGAAGAATGTTAATTTAGAACATGGAGGTTTCAGCGGGAGATCACATCCAAAGACCTTCTAGGTCTGTGTGATCTGGATGGCAAAAGATCGTATCTAAGGATCTTCTAGGTCTGTTTGATCTGGCTGGAATATAAACACACCTTTAATCCAGGAGACAGAGGCAAACAGATCTGAGTTCAAGGTCAGCCTGGTATAGAGCAAGTATCAGGTAAAGAAAAGCTTAGATCCAGGTGTGGTGGTACATGCCTTTCATCCCAAACAATGTAGGTAAGTTTGGTTTGTAGAAGGAAGTACCCATGTTGGAAAGTGATGTCTAATTGAGTGTCAGAAAAGGTGACAAATCAGAGAAGATTTGATAGAATAGGATATGCCCAACTCTTGTGAGAAGAGAGAGGAAAAAGGAAGCTACTAAAGAGGCAGTTTTACAGAGAGAGGAGGAAGTTTTACCAGGACAGTAATAGAGAGATGGGTTACAGAGAGAGAACTCAGGTGAAGATGGAACAAGCCAGAAAATGAGAAGAATCCAGAAGATTAGAGCAGATTGCTGAGTTAGTTTGAAGCCAAGCAGAGACAGTTCTGGGCTGAGAGAGAAGCCAGATTGAATAAGTCAGCTAGGAGAAGTTTGAGCCAGAACAGCTGAGTTGAACCAGCCAGCCCAGAGCTCAGAAAGAACAAAAAAGGGTGAGCTCATTAAGCAGTAAGTCTCAGAGGCTGAAAACATTCTAGGCCCAGGTTAGGTTGTACGGAGGCTAGAAGCTTCTAGGACTAGGCCTAGCTTAGCAGACAGAGGCAGTAAGCCTCCCAGACAACAATTGATCCAGGCAAATAAAAGCTTTTACATAATCTACTGACTCTAGTTTATGTCACTTGTATATTCCCAAATATCTCTCCTCTCTGCCCCCCCCCCCGTCTCGCTCCCTTCCTCCCTCCTCCTTCCCTCTCTCTGGCTCTGACTCTGGCTCTCTCTCATATATACATGTGTGTGTGTGTTCCCTCTTTCCGTGGCATGATCTGGCTACTTTCAAATCCCTTCGGTAGCCTCCTAAGTGAAACACCTGTTCCTAGTAGAATCACTTTTCATTTTAGCCACCAGAACGATCTTCCAATATATCAGTTCAAACCAACTAATTCTTCTTACTCCATGAAGCCCCTATCACAGACTCCAATCCAAACTCAAAAGTACATGACATGATCTGGCACCCTGCTGCCTCTTGGGTCTCATTTCCCACTATGTTTCCCCATTGTCTTACTCTAAATATGGTGGCTTCCTGGTGTTCCTTGAAAATGACAAGTGCAGTCCACTAAAAGACTTTTCTGCATGCTTTTACCCATGTCTGAGCTCCTGCTTAGCCCATGTCTCTGTAACCTTTGCCCTCTGAGGACTAAACCAGCTCTTCATCAGAGAAGCTTTTAACTAGCTTGTCAACCATAGACACTCCTTTTCCCCTTGTTTCTGATTTTCCCATTATCTAGCCTATCAGCCTGTTAATTTCCCTCAGCGCACTTCTCACAATTTGTAATTATTTTATTTACTTGCTTATTGACTGCCTCTATCCTTGCAATGCAATCTAACAAGGCCAGAGACCTTTTGTGTCATATTCACTATATTACTGGGCTCTAATGCTGACACATAGCAAATTAATTTTCCAAAGGGCTTCTGGATTTATAAGCAAGGTGACTTATTTTGTTGGATGACCAGTGGGAAATGTTGTTAGTGGGTGGCAGATAGCAGCTCTGGTTCTCTGTGCCTATCCACACTATGGCCATGATGAGGCACACAATATGTCTCCACGTATTAGCAGGCATGTGTATGTTACAGCTTCTTAAACCAAAGAACTGCTCTGCAATGCTTTCAGTTCCTTGGGATATGGATTAGCAAGGAGTCATGATAGCAAGAGCTCTTCCCCTCTCTTGATGAGTGCCATTTGCCATGTGTGGAGTGCCCTTTGCAGAATGCTCATTTCAACATATAAATTTTGGGAAGGCATGACTTAACTGACAAATACTGTGAAGGGCTCAAAGCCCAGTAAAATCTTAGACTCAAAGTCCCATTATTTTAAATAATTCAAAGTCCAATTAAAATAATCTGAGTGGCCAGTGTCTCTAAACTATAACACTAGAAACCATTTTTTATTGTTGTTGTTTGGCATTGCTAGGAGTGGAAACCAAGGCTTTGCTTATACTAAGACAACAGTCTCCTCAAAAGCTGTTTCTCCAGTACCTCTCCAAAACACAAACACGGCCATTGCCTTGGATGGACCCTTTCTCCCAGAACTGTTCTTGCCTTCTGTCCTCTCTCTGATGGGTCACATTTCCAAATTTGCTATGTTAATACGCTCCAAGCTCACTTGTGGTTGTTGCTCAATCACCAGCACTGCTTACTAAGGTCATTTTCAGAGAGGATTTATGAGTGAGGACATACACTTAGTGCTTGAGATATGGACTTTGAATCCAAGATTTTACTGGGCTTTGAGCCCTTCCTAGTATTGTTAGTTGACTTATGCCTTCCCCAAATTTATGTTGAAGTCCTAACCCTCAATACATCAGAACGTGATATTGTTTAGAAATAAGGTTATTGTGAAAGTTATTTATTAAGATGTCATTATACTGGAGCAGTGAGACCCTAATGAAGAGATTTGTATCTGGAAATGCACACAGAGAAAAACCTATGTAAAACTAGATACACATACTGAGGTGATTTGTCTACAGGTCCACAAACACTAAGTACTAGCAGCACACTACCAGAAACCGAGAGAGGACCATGAAATAGATTTCTCCTAGACACTCTCTAGATGGGCCCACATTTGCCAACACTTTGACCTTGGCTGTTCGACAACAAAACTGGGAGACAGATTTACATCGTCTAAGCTCTCGAGTGTGTGGTTCATTGTTATGGTGGCCTAGGCAAATTAATAACATAGGCACTGATGCTATTTTGGACTTATTAGCTTAGAAATCCTCAGTCAAAAAGAGGAAAGCAGGTGCTGTCATGACTGAATTCCAGTGAGCAGACCATGCTCACAATGTCTGATTGTAGGAGAACCCTGTTTCTTCTCTCTTCTAAAATGATGTCAGCTGGCTCATCTGGAACATCAGTCACCAATCTTTACACCACTTGAACATGTTAAAGGTTTGCAAAGAAAGGGGACAAACGTTAGCACAGACTACATCTGATGATTATTAGTGTTGTCTTTGGATCATTTATTTTTTAGAGTTCTAAATACTCATGTATTTTTAAGTGAATATATTTTAAGTGAATATATTTTCCCTATGAGATTTTGGTAGAGAGAAGTAATTCATTGTTGATCTTTTGCCAAAATTCTTTAACATGCAGAGTGGGGCACAAGCTCAGTATGGCCATGTCTTCTGGATTCTCTGTATGCACATCCCAACATTGGTGATAATGGACAGCTGTCCACTTGCCTACCTGTCCATCTGTAACTCTATTTCCTAAAATAGGACGTAAGCATGTATGAAGTAAATGCCCAACAAAATGGGAACCTAACACCTCATAGTATATACACATTTTGAGACAAAAATGAACACAAGACTTAATTGCCAGAACTATGTAACAGTTTTAGAGACAAACACAGGATCAAATCTTCAGGGCTTGAGATTTGATAATGAATGCTTAGAAATGACACCAAAATCACAAGCAACAATAACAAAGATAAAATTGATAAGTTGGATTTAATCAGCACTTAAAACTTTTATGTATCCAAAGGCATAAATGAGACAACCACCAGAATGAAAGACTATATTTGCAAATCACGTCTGGTAAAGGTCTAGTATCCATAAGATATAAAGAATGCTTAGTTTGGGCTGGAGAGATGGCTCAGCTGTTAAAGGGCAGGATCACAACCAAAAATATAAGAATGCTTGATTTAATTTCAACTACCCAATGAATATGGACAAAGGGCTTAATAGATATTTCTCCAAAAAAGATACGGAAGTAGCTGAGAAGAATATGAATAAATGCCCCATGTTATTAATAATTAGGAAAATGCAAATCAAATCCACAATGAGATATTATTCCACACACCTGAAATTAATAATAATTATAATGCAAATGCTAGTGAGGATGTGAAGAATTGCTAGTATTGCTAGTATTAATGTAAAATGATACATTTGAAAAATGGTTATTTTAGAAAACAGTTTCCTTGTTTATATTAAATATAATCACTGTTTATATAAATTTGGCTGTTTATATTAAATGCAATTAAACATTAAATTATAATATGACCCAGTAATTCCAAAAGAAAGAAAAATGTGCTGAAACAAAATAAATGGCATACAATAATCATGCCAGTGTATGCCTATAATTTCTGCATACAAGAAGCTGAGGTAAGAGGAATATAAGTTCAAGGCCACTCTAGGCTGTATGTGGAGACCCTGTCTCAAAAACAAAACAAAACAAAACAACAAACATAAACAAAGCCAACTCTTTCAAAAGAAACCCCAACATGAATAGAAATGAAAAGCATGGAACGAGTTGAAGCAAACTGAATGGCTGTCCTGGAGCTTGCACAATAGCCCAGGCTGGTCTAGAACTCACAGAGAACTGCCTGCCTCTGCCTTCGGAGTCCTGGGATTAAAGTCCTGTGCCACAAACTTCCCAGCACCTACCTGTTCTTTTTCTTTATTTATTTATTCACTTTACATCCTGGTTGTAGCCCTCTCCCTCCTCTCCTCCCAGTCCCACCCTCCCTCCCTCTCCCCTCCGCCTCCTCTATTCCTCAGTTAAGGGGAGCCCCCTTTCCCATCCATCCCAGCTTATCAAGTTGCATCAGGACTGAGCATGTCCTCTTCCCCCATGGCCTGGCAAGGCAGTCCTGCCAGGGCAAAGTGATAAAAAAGCTGAGAAAATGTCCACGTCAGAGATAGCCCCTACTCCCCTTACTAGAGGGCCCACATGAAGCCTGAGCTGCCCATCAGCTACATCTGTGTAGAGTGCCTAGGTCCAGTCCATGCATGGTCCTTGGCTGGTGCTTCAGTCTTGGCAAGCCCCTCTGGGCCCTGTAAGTTGGCTTTGTTGGTCTTCTTGTGGAGCTCCTGTCATCTCCAGGTCCTTCTATCCTTCCCCTCACTTTTCCATAAGACTCCCAATGCATCACCCAATATTTGTCAGCATCTGTTTTAAAATACTGCTGGGCGTAGCCTCTCAGAGGACAACTCTGCTAGGCTCCTGTCTGCAAGCATAGCAGAGTATCCTTAATAGTGTCAGGGGTTGGCTCTCTCCCATAGGGTGAGTCTTCAGTTGGGCCAGGTATTGGTTGGGCACTCTCTCAATCTTTGTTCTATCTGCTCTATCTTCACCCCTGTACATCTTGTAGGCATAGAAATTTCGGGGTTAAAGTTTCCGTGGGTAGGCTGGTGTTCCTCTAACTCTGTGAGTCTTGCCTAGTTAGGGGGAGTCTTCTTTAGTCTCTATGGCCCCTGTTCCTAGGAGTCTCTGCTAGAGTCCTCCTCATATCCTCCCAGGAGCTTACCCTGACTTAGGTCTCCAGCTTGTCACAGGGATGCTGCCACAGCAGTTTCTCTTTTTCTCTAAGGCCTTCTGTCCTCCCATCCCTGCTCTCCTCAGGTCTGATCTCCACCCTCATTTCTCTCTGTGTTCCCTCTCTTACCTTGCTTCCCTCTCTTCAATCACTACCTCTGTCTATTCTATTTCTCCTTCTGAGTGAGATTTAAGTATCACCCCTTGCATTCTCCTTGTTACTTATCTTCTTTGGGTCTGTGCATTGTAGCATGTTAATCTTGTACTATATGGCTAAAATCCACATATAAGTGAGTACACACCATGTGTGTCCTTCTGGGTCTGGGTTATCTCATTCAGGATGATTTTTTCCCTAGTTCCATCCATTTTCTTGTAGATTTCAAAATGTCCTTGTTTTTAATAGCTGAGTGGTATTCCATAGTGTAAATGTACCACAGGTTCTTTATCCATTCTTCTACTGAGGGACATCTAGGCTGTTTCCAGATTCTGACTATTATGAATAAAGCTGCTATGAACATAGTTGAGCAAAGGTCCTTGTTGTATGGTGGAGCATCTTTTAGTTATACACTCTGGAGCGGTATAGCTGGGTCTTGATCTAGAGCTATTCCCAATTTTCTGAGAAAGTGCCAGGTTGATTTCCAAAGTGGTTGTACAAGTTTGCACTCCCACCAGCAATGGAGGAGTGTTCTTTTCTCTCCACATACTCACCAGCATGTGTTATCACTTGAGTTTTTGATCTTAGCCATTCTGATGGGTGTAAGATTGGAATATCAGAGTCGTTTTGATTTGCATTTCCCTAATGACTAAGGACATTGAGCATTTCTTTTGGAGGGGGATTTCAAGACAGGGTTTCTCTGTATAACAGCTCCAGCTGTCCTGGAACTCTCTCTGTAGTCCAGGCTGGCCTTGAACTCACAGAGATCTGCCTGCCTCTGCCTCCCAAGTGCTGGGATTAAAGTTGTGCACTACCACTGCCTGGCCCATTGAGCATTTCTTTCTTTATATATATAATATATTATATATATAATTTATTCATATTACATCTCAATTGTTATCCCATCCCTTGTATCCTCCCATTTCTCCCTCTCTCCTGATTTTTCCCTATTCTACTCCCCTATGACTATGACTGAGGGGGACCTCCTCCCCCTGTATATGCTCACAGGGTGGATCTGGGCCCTGGGGGTCCTGCTCAAACTATGGCACCAGCCAAGGACAATATATGCAGTAAACTTTGATTCCCTACTCAGATCTAGCCAATGGACAGGACATTCTCCACAGTTGAGTGGAGAGTGGGAACTGACTCTGACATGAACTCTGGTGCCCCATATGTGACCACGTCCCCTGCATGGGGAGGCCTGGTGGCACTCAGATGAAGGCAAGAAGAGACTTGATACCCATTGAGCATTTCTTTAAGTGTTTCTCAGTCATTTGAGATTCCTCTCTTGAGATTTCTCTGTTTAGCTCTGTGCCCCATTTAACTGGATTTCTTTATTTGTTGGTATTTAATATTTTGAGGTTTTTAAAAATATATTTTGGGTATTAGCCCTTTGTAAAATGTAGTATTGCTGAAGATCTTTCCCAATCTATGGACTGCCCTTCCCTTCTATTGACAATGTCCTTGGCCTTACAGAAGCTTTTCAGTTTCATGAGGTCCCATGTATAAATTGTTGATCTTAGAGCCTGAGCTGTTGGTGTTCTGTTCAGGAAGCTGTCTCCTGTGCCAGTGAGTTCCAGGCTATTTCCCATTTTCTCCTCTAATAGATTTACTATATCTGGTTTTATGTTGAGGTCTTTGATCCACTTGGACTTTGAGTTTTGAGCAGGATGGTAAATATGAATTGATTTGCATTTTTCCTACATGTAGATCTCCAGTTAGACCAGCACCATTAGTTGAAGATGCTGTTTTTTTCCCTCATTGTATGGTTTTGGCTCCTTTGTAAAAGAAAACCGAGTGTTCAAACAAACAAACAGAAAACAAAAAACAAAACAAAACAAAAAACATCAAGTGTCCATAGGTGTGTGGGTTGCTTTCTGGGTCTTTGGTTTCATTCCATTGATCAACAATCTATTTCTATGCCAGTACCATGCAGCTTTTATTACTATTGCTCTGTAGTACAGCACATTTTCAGAATTTCTATTATTTAATAGGGTTGTTTTAGCTAGCCTGGTTTTTTTCCATGTGAGGTTTAGAATTTTCTTTCAAGGTTGTAAAAATTGTGTGGGTATTTTGATGGGGATTGCATTGAATCTGTAGATTGCTTTTGTTAAGAAGGACATTTTTACTATGTTAATCCTACTAATCCATGAGCATGAGAGATAGTTCCATCTTCTGACATCTTCAGTTTCTTTCTTCAGAGACTTTAAGTTCTTGTCATATAGATCTTTGACTTGCTCGGTTACAATAATGCCAAGCTAATTTACATTATTTGTGGCGATTGTGAAGGATGTTATTTCTCTAATTTCTTCCTCAGTCCATTTGTCATTTGTATACATGAGGGCTACTGATTTTTGAATTAATCTTGTATTCAGCCACTTTGCTAAAGGTGTTTATCAGCTGTAGGAATTCTCTGCTGGAATTTTGGGGGTTGCTTATGTATACTATCTTATCATCTGCGAATAGCAATAGTTTGACTTCTTTTTCAATTTGTATCCCTTTGATCTCCTTTAGTTGTCTTACTGTTCTAGCTAGAACTTCAAGTACTATATTGAAGAGATATGGAGAGTGGGCAGCCTTGCCTTGTTCCTGATTTTAATGGTATTGCTTTGAGTTTCTCTCCATTTAATTTGATATTGTCTATTGGCTTGCTGTACATTGCCTTTATTGTGTTGTATGTGCTGTGCATCCCTGATCTTTCGAAGACTTTAAACATGAATGAGTGTTGGATTTTGTCAAAGGCTTTTTCTGCATCTAGTGAGATATCATGTGAGTTTTTTCTTTCAGGTTGTTTATATGGTGGATTGCATTGATGGATTTTTGAAAGTTGAACCCTAGATCTCTGGGATGAAGCCTACTTGATCTTGGTGGATGATGTATTTGATGTGTTCTTGGATTTAGTTTGCGAGTATTTTATGAGTAATTTTGCATTAATGTTCATGAGTGAAATTGGTCTGAAATTCTCTTTCTTTGTCGAGTCTTTGTGTGGTTTAGGTATGCCAAACACATAGAATGAGTTTGGCAATGTTTCTTCTGTTTCAACCTCCTGGGCGTTTTTGTTGTTGTAGTTGTTGAGAGGCTTTTGAGGACTGCTTAAATTTCCTTAGGGGTTATAGGACTATTTAATTGTTTACCTGGTCTTGATTTAATTTTGATAGGTGAAATCTATCAAAAAAATTATCCAATTTCTTTTAGATTTTCCAGTTTTGTGGAATATGGGTGTTTGAAGTAAGACCTAATGATTCTTTGTATTTCCTCAGTGTCTGTTGTTATGTCCTCCTTTTCATTTTGGATTTTGATAATTTAGATAGTCTCCCTCTACCTTTTAGTTTGCCTAGGAGTTTGCCAATCTTGTTGAGTTTCTCAAAGAACCAGCTCTTGGTTTTGTTGATTCTTTGTGTTGTTCTCTTTGTTTCTAATTTATTGATTTTAGCCCTGAGTTTGATTATTTCTTGCTGTTTACTCCTCTTGTGTGTATTTGCTTCTTTTTTTCTGAAGCTTTCAGGTGAGATGTTAAGTTGCTAGTATTGGATCTCTCCAATTTCTTTATGAAGGCACTTAGTGTTATGCACTTTCCTCTTAGCACTGCTTTCATGGTGTCCCATAAGTTGGGTGTGTTGTGTCTATATTTTCATTGAATTTTAGAAAGTCTTTAATTTCTTTCTTCTTCTCCAACCCAGCTGTCATTGAGTAGGGTGTTGTTCAGTTTCCATGTGTGTGTAGGCCTTTTGTTATTTCTGTTGTTGAGGTCTAGCTTTAATCCATGGTTGTCTGATAAAGAACAATAGGTTAATTCAATTTTTTTTGTATTGGTTGAGGGTAGCTTTGTGACTGACTCTATGTGCACTTTTGGAGATGGTTAAGTGAGGTGCTGAGAAGAAGGTATATTTATGTTTGGGTGAAAAGTTCTGTAGATGTGTGTTAGGTCCATTTGATTCATGACATCTATCAGTTTTATTATTTCTCCCTTTAGTCCCTGTCTCGATGATCTGTCCATTGAGGAGAGTGGGATGTTGAAATCTCCCACTATTAATGTGTGGGGTTAGATGTGTGATTTAAACCTTAGTGATATTTTAAATGAAGTTAGATACCCTTGTATTTGGGGCGTAGATGTTTAGGATTGAGATATCTTCTTGGTGGATTTTTCCTTTGATGAGAAAGAAGTGTCCTCCCCATCTTTTTTGATTAATTTTGCTTGACTATCTACTTTATTAGATAATTTTTTCTTAAAATAGAACATGCTTATGCTATAATGTTAAGTGAAAAAATCAAGGAGCCAGAACCAAGGAAAACCTGCACATAGAGAAAACATGTCAGAGAAAATATACCATATTAATGACTTCTGTGGCAGTGGCAGGGCACTCTAACTGACTTTGGTCTCATATTTTAATTTTCTGATGTTTTTTCACTATTCCTTTAAAACAACACATACAGGGGTAGAGAGATGGCTTAGTGGTCAAGAGCACTTGTTAGTCTTCCAGAGGACTTGGCATTTAATTTCCAGCACCTATATTGTGACTCATAAACATTTGTAACTCCAGTACCAGAGGGTTGGGTGTTCTCTTCAGAGCTCTCCATGCCCTATGCATGTGCCTAGTATATGCACCTAGTATTTATACATGTATGTGTATAGATATATTCACAGGCAAAATAACCACACATAAAAATCTAAAAATAAAACCACATAAGAAACCTCACTATTATAATGGAAAAACACCTTTATGTAGGAAAAGCAACAAATAAAGTTTAGGGTAAAAGGAAAGAGTACATAAAGGTAAATAGACACAGAGGTGTGCAAATCAAGAGAGAACACATTTGGGGAACAATCAGGCAATGTGGACTTGGGAGTTTCTAGGGAACAGATGGCAGCATCCAGTAGACATCTGCAATGGAGAGCAAAATCATATGCAAAGGTACACAAGTGGCCTTTGAAGCAGGCCCTTGAGAGGCCCACTGGAGGAGGCTGCCTGCTTAGCCAAACAGAAGGGCCAAAGCCCTGTTCACTTTGCCGTAGTCCTGCCTCCTCAGAGCCCTGACAGAAGCCTGGAGGTTGGAAGAGGGCTCAGAGGGGTACTTGGAGAAGAAAGGTTTCTACTGGTGACACTAGAAAACACTGCAGTTGACATTCACAAAGTGTTGCACAGTTTGTAAACATTCTTACACCAATAACCTAAGTGTTAGTATTGTATCATCTTTTGTGATGTTCCACCCACCTCCCAAGTCTGGTAATTACTATTCCCATCTTACTATGGAAAAAGGAAACATAAAGAAGTGTCAGGAATGTATTTGTTTGACATTTGTCCAGCACTCACTATCTGCCAGAAACTTTCCTGAGATCTTATATGCACTAATTGCCCTGCCCAAGGGGCTAGAAGAAGAAAGAACTGGGACATGAGTCTAGCATTTTTGACTCTCCACACTAGTATCACATTTAAGTAAAGTTTATTTCTGTTGACAGAATCCCAAGTAAAGCCACAAGTCGATCTAGTTACCTACCTTATCCTATCTATCTATCTATCTACCCATCTATCTTCTATCTACCTATCTAACCATCCATTAAGCCATTCATCTATCTCTATTTTCCTGATTGTAAGTGTTCACTATTGTTTAAAATATGAAAGTATTCAGGTAATAAGTAGAATAGAAATTAAAAATTTTCCACAATATCAACCTAGATAATAATTTTTAAATTAATGTGTGTTCTTTCAAATTTGTAATACTTTTTTTTTGAGACAGGGAGTCACTGTGACTCTGAGGACTTGGAAATTGTTATGTAGATAAAGATGGCCTTGAAATTACAGAATCAACTTGGTTCTGCCTTTGAGTGCTGGGATTAAAGGCATGTGCCACTATGAACTATATAGACACTTGAGTCTCATTTCACAAACTACTCAGAAAGAAAGATCTCTCTGTGACTACATGAGTCTCTCTTATGTGTTTTCATACTCTGTTTTATTGAGGCAGCAATACTCCCAACCATGACTAGTCATTTATTGATACATTCAGAGACTTATAATTTTCTTCATTAGCGTAGTGTTTCAATAGATATCCTTGCAGATCTGAGTAATGGTTGAAAACAAGTGACCATTGAGTGCTCTCCCCTAAATAGGGTATCTGTGTCACCCCTCCAAGTCCCAGGGATCATGAATGAGAGGATGGAAATGTTAATGGAGCTAGGGATAGAGAGGAGTGAAGTTAAGCTCCATCTTCTGAATATGAAATGACCCATGCAATCATAAACACAGGCAGCTGTGATTATCTACATAAGGCCTATACAGAAAAAGGGAGGAAGAAAGAAAGAGCATAAGGGTAGGAAGGGGACTAGTTGGAAAGAAGAGGATTGACAGGAGTGGGGAGGGGTTGAGACAGATACTGAGAGTGAATATGTATTCAAGTATGAAGTTTAAACAAAAAAAAATACCCACCACCACACAAATATATGCTTGTACCTGTAAGTCTTTCTGTGCACATGTATATTTGTCTAAAATAAACTGATGAAGCAGAATTGCAAGGTCAAAAGTATATGTACAATTATACACAATAAAAATTGTCACAGACTTTCACAAATTGCTCTTCAAAAATGCTTCTTAATTGGCCCTCCCACTAGCAGCATGCAAGAATGACTCATTTCCCCACAGTCTTGTCAATACTAGGTATTCTCAACTTTTAAAATTGTTAGCAGTCTAGAGCAGGGCATGGTAGCACACACTTGTATTCCCAGAACAGTGAGGAATAGAGTGGAGCTGGGAAGATCATGAGTTTAAGGCCAGCCTGAGCTACATAGTAATTTTCAGGGCATCTTGGGATATATACCAAGACGCTAGTTCAGAAGAAAATAGCTTTTTAAAAATTGATCTACTATCCAGAGGGTCCTAGAAACCTACAAGAAGAACATTATGATAGACAGATCTGGGCCCAGGGGTCCCGTTCAAACTATGGCACCAGCCAAGGACAATACGTGCAGTAAACTTCGAACCCCTACACAGATCTAGCCAATGGACAGGACATTCTCCACAGTTGAGTGGAGAGTGGGGTCTGACTTTCACACGAACTCTGGTGCCCCATATTTGACCACATCCTTTGGATGGGGAGGCCTGGTGGCACTCAGAGGAAGGATAGCAGGCTACCAAGAAGAGACTTGATACCCTATGAGCAAATACAGGGGGAGGAGATCGCCCTCAATCACAGTCATAGCGGAGGGGAGTAAGGGGAAATGGGAGGGAGGGAGGGGGGAATGGGAGGATACAAGGGATGGCCTAACAATTGAGATGTAATATGAATAATTAATAAAATATTTAAAAATTGATCTACTAGAAAAATGGTGTATCACTTTAAAAATACGTTTGAAAATAGTGAAATGGTGTTCTATTTAATATTGTTATTCTTTATATTTCTGATTTTGTAAGTTGATCATTTTTTTCATTTGATAACTGGCTTTGTATTATTGAATTGAAGAGAGAAGGGGTCCTTAGAGAGCACAAAAAATTATGAGACATTCTTTTTAAAGATCTAAGTAAACCCTAGAGATTTATGCCCACAACAAACCACACTCTTAAATGATTTAATGCCACTTTATTGAGCTGAGCAATAACAAAAAAAAAAAAAAAAAAAAAAAAAAAAAAAAAAAAAAAAGCCAGTGTTAACCAACAATAATTGATACCTGGACTTCATGGTGATTTTCATCTTGTGGCTTTAATGATTTATTAGCCACATGATACTAAGATAACATGGTCATATAAGTTGTGAATAGTAGGAGTTCCTGCATGTGGGTGCACTGCATGTGTATGTGTGCACATGCAAATTGAGAATATGTATACGTACACATGCAAGCTGAGGATTGCGTCTCTGCTTTGGAAGATGTTAAGTACAAGAATGGAGAGAGAGAGAGAGAGAGAGAGAGAGAGAGAGAGAGAGAGAGAGAGAGAGAGAGAGAGAGAGAGAGAGAAAGAGAGGAAGGGAGGGAGACCATTGCATGGTAATGGAATGCCTGGAGACTCAATTTGGCACCACTTCTCAGAATCAGGAAAGTGATTACTGCTTCCTATCAGCCTCTGTAATGTGCTGTCTTAGCTATTACTGTTTCAGAGTCATGGTCCTGATATTACCACCATAAGTTGGTAGATATGGGTTATAACTGTATTTTGCTATGAAACTTTTGGATTTGACTTGGACTAGGAGGGGACTGGAACTAGGTTAATGTTGTAAAATCTTCAGATACTTGTGTCTTAGCTTGGGACTTTGAGGTTTGTAGTGGTGATTGTACTTACACTTAATGGTATCTCATGAGACAGAGGCATACTTAATTTCAATTTTCATAAATACTATAAAGCTGCTTGTCAAAATACTGTACCACAGCTTGAAATAGGCTCAGGGAACGTTGTGGAAAAGGAAGTGGTAAGAGTGTAAGAGCCAGACGATGGGAAGGAGTGTTGTGAAATGCTGTCTTCTGGACATGACATGGATGTTGCACCTATGGACTCACAGCTGCAGTGGCGACCTTAACATTTCATCACAGATGGAAGAAAGGCTCCTAAAACCTCCCCTCTCCCATAGCAGTTATAGATTGTTAAGATATATATAGTCATATTCCTTGGTGGTGCAGCCACTGGCACATTGTCCTCACTTGAGTAAATGAATCCAACATATTCATGTATGCAGCCCTAATTCAATGGAGTGAGTTCACAAAAATAGACATGGAAGTAGGAAAGGAATTTTGGAAGAAGGGATTTGGTGGGAAGGGGAAATGATTAAGAGAAGATAACTGAAACTTTGATCAAAGAATATTATATATATCATATATAAATAATATATAATATATATGAAATTATAGAAGAATAAAGGAGAGTACCAATGAGCTGTTTCAGTTATGTTTGAGAAAACTTTGTGAATACCATCTCATTTAAGCTTCAATAATTTTTAAAGACTCTGAAGGTAGAGGCTATCTGGAATAGATGCTAATATAAATGATGGCTCCTTGTGGAGGCAGATACATAACCCATTGGCTCCAAATCTCTATTTTTTTGAAGCAAACAACTGAGGCTGATGGAGGGTCAATGACTTTCTCAAAATTGGAGAGCTGATTGAGTGCCAGAGCCAGGGCTCCCAAGCTCTCTGAAACTGGTTCTGTGGATGTCTTGAGGTCTTTAAGACAGTTTGGGCCTTAGGAAGGATATGGAAGGATGCCCTTGCCTAGAGTCATGTTGAGTATTCCTGAGGGCCAGCAGACACCCTAGAGCTCCTGTGATGTCCAGCTATACAACTCATAAGCCTTTGTCAGGGCTTTTCAGTGAGAAGCAGTCTCAAGAGGCAAAAGAATTCAGTAATTTGGCTCAGAAAAAGACATCGGAGAAACAAATTGCTGTTGCATCATGAATGTAATAAGGCAGTTAGGTGGGTGGAAATAATTCTCTTTTGATTATATGCGTGAGGATTGTGTAGCAGATTTGACGTCCAGGCTGCCTTTCCTTGGCCTTTTCCTCCCACTAGTCATGTACTTCTAACTATGTCTGCAAACTGTCCAGCTGTTGTGTGCTTGGGGAACACTAAGCTAACTTTTCATATGAGCCCAGGCAAAATAGAATTAGGGAGAAATTCTTCTGCCAAAAGAATCACACGTCAATGTCAATGTCAGATAGAGATGATTTTTGTATATCTACTATTTCCTTATTTGCATCAAGAGTGACTCATAATTATATTGTACAATTTGACTACACTGCCAAAGATGATAGAAGAAAAAAATTAACTGGCATTTCATTTCATTTGTTTTCTCTTTTCTTTTTCTCCCAAATTTGGACAGATTCACTTTCACTGAGAGGAAAAAGGCTGGATTTTTATGGGGAAGGCGAAGCATATGTCAACCTGACCGACACCCTGCCCGAACTCAGCCAACTCACAGTGTGTATTGATCTGATCTCCATGGCTAACAGCTCACATCACTGGACAGCCTTCACCTATGTTACTAATAACACTCTCCTGGGCAGAGAAGATGTAGACCTTGGACTTGCGGGAGACCATCAGCAGTTGATATTGTACAACTTTGGCAAGACCTTTTATATCAGTTATCACCTGATTCCTTTTCACTGGCATACCGTATGCTTGATATGGGATGGTGTGAAGGGCAGATTAGAGCTCCTCTGGAATAAAGAAAGGATACTTGCAATAATGGATCAGCCACACAGCCTGCCTCCTAATGGGACTTTAGTCCTGGGGCATTTTCCTAGGAATGGAGAGGGCCAGATTAAAACGGTAGCACCTCGCTTTGCCAGCAGCTTGTATTACTTTCAGCTCTGGGACCGTATCCTGGAAAATGAGGAATTTATGACCTGTTTATATGGAAATGTAGTTAGTTGGGAAGATGATGTTTGGCTCATACACAAGATAAGTCCAACTGTTGACAGGAGACTGCGCTGCTGTGAGTAACTTATGTATTTTTTTTTCTCAGTATGAATAGAATTAGTACATCATTGCTTTGCTCACAAATAACAGTGAAATTATCCATTCCTAGATCAAGGCTCTGTCTTCCTCCAAGGCATCTAAGGTTCCCACAATTTTGCTACCTATTTTTTGATGTAGAGAATCACTCTTTTCTTTCCCTTTTAATTTCAATATAACTCCAAACTCATGAAAAAGGAACAACAAAATCTATAGATTGTTGGCCCACACTTGTCAATGATTAACCTTTTCTCATCCACATGCTTTATCATCTTCCCTATCTTCATCTCTCTCTTTTCCTTTCCTTCTATGCATTTATTTTCCCTATTCTCCTTCCTTCTCTCTGTCTCTGTCTGTCTGTTTGTCTCTGTCTGTCACACATCATATCCTTTATTTGGTTTTTGAGTCATTTGAGAGTGAGAAGAAAGCATGATTTCTATTTACTACCATTTGTCTTAAGAAATTAATTAACTTGACCATATCACAAAGAACAAAACAAAAAATTTTAACATGGATACAACACTAACATCTAACTTCCAGCTGATATTAAAACTTAGCCAATCATCTTAATAATTTCCTTTGTAGCTATTTTTGTTTGGCCTTATATGTGTTTTAAATATATGTGTTTACAACCATGTATTACATCTACTTACCAAGTCTTTTTACATCACCAGTCTTTCCCTTTTTATTTTTAAACCTAGACATTCCTAGTACATAGTCCAGTTGTTTTGTAGACCATGCCTTAGTTTGGATTTGTTTACTTATTTGTAACTAGATTCTGTCTGTGCATTTTTGGTAAGAATATTGCAAAAGTGATGATGTGTTTTCTCATATCAGTAGAAACATGGAGCAAAATTGTCCCTATATTCATAATGGTACATTTGATCACTTGATTTTGATGTCTGCCAGATTTTGTCGCTGGAAATGTGGCGCCCTTTTCCTTTGCAATTATTAATTAATTTCTAGAGAGATGTTTGGAGGCAATGTAAATAGCCTCCATTCCAACTTTCACCCAATAGCTTTCCAGTATATTCATGGCTCTGGCTTAAATCATTCACAACTATGATGGTGATAAAATGACGATGATAAAGTTTCACATTAGCTTGTATTTATTCTACTTTAAGCAAGACTTCCCCCTTCTTCCAAATTAGATAGTTAATTCATGTTAATTTGTGTGGGCGTGAAATTATGGATTCTAATTTATTTGCTAGGTTTCCACCTGTTACTATTGTTTATTCTGATATGACAATTATTCCATATTTGGCCAGTGGGAGCCCTTCAATCTTGCTCCTGTGTTTCTTTGACACATTTCATCATTCTTTGCACATTTAATGGCTTTCTGGTAAAAGAAGGATGCTGCAGGCTCATTTAATATCTTTTTCTGCTCAGCCTAAGAGACAGCCATTTTGTCAAGGAGTCCTGGTTCCTTTTGGTGAATATATATATGTACATATATATGTGCATATATATACACACATACATACATATATATGTAATGTATTATATATAACATGTATATATGTTATAATTTATTTTTTGTTGGTATAATGATGTTAATTTAAGTCTTCTTGGAATTGTATATGGGTATTTATCCTTCTTCTCTAATTTTGAGAAGGAATTGTAGGTTGGCTTTTCTCCATACGATACCATTTTTCTTTCAGTTTTCACTATGACCAATAGCAGCAGCCCTGAAGTACCTGTAGCCAGTGACAATATAATTTTTCACATTTCTGGAAATGTTTGTGTTTTCTTCTTTTGATTTTGGAGGCCAGTTAGGGAAAGAATGGGGCTGAGAACTAAACCCAGATTGTGGGGATTACAGGTTGTGGGGCTATGCTTTCCCCAACAGTCTGGGTGCTGAGTTCAAAACAGCAACACATTGCACTGGGTTTCTGTTGCTTTGAGATGTGCATGGAGGGATGTAAAAGCTATTCTGTGTGATTTTAGCGGAAGATACTGTTGTTGTTGTTTTCTCTCTTCTCTGATGCCTTCCAAATAAAGGACGCTAGTTCTAGCTGGCTTTAATGACAAAGCTGAATTAGAGCTTAACAAATCAAGCTTGAATAACTTACTACGTAGTTTAAAGTAACTTTATCTTTGTTCTAAGGAACCAGAACTCTATCCCTTAGAGATACACAGACTTTACAGCAGCCTTTGAAAACATAACGAAGTCTTCCCCTCACCCTCCATGTGGTTGAAAAACAGCCAAATCTGACCAGTGTTAGCATGGTGCACAACCCCCATTAATTTTGTCTCCTGTACACTCTTTAATATACAATCCATCTTCTTGGGCTGATTGCGTCCTTGTGGGTATAATACAGAAATAATCCAACATAACAAACAGAGGAAAAACATTATTGAAATTGACAATTAAGCAAAAGAGTAGAAAATGTTCTCTCTACTGTTCAGTTTTCTTCAAGTGTTCTTTATAAGCCTTTGAATAGGAGGTCCTAAGCTGAGGTCCAGAGCAGCCTAGATTGAGTTCAAAAAGCCCTTGAGATTGTCTAAAGTAGCCAAGTAGATTTTTTTTTTCTGTTGAAGAAAGAGGCTCCAGTTTCCAGCACATAGTGATCATATTGCTTACTTCCTTTTACTAAGTTCTTACCAGGCTCCAGGCATTTTATAGTTTAGAAAAGAGAGGTCACAAGCATTTTCTAAGGTTACCAGGCAAGTAAGTTGTGCAGCTGGCGTTTGAACAGAAATGTGTCTAGTACAAAGTCTGTATTCTTTTCATTCTCAGTGTCTAAGGCAGTAGTCCTCAGCCTTCCCAATGATGCAACCCTTTACTATAGCTCCTCATGTTGTGCTGACCCCAAGCATAAACTTATTTCCTTATTACTTCATAACTGTACTCTTATTATCGTTATGAATTGTAATGTAAATATCTGTGTTTTCCAACGGTCATAGGCAACCTTATTTTTTAAAAAAAAAGCCATTTGACCCCCAGGGATCACGACCCACAGGTTGAGAACCATTGGTTTAAGGTGCCTCTGTGGCCCCCTACAAGGTTATGGGGCCTTAGGGGCCTCCTTTGCAGGGAATTTCTGGTGCTTATAACCCACCTGCAGGAATTAGGAAAGCAGCTGGAGTCACTGCCATCTTCACCACTAAAGGAAGTATAATAGTATAAAATTTCTTTCATTCTGTCTTGACCATATGACAGCTAGGAAAATGGTGAATAAATATGAGTGATTACAACATGCCTTGCTTTAGCTTTTGTCTAATAAATTGCTATTTATGGTCCATAGAAGGATTATGACCCTTAAAAATAAATTTTAATGAGTACATTACCAGGTTACAAATCTCAATAAATCTATTTACACACACACACACACACACACATTTATATTCATGAGAACAAGGCTTTGGGGGAACATGACCCCTACTGGGGTTTAATGAACAAGTGTTCATGACTGTTGGAGATAACTCAGGAATTTTTAAAGCATCATGGTGATAAATAATAACAGTAGTCATTACAAATTTATTTCTGAGGAGACTTAAGCTTTTCTTTATTTTTAAAATTTTCACAATGTAATATAGATTGATATTTGTGAATAAAATAGATTTCAACAACATCACAAAAATGTGCAAAGCAAAACTTACTCTTCAGTTTTTCCATAGAGATATCTATTCTTAAAATACATTTTATGGTATATATAAGTATATATATACATATATATTATATATACACATGTATATTATGGTATGTATAACTTAATAAATAAAACATATATATAACTACATATTATTTTTAACTTGATTTAACAGTATTATTATCATGGGCATAAAAGTCATTTAAATTTACTTTTGGAGCTGTCCGCATTTCATGGTATATATGTAACATAATTAATTTATCTGATCTATGATTGATAGATATTTACATTGCTTCAATGTTTCATTCACAAATGATGTCACAACAAATTTCCTCATGCATGTATGCATCTCAGTATACTTAGGCTTGACATTTTGTAGAACACATTCCTAAGTATATTGTTTCTCAGAAAATGCATGTGAGCTTCTGTAATTTTATTGAGCTTGCCATTTTGCTAGTTATTTTATTAATGTTCACTAAAACTAATATTCCTCTTCAGGTAAAAATTAATAAGTACATACAGTAAAAATACATAGGGTATAAATCCTAAATAAAATCTCCTTTCATTTCACTCCCCTATCATAAGTGACTCACCTCAAAAGTAACACTTGTTAACAATAGTTAGACACACATGCAGAAAAAGAACTTTGGTTTAGACGTGAATATTTTACTTTTCACTATTGGTATCATTAGATAGTCTCTTGCACACACACACACACACACACACACACACACACACACACACACACACACTTAAATTTACCAGTACAGATTGGAGATGTTTCAATTTCAGAATCCATAGAACTCCCTGATTATTTTGGGATAGGCTATTGCATGACATAATAGAATAAGGGCATCCTATACTTTAGTCTATAAGCTCAAATCATCTGAAGGATTTTTTTGTTTCCAGTTTTTGCCTTTGACCAAAGTCTCCATGATTTTTAAAAGTAGTAGCTGGTGACAGAAATCCTTGAAGCAACCATTTAGCACCAATGACAAACTTCAATGTTCTTAATTTCCATTCAGTCACATGATGCAAAAAATGTTCTAATGTGCGAATGTGTGAAGACAACGAATCTTCCAAAGACACAGAAATCATATTCCTCTTAGTTATGTACTTGAGAAATCTCTTCTGTTGGAAAGAATGAAATGATATGGATCGAGTCCATCTTGGGAAATCTACAGTCTATTAAAAGCATAGCGGTCCTTCGTCTGTGGAGGCATTGATTTGTTGAGCTTTATTAATTGATAGACTGCTCCAGCTGCCTTGGATTACTTTATGAACTGTCCATTCTTGAAATATGCAGAGATGGATTGTATTGTCAGTGTACTTTCTAAAGGCCATTGTTTGGCTTACTATTAATCCCTCTATCCAATTATCAGTTCTCATACGGACAATTCTGTGGTGATGGGCTCTACAGCTAACAGGCAATTTGGTCTTGCCCTTGTACATCAGTTTTTTCTGCTATCCTCGTTTTTCATCAGGAAAGACAAGCATGAAGAGTTTGTAGTTCACTTCGCCCCGCCTTATTGAAATTCTCCTGCACACAGTGGCGTTCTATAGATTCGTAGATGGAGTCTGTAGCCTGTCTCTCTCACACAAGATTTATTTTTCATTCTCTTACTTGAAAATTGAAATCAGGCACAGTTTTGGCAAAACAGTTTTTTTTTTATTATTCAAAGATAATCATTTTGGATTTTCATGCCCGATGGGCAAATCTGTTTGTGGCAGTTTCTGGTCACCATTAGTTCTCACAAATCTAATCAGCACAGTGAATTATATTTACAGAGGTCATGATTGAAAAAAAAGCCAGATGCAATATGTAAGCTAGAACAACACACAGATTTAATATGAGTTGATATATCCAAATCACAACTAGAATTTGGTATCTTAGTAAATGCTCTACTTAATATTCTGTTGGCAGGTACATCTGCCACCAAATGCCTCATAAATATTCAGCTACTCTATACCTCTGGTCTCCAGCTCCAAATGATGACACTAACACGGTTTAATCTAGAGTGAAAGAGCAAATGGCAATTAAGCCCATAGGTACCTGTGAATTCACATGGACTAGCCCCACTTTAACATACAGACAGTGAGGCTCGTGTATATAATTTGTGAAGTGATCACTTGCTTAGAAACAGAAACAGAATGCATGTGGCAAAATAGGGAGACTGGATCCTGTGGATTTTGGGATTCCCTGAAGTACAAGAAGATGTTTGAATCTGCTTTCACTACCTGGGCAAGATGAGATTTTATATTTGCTCTGTGTTTTAAAATGTATTAATTAATTAATTAATTAATTTGTTTGTTTGTTTATATTTATTTACTATGCAAGCTATTTTTCATGAATGTGCCCCATGTGCACACCTAGTCCCCAAGGAGGGTAGAAGAGGGCATTGGCTCTCCTGGGACTGAAGTTACAAATGGTTGTGAGTAGCCATGTGGGTACTAGGAATTAAGCCTGGGATCTCTGGAAGGTCAGGAAGTATTTTTAGCTACTGTGCCATCTTCCCAAACCCTCACCATGTGCTTTGTTTTTTTTTTAATTAAAATGAAATAATTGTATATTACAGTGAAGTTGGAAATTCCTTGTATACCTCACATAGTTTTCCTCAATGGGCAACATCATGCAAGACTTTAGGATAAGCAAAGGGATACTGATGTTGCTATAACCCATAAATATTTTTTAGATTTCTCTAATCATATTGTACCCACTTATGTGTGTACATTAAATTCTGTATGATTTTGTCATATGTGTGCATTGGTGTACCCACCATCAGAGTCAAGTTTAAGTAGGTTTTATACTATTGGCCTCTCTCATGCTGAACTTTTACAACCATACCTGGCTTCTGTTTGCCCTTGGCCTTCACACATATTTTTTCTCAACTCTCTGTCCTTTGATGATGATTTGTCCTATATTTCTAAGATCTTGTCATATGAAAAATATAAAAAAGTATAGGGCGTGAGAGATGGCTCAGCTTTTAGGAGAGCTGGCTCTCTTATCTAGGACCTAGGTTTGATTCCCAGCATCCAGCTGGCAGTTCGCGAATTGTCTGTAACTCCAGTTATGGGGAATCCATTGTCCTCTTCTGGCCTCTGAGAGTACTGAGTATGCATGTGGTATGCAGACATGCATGTGGACAAAACACTCACACACAGACATAAATTAATAAATAAGAATTAAAAATATATGAATACAGTTATGCAGCATGTGGCCCTTAAAGTGTGACCTTTCCCCCTCAGCCTATAGTTTGTTTCTTTTCATCGTGGATGGTGTAGCTGTTTCACCAATTTTCTCTTAACCTCTTAACCTGTGGAGAGTACCTAGACTGGTTCCAATTTGGAGCCATTACAAAAGTTATGAATGTTTTTGTATAGGGCTTGTATAAACAAAAGTTTTTCCCTCTTTGTAAGTGCTTAGTGCTACTTGTGGACCACCAAGTGGCAATTGCAGGCTTAGTTGTATAAAGAACTTCCGTTAAATGTTCTTGTCTTTTGCTTTTAAAAGATAGAGTTAGGGTGCTTGTTTGTTTTTACCATTTAGGTTTTTTAAAATTTAATTTACTCAGATTACAACTCAATTGTTATCCCATCACTTGCGTCCTCCTGTTCTTCCATCTCTCCTGCTTTCACCCTTTTCCCTTTTCCTAGGTCTATGACTGAGGGGGATCTCCTCTCCCACTCATCTTGGTAGCCTGCTTATTCTTTAGTTTAAAAAACTTGTACTTATGAAATTTTACTAGTTCATTGAGAATTTTGTATAGTGTGTTTTGATCACATTCATCCCACCCCCCCCAACTCTTCCCAGATCCACTCTCCTTCCCCATCCACCCGACTTAGTTTCAAAAGTTCTTTATATATTCTAGTCATTGTTGGACACATACTTTGAAAATACGTGTTAACTAATGTGAAAATGATTTCTGCCCCCACAGAATTAAAAAAATATTTTTCATATGGGCTAATTTATCAATCTATTTTGTAGATCATAGTTTTGGGGTTAAGTCTAAGGATTCCTAGCCCTAAAGCCTAGTGCTTTTCATTGCTTTTCCTTGTATTGCATTGAATAAATATAGTGAGAGTTTATATCTTTTGCCTTATTCCCAATCTTAGCAGGAAAACATTCAGTCTTTCACCATTATAGTTAATGTTTGTTTTAGGTTTCTTCTCTTTTTAATTTTTAATAGAAACATGTATGGATTTTTTGTCTGTGTGTATGTCTGTGCATTACTTGCATGCCCATTGCTCTCAGAGGCCAGAAGAGTCATGTCCCCTGGAACGGGAGTTACAGATTAACTATGAGCTGGGAATGGAACCTGGGTCCTCTGGAAGAGCATCTAATGTTCTTAATGTCTGAGCCATCTATCCCTGCTGTGAGGTTTTGGACAATTCTCTTTTCAAGTTGCAGCAAATCTCTTCTGTTCCTTAGACACAGTACAATGTTACTGTGAAGGGATGTGGGATTTTGTCAGATGCTTTTTATGCATCAATCGGTAAAAGCATATAATTTTCCTTCTTTAACTTAGTAATATGCTGGATTATGCTGATTGATTTCCCACTGTTTAACAAGCTTAACATATCTGGATCTAGCACCATTGACCATGGTGTAAATTTCTTCTACAGGCTGCTGCATTTAGGTTGCTAATATTTTGTTGAAGTTTTGTATTGTCACATTAGGCAGAATAAGCCAGATTCACAAAGCTGCATATAGCATAATTTTTCTCTCAAGTGTAGAATCTAGACAATGGAACAGATAAAAATAGAAGGGGACTATTAGAGAAAAAGAGCAGGATCAGAAAAGGGGTGGAGTAAGGGAGGCTATAAAGGAGTAAATATGATTAATGTACATCATGTGCATGCAGGAAGATGTTGCAATGAAACCCATTTCTTTGTACAATAAACTTTTGGCAATAAGATCCAATAAACATTCTTGTCAGATAATTCCAACATCTGATTCATCTTGGTGTTACTATGAGTTGATTGTCTTATTCAAATTGTCTTTGTGTCCTGGGTGTTTTGTCAGTGTGAGTAGAGTCTGAGTCTTATTTAAAAATTTAATTTCAGCAGGCAGCCATCATGTTTAGGTTTAGTGAGCAGGTCTAAATCTACCTTTGTGGGCTATGCTTCTAAATACAGTCTAATGTTTAGAGTCTCTGTAGTGTTCCCTTGTCTTACTTGGTTTATTGGTGACTCTGTGGCTCCCATTGGCCCTGAGGGTGCTGGTTCATTTCAGGTGGGGCATCTAGATTATCTCACGTTGGGGCTGGGGTGTGCTGTGATTTCTTGGTGATGTCTCTTGATTTAGCTTTCTTTGTGTCTCTGAGGAAAAAAGGTGGCCTTTGACCAGGCCATCTGCTGATACTGGGTCTCTGATGGTTGCCTGTTGTCAATGAACGAGGAGAAAAATCTCATGGTTATAGAGATAAAGAAGCTGTCTGGAGCAGATCACTTGCTGCTATTGGCTATATCATTCATCTTTTTTGGATTTATATTTCTGTATGGGTACAGACACTCTAGGAGCAGTGGGAAAAAGTCTTCCTAGACCAGGTGTTATTACACAGGCATCTACCAGTGAGGCAAGCAGACTCAGTCCTGGCAGGAATAGAGAGCTGTTGAATTGGCTTCTTGGTAGCAGGACTTGCAGTCAGTTTTCTTTGGACTATATTCTGCTGCTACAAATATTTGAACCATTTAACTACATTGTCTACTTAAAATATCGCAAAAAGGAGGTTATAACAAGGAAAAAAACCAACCTGTTTGTCTAGATGGTTAAGTGGTAGGTGCTGGCCCAGTTTGCTTTCTTGAAACTTAGTCCAGATTCTTCCCAATTCTTCTTGTTCTCCTTCTTGTTTTTATTCTTGTTCTTGTTCTTGCTCTTGTTCTTCTTGTTCTTGTTCTTCTTGTTCTTGTTCTTGTTTTTCTTCTTCTTCTTGTTCTTCTTCTTCTTGTTCTTCTTCTTCTTGCTCTTGTTCTTGTTCTTCTTGTTCTTGTTCTTCTTCTTCCTCTCCTCCTCCCCATTGAATCTTTTATGCAAAAATCTGCCCCCCCAGAAGTCCCTTTCTTAACAGATTCCTGTTTAAAATAGCTATTTATATTTGATTGGTTTCTACCTGAGATACAAACAAGTTTAAGGTAGGTATTGTTTTAGAGAATGGCTGCCATTTGAAATCCCCAATGGTTTTCAATTCCTGGACTAGCAAGTTCACTATAATGTTTCAGTTTAGTAGTGTGATGCCTGCCCTTGAAATTTGTATCTTGAATGCTGTTTGGATGATTGCTGGTTTTTGTGCTGTTCAGCATTTGAAGAACTTAACTTCTTAGTATCAAAGTCTGTTTCTCCTTGATTATGTTGAGCACAGTCTTCATTTCTCTTTGTTTCTAATTTATTGATTTCAGCTCTGAGTTTGATTATTTCCATACGTCTACTCCTCTTGGGTGTTTCTGCTTCCTTTTTTCCAGGGTTTTCAGATGTGTTGTTAAGTTGCGTATGTAGGATGTTTCCATTTTCTTTATAAAGGCACTTAGTGCTATGAATTTTCCTCTTAGCACCACTTTCAATGTGTCCCACAAATTTGGGTATGTTATTTCTTCGTTTTCATTGAATTTCAGGAAGTCCTTAATTTCTTTCTTTATCTCTTCCCTGATCCATGTGTCATTAAGTAGAGAGTTACTTAGTTTCCATGTGTGTGTAGGCTTTTTGTTATTTCTGTTGTTGTTGAAGTCCAGCCTTAAGCCATGGTGATCTGATAGGAAACAAGGTATTATTTCAATCTTCTTGTATATGTTGAGGCTTGCTTTGTGAGCTACTATATGATCAATTTTGGAGAAGGTTCCATGGGGTGCTGAGAAGAAGATATAATCCTTTGTATTGGATGAAAAGTTCTGTAGATATCTGTTAGATCCATTTGATTCATGATGTTGGGTAATGTCATTATTTCTTGGCATAATTTCTGTTTCAATGACCTATCCTTCAGTGAAAGTGGGGTGTTGAAGTCTCCTGCTATTAATATGTGGGAATCGATGTGTAGTTTAAGCTTTGTTAATAGTTCTTTTACAAAAGTGGGTGCCCTTGTATTGGAAGCATAGATGTCCAGAATTGTACTACCATCTTGGTTGACTTTCCCTTTGATGAGTATAAAGTGTCCTTCTTCGTCCTTTTTGATTAATTTTGGTTGAAAGTCTATTTTATTAGAATGGCTACACCAGCTTGCTTCTTGTGACCATTTGCTTGGAATATTTTTTCAAGCCTTTTACCTTGAGGTAATGTCTATCCTTGTGGCTGAGGTTTGTTTCTTGAATGCAGAAGAATGTTGGATCTTGTTTATGCATCCATTCAGTTAGTCTGTGTCTTTTTATTGGAGAATTTGGTCCATTGATGTTGAGAGATATTAATGACCAGTGATTGTTAAGATCCTTAACTTTGATGTTGGTTACCATAGGGAGTTTGTTGGGTTATGTTTTGCAATGGTGTAGTTACCTATTTCCTGTGTAGTTTTGGTTGCAGCTTGTCCCTTTGGGGTAGAGTTTTCCTTCTATTAATTTCTGTAAAGCCAGATTTGTGGAGAGGTATTGTTTGAATTTGATTTTGTCATGGAATATCTTGTTTTCTCCATCAATGGTTATTGAAATTTTCGTTGGGTATATTAGTCTGGCCTGGAATATCTGGTCTCTTAGGGTTTGCAGGATCTCTGTCAAGGCCCTTCTGGCTTTTATGGTGTCTGCTGAGAAGTTGGTTGTAATTCTGATAGGTTTGCCATTAAGTAAATGTCACTTGGCCCTTTTCTCTCACCGCTTTTAAATTTTTTCTTTGTTCTGTATATTTTGTGTTTTGATTATTATGTAGTGGGAGGTTTTTCTTTTCTGGTCTATTCTATTTGGTGTTCTGTAGGCCTCTTGTATATTTATAGACATCTCCTTTAAATTTGTTAAACTTTCTTCTATGATTTTATTGAAAATATTTTCTGGGCCTTGGAGTCGGGCGTGTTCTCTTTCCTCAATGCCTATTAGTCTCAGGTTTCATCTTTTCATGGTGTCCTTGATTTCTTGGATGTTTTGTGTCAGGAATTTTTCAGATTTAGCATTTTCTTAGATGGTTGCTTCAAGACCTACGATTGTATTTTCTAGACCAAAGATTCATTCTTCCATCTCTTGGATTCCATGAGAGAAACTCGACTCTGTGTTGTTTTCTTTCTTCTCTAAGCATTCTCTTTCTCTTTTTTCTTCTGTCCAGGTCTTTACCATTGTTTCCATTTTCATCTTCAGATCTTGAACTGTTTTATTGATTTCCTTAACTGATTGGTTGAATCTTCCTGGATTCCTTCCAGTGACTCTCTATAGGCCTCTTTTATGTCTTCTACTTGTTTGGCTGCATCTTCCTGCATTTGTTTATGGATTTTATTTGTTTCCTCCATTATCATATTCATTACTAGGGATTTGAGGTATTTTTCTTGAATTTCAATTGTGCTTGAGTTCTCCAGGTTGCTTTCTATAGTCGTTGAGAGCAGCTTGTTGGTGAGTACTTTTAGGTTGAGGTCCTTCGCCCATGGTGGTCAGGAAACTATTCCCTGAAAGAGGCAGGCACCCTGGTTTTGTCTCCTAAAGACTTTACTTCACACCCTGCATTCTCTACTGGGTCAGCCAAGGTAGGTGCTGGTTTTCCTATGTTTGGATGAGGTTTGAATATCCTGCCCTTGGGCCCTGGGGCTTTGGGTCCTTGGCTCAGGTCACCCTAGACTGCTTGAACCCCTGTTGGATTTTAGAAAATTATTTAGGTACCTTCCTGCTCCAACCAAGTAGTGGATCCTATGTTCTACCTGCCAAAGATAGAGCAACTACTGCCTTTTGATTGTTGTTGGTTGGCTAGATATTTGCTTTATCTCCTCTGACCTGCCCAGCCTCTCACATGAGTGTGTGAATCCCAGCTAGGCTGTGGAACTTGGCTAGGCTGGGACAGTTGTGACCAGTTGTGCCAGGGTAGTTTTCTGGGGCTAGCTGTTTTGGTTTCTGCCCAGCCCTGGTCAGAGAGCTGTTGTGGTCCTTGACTCCTGGCAGTGTCTCTGGTCTTAGATCACACCACTATGGCTGTGTATCCCTGATTTCAGTAGCTTGCAACTTGCAGGCAGGGTCCAGACCAGGTTCTGGGGTCTGGATTGCTCTCCGCTGAGTTTTCTTCTCAGAGCTCACAGCAGCTGGGGACTGTACCCACTGCTGACTGGTTGCCCGAATGGCACCTAGGCTTTCTGTGGGCTTGTGTGGGTCATGGGGTGGGTCAGAGGTCCCAATCCACCCTCATAGCTTTTCCTAGTCCAGGGGGATTGAGGCACCCTCGCCGCAGACTCAGTCCCAAAACTGAGTTCGCCCACCAAGCAAGGCCACCACGTTTCCTTCTTGGGGCATGCAGCATAGCCTTCTTTTTCTAAATCTTCTTTCTATAAATCCTAGTTTCCTTTTTGATGTGCTTACAGGAAATAGTTAAAATATATCTATAGCTCATCTCTTTCTGATAAAATTATTTTTGAAACATATTCCCTGTTTTATAAAAATTAAAAATGTTTCCAATTTCATGTTACAGGTTACTTTAACAATGCTCTAAATGTTGCATGTAAGCAGGTAACAGGCTTTTTGTGATATTTAAAGGTTTTCCTCCCCAAACAAAAACAAAACAAAACAAAACAACAACAAATCCCAAAAGCAGACCTCAGCTCAGTTACTTGGAGAGTGGGAAGTGTGAACTCTTCCTTTCAGCAGTTGACATATTCATAGAGTGAGTCAAGCTCTGGGTTGTTACACTCCTCATATATGCTAGAAGTGACACTTCAGGCAGAGAGTTGCAAATCTAATCTGCTTGGCTGAGATGAAATAATTGTAAAACTGGAAACGCATATCTTTTTAAAATTTTATTTATGTATTCACTTTACATTCTGATCATAGGCCCTCTCCTATCCTCCAAGTTCTCCCCCCACAACTGCACACCCCTCCTCCTATTCTCCCCTCTTCTCCCCAGGGAAGGATGAGGTCACCCATGGGTACCAAACCTCTCTGGCACATGAAGTCGCTGAAGAACTAGCCACACCCCCTCCCACTGAGGTCAGACTAGGGGAACAGGATCCAAATGGAGCCATCAGAGACAGAGAGGGCTCCTGTTCCAGTTTCTGGGAGACCCACATGAAGACCAAGCTGTGCATCTTTTACATATGTACAAGGCATCTACGACCAGTCTATGCATATTCTTTGATTGGTGGTTCAGTCTCTGAGATTTCTCATGGGTCTAGGTTAGTTGATTCTGTAGGTCTTCTTGTGATGTCCTTGACACCTCTGGCTCCCTCAATCATCCTTCTAACTCTTCCATAGCACTCCCTGAGCTCTGTCTAATGTTTGGCTGTGGGTCTCTGCAGTCTGTTTTCATCAGCTGCTGGGTGAAGGCTCTCAGATGAGTTATGCTAGGATCCTGTCTACAAGCATAGCAGAGTATTATTAATAGTGTCAGGAATTGGTTCTCTCCCATGGGGTGGGCCTCAAGTAGGACCAGTCTTTGGTTAGCCATTCCCTGAATCTTTGCTTCATCTTTGTCCCTGCACATCTTGTTAGCACAACAGATTATGGGTAGAAGGTTTTATGGGTGAGTTGGTGTCTTTTTTTCCAAGATAGGATTCTCTGTGTAGCCTTGGCTGTCCTGGACTCACTTTGTGGACCAGGCTGGCCTCAAATTCACTGCCATCTACCTGCCTCTGCCTCCTGAGTGTGGGGATTAAAGGTATGTGCCACCATGACTCTCTCCCCAGTAGTACTGCCTGGCTATAGGAGTTGGCCACTTCAGGCTCCACATCTACCACTGCTAGGAGTCACAGCTAGGGTGACCCCCATAGACTTCCTGGGGCCTCTCCTATCTCAGGGCTTTGGAAAATCCCAGAGATACTTCCACCTCTGATTTCCATTCTCTCACCTGGCTCTCTTCCCCTCCACTCTCCTTACTCTTAATCCTCTCCTTCCCTTCTCCAACCAAGTTCCCTCCTTCCATCCCTCCAATGCCTATTTTATTTCCCTTTCTGGGTGAGATACAAGAATCCTCCCTTGGGTCTTCCTTGTAACTTAGCTTCTTTGGGTCTGTGGATTTTAGGATGGCTATTCTGAACTTCATGATTAATATCCACTTATAAATGAGTGCATACCATGCATTTTGGGGGGTTTGGTTTACCTCACTCGGGATCATTTTTCCTAGTTCCATCCATTTTCCTGTAGATTTCAAAATGTCATTGTTTTTAATAGCTGAGTAGTATTCCATTGTGTAAATGTACCACAGGTTCTTTATCTATTCTTCAGTTAATTTTGACTTCTTCCTTTATTAATGCACTTGAATTACTTGGTCTTTCTAGTTGATTTAAGACTTCTTATGCTTAATACTTTACTTTCTCATGACCACACAGTCTTAAAGCACTCTATACATACTTCAGGTTTTCTGTATATGCAAGTTAATTAATTAAGATGAAGGCTGTGACATAAGCTAGTAGTTGTCTATGGCCATAATTATTTGTACTTCATAGATAATATGCTTCTCAGGAAGATGAATCCAACATGGCATTTTTCTAAGATAACTGTGCACGGTTTTATTTTGAGAGGTTTGAATTGAAGAAAGATGGTGACTCACTTGTGGATTTTGCTGAGTGCCCTTTTCACTTGGATGTTCTGACCTCACCTCAAGCTACATATATGCAGGGCTAACAGTTCTTATTTCTGAGAACATTATCAGTCCTCTTTGATTTTCCCAAAAGCAAAATATGTGACTGCTGAAGGTTCTCAGGCTTCTTTGTCTCTTTATCTTCTCTGGTACCACATCATGTCAGCAGTTCCTCTCTAGGAGCTGTAGGCACTGAGAGCCTCCTGTTATTTTGACATCATCCTTTTCATTTATTTAATAAGCCTCAAATCCTGTACTGAACATTTTTCATGGTCTAGGCATTCACTAGAACCTTCGTTTATATTGTTGAACAGTGAAAAATTATGTTTTTGTCCATATGTCTTACTGAGTAAAGCAGACATTTAGGAACACACTGTGAAAAACTGCAGCTGTGAAAAAATGCTATAAAGAAGAGGTAACTGATATCACAATAGTCCTCTCTAGATTAGTTTGAGCTTACCATGGACATGGGAAGGGAGGCCTCTCTGCAGAAGTGACATATGAGTTGATGTCTGAAAGCTGAGTAGATGTTACTGACATGAAGAACCATGTAAATAGTGGCAGCAGCACATGTAAAGCTCTTATGGTGGAATGAAATGTTAAGCACTGGGGGAGTCGAGAGCTGTGGGCAGAAACTCAGAAGAAAGGGGAGGAGGGGAGGGCCCACATTTACACTAGCCAGGCATGCAGGAAATCAAACATGTGCTGTTAGGCTCTCGCACAATCAGATTTATATTTCTAAATGATCTTTCTTTTTGCATCTGAGACAGAATGGAAGTCATTCAAGAGTAGTGTCAGAGACTCAACAGGTAATTAAAAAGAGCTGAAAGTGAGAAAAGATGAATTCAGTATTGGTTACCCAATACTAAATGGTCAGCCCTAAAACCATACAAACAAATAAGACTATGCAGACTGAGCAAGTTATAGTTAGGAAAAATATCTATCTATCTATCTATCTATCTATCTATCTACCTATCTATATATCCACATAGCAGCGATTGGTGAAAAAGAAGGCCACAAATTTGAAAGAGAGCAAGGAGGGATATATGGGAGGGTTGGGAGGGAATAAAGGAAAGGGAGAAACAATAAAGTTGTATTATAATCTCAAAATAATAGAAAAACAAAAATAGGATCTGATGCTGTTGAAAGGTAAATGATGGAGATTGAGAAGAATCGATGGTGGCAAAGGATACCTAGGACAAGATGCTAGATTAGTTATGGGAAGGGAGGGAGAGAATGGAAGAGGCACCTGGAGAAGATTTGGGCTGGCATAGATGACTGGACTATTCAGTGGAAAAATACTAGAAGACCCAGTATAGAGAGAAGATAATGTGTTCAAGTTAAGGCATGTTCAGTCTGAGGTCTTAATGTACTAGCCAAAAGACAATGCCAAGTAAATAACTGGTTCTTAAAAGTGTGGAGTTTAGAATAGAGATCTAACCTAGAGATGAAAGTCATTGATATAAATTGGTAGTGTATGTAGGTATGTAGGCTTTGTTTTTTAACAATTAAACTTTATTATACAACCCAACTAACTTACACAAGAGGGAAAAAAATTAAAGAAAAAAAGAGTGAACCTTTTGGTATCTGTTCTATGGGACGGGTCCCTACGTGTCTTTGGCCTGTGTGCTGGTCCGGCCTGTTCACTGATCCTTCTTCTGATCCACATGTGTTCAAGCCCGGTCTGAACCTGCTGCTGTTCTCTCCTCTCCACCTGCCTCTTTCACGTGTGAAGGGGTGGTTTTATTTTCATTGAGGGTTGATTAGAAAAACAATAGTCCAGGTGGAGTCTTTAGCGTGCTTTTTAAATTCCAGGTCCAGGATGGCTCCACCCAGTCTATCTCAAGGTATCCATGGTGTGTCCAAGGGTAAAGCCCGCCAAGATTCTTTTCACTTGTGACAAAGCTTACAATCCTTCCCACATAGGTAAAAACCATAGAATAAAAGGAGAAGAGGGCTTAGGACAATGCTTGGTTCAGGCAAAGAGTCAGGGGAGCGGGGGTATATGGCACAGTGTGATGAAGAAGGAAGACATGGGGCAGAGGGATGTAGCATTTTCATTTTTATTGCAAGAGAAGAGAATACATTTTAAACCAGGATGGAAAGGCTCATTAGGGAAAAGAAAGGCAGAGTTTGAGAAATAGCGGATGACAGGATCTAAATTACAGTTGAACTTCTGTCTAATGATCTCAATTACGTTTTCCTTTGAAGCAGGAGACATGATTATCCGATAAACATGTGGAGGTGGTGTTTGACAATGGGGCGTGTTTGAAAGGGTTATTGTAGAATAGGAGCATAAACCAAACAGAGAGACGTAGTAGGAGGCAATGTGGAAGGCTCATTTGAAGTTGGCTACCATGCATTTTTAGAAGAAGAAATGTATACTCTTGTGACTGTCCATCCATGCTTGATTGTACAATTGAAGATATAGAGATGAAGAGATGAGAAACCTTGGATTTCCAAGATAAACTTGTGCCAGTTGTGTGAACTTACTGGTGCTCTATTTCTTCAACTTTGAAATGGTGATAATTATTATATTTCCCACAAAAAAGTGGTTTGGTGCGGAATAAGTGTTCCATACACAAAAGCATGTTACCTCCCCTTCAGAGCCCAGCCTCATCTGCATACTTTATCACCAGTATTCAGTATACACTGTCTCTCAGGCCTAGTGAGGCTGACTTTTCCCCTCCATCCATCCATATTCGCTGCCATGTGTCTTTGTCTTCTCCACTCAAACCCCAACATTGCTCAAAGGTGGCCATCCTTCTAAGGAGACTCCTCCTCATAATCTTAGTGCCAGTTTTGTTCTTTTGCAGCACTGATTTTCTATTATACTTCAAAGATATTTGGAGCCTGATTATATCCCATTGTTGACTTTATTAGAAATCCTATCACTTTATTCTTTTGCTTAAAATATAATTTTATCTATTTTTAATAAAAAAACCCAGATCAAGCCAGATGTGGTAGCACATAGCTGTGCTTTCCAATGTTTGGAAAGTTCTCATGGGAAGATCCCAAGTTAGGCTAGCCTATGCTACATAGTGAGTTTTAGGTCTGAACTAAATAGCGAGACCCTGTCTCAAAAGAGGAGCAAATATTTCAATCATATGTGAATTTTCCAATAAGAGTGTGAATTCTTCAAAGAAAAAGATGCAAGGAAGCTTTCTATTTCTGAGTATTCATCATACTTGTGACATTTAATTGACTTGAAAAAAAAGTATGAGCTATGCTCCTATGGTCTTCAAAGCAGGGTTGCACTGTCATATGGGGAGAAAGATAGTATGATAGATGCTAGAAAGTATTAAAATTTGTATTTATGTAGCACAGCCTTTAAAATTCCTATTACATGTATTTATAATGTTTATAATACAGATTTACAACATATACAAGGATGCATTATCAATAAATATATATTCATATGGACGCACATAAATGGTCAAAGGTTCAAGATTTTTTTTTATCCTGAGGCTCCAGATAAGACCATTTTCAGTCTTCAGTGTTCAAGTGAGTGATAGAAATTTGATCAAGGCAGTTGGCCATGGCAGTGTGAACCCATAATCTTTTGAACCAGAAAGGTGAGGAATTGAGGTTGGTCTGGTCTACATAGCAAGACCCTGCCTGTGGGGAAAAAAGAAAGAGATTTAATAAACTCAAAATCAAAGCAACTATTTTGTATTACTTTCTATGCACCAGACACTAAGCTTGGTGGTTCATACACATTAAGTCACCCAAATCTCTGAGTTTTCTAAGGTGGTACTATTCTCACACCACAAAAGAAGGTGCTGAAACACAGAGAGGTAAGGCTATATAATAAAGCAAGTTATGGGGTCAGGATCTAAAACTGAATCTGTGTGAATTTAAAGCTGAAGTTTTGGGGGAGATGTTTAACTTCACAATTGAGTTTCAGTAATAGATGCGAACTAATCAAGCTATTGATTTTTTCTTCTACAAGTTTTGATAGGTCCCTTTCCAAAGGTGAATCACCTTAATCAGTGTACAGTTTTGTACAAGTGCCCATATCTTTTATGCAGATACTATGTAATAGATGTCTTTCTACTAGTTATTTACCTAGTGTATTATGAAAATCAGATAGAGATTTACAAAGCAGAAAATCATCTTAAGAAAAATTAAGTAATCAAACAACATGATTATATCTGATACTCATCTCTCTTTAAAATGAAAAGAAATTATAGAGCTCTTTCTTAAAGAATTGTCCCTAATTTCTAAGGCTGAATCTAAAGTAATGCATGCTTTCTGATTTTTCAGTTGTTTCTGAAAATATGACAATTCAAGAAACAAGTACAACTGCTTCACAGCAAATCGACCTAACAACTTCCCAAATTACTGGGCTAAACCCACAGAGGACTGTACATCCATCCACAGTGTTGCCAGAAAGTATGCCTGCTTCTACACTCAATCATGCAGCCACCTCATATTCTAATACTTTACCCTCACCACTAGCAACAGTGAGTGCATCAAAAGATTTAAAGACATCTGCAGCCCAGACAGCTGCATTTTCCTCAGATATCTTGTTTACTTCAACAGCCATCCCTCTGCCTACCCACCATACATCCATTCCTACTGCTTCTGACTCCACAAATATAACAGAACACCCATATCTAGAGAAAACAAAGACAACAAAAATGGAAGCCATGGCTACTGAGATTTCCCATCCAATTACAGCTGCTTATTTCTTTGACACATCTGTAATTACCAAGAATTATACTGTATCTGAAACTCCAGCAACTAAATCCCAGTCAGCGGTTGGAACAACAACTTTATTCTTGATGAATGAGTCAACATCCATGTCTACAACATCTTGCCCCAACCACAAGTCCACAGACGTTGCTATAATTCCTACCTCTAAATCTGAGCAAGAATTTCCTTTATCTTCAGCTGCCAAAACTGTACCTTGGTCCCCGTTGGAAGAGACTTCTGCTATTGCTACTGATGTTGGGATTGCATCAACCTTGCCACCAAAGTCTTTGCTCACCTTTACAGCTGCTCTTGTGAATTCTGTATTTCCTGGAAATCAGGTGGCATCTACTATGTCAGCAGCTACTGTGGAAACACCACTCACCAACCACTCAATGTTGCCTATGGAGACCATTATTGCCCTAAGAACAGTGGAAACAGAGTCAGTGTCTAAAAATTTCCAAGATGTCTTTTCACCCAGTATGGTGGATGCTGTATCATCTCCCATGCCTAAAGAGACCTCTTCTATGGCCTTTTCTTTTATTACACCCTCTCCAGTCACTGGTACTCAGGGTGAACAGATAGTTACTGATACTAAAAGTACACATCCAACCTTATCTCCCAGAACCAAACTTGTCCCTACATTGGCTGAAGCTTCTCTCTTCCCTACCATGAAAGGGCTGATATACACCCAGAATACACCTTCAATGGAAGATCCCATGCTTACTTTGATGTCCACTATATCACCTTCTGCATTCAATACATCAGAATCAGGCCTTACATCTGTAACAAATAAAACTGAATATCAGTTATTCACCAATGAGACCACTTGGAATTCTAAATCAGGTCAGACCCCATTGACTTTTATGAATACAACCACAATACCTACATTCATACCTAATGAAAATATCACATTATCATTCCAAGGTGATAGTACTAATACAGATAATTCATCTGTGACTACTAATATCACTCCACTTGAAGCATCCACAGAGAGCAAGGCAACCATGAGCTCAGATGTTAGTACAGCTAGATATACAATAGCTCTCTTCAAACCAACTTCCCAGTGGCTTAGTAACTTCTCCAGCATGTCTGGAATCACATCTACAGCCAGTCAGCCTCAATCTAAACTCAGCACTTTAGTACTTAAAAGCAACTCTATGCCCACAGTAGCTGCAAATGAACATCCTTCAACACCAAGGGAGACAGTTGTTCCTTCAGTGCATATGTCTACCCTCACTGACATTAAATCAGATTTCTCTACTGAGAAGAGAATTTCTGAGACAACACAAGTAGAAACAAATGGTGTGAGTACATTTGTTGAAACGATGGCCTCTCTACCAATGTCTACAGTGACACAGAAAGTCTATACCAGTGTGACAAAAGAATCCACTTCCCGTCATCCTACTGTAAAGTCAACCATAACAGCAGTAGCTGAAGTTTCTCCATTTTCAGCAATGCTGGAAACGACAGATGAATCAGCACAAATGATGACAGTTTCTGTCACTGTTTCCCATTTTCCAGATAGAGAAAAATTGACTACTGCATTGAATAATGAAACTGCAACTGCTGAGGTGGGAGTGAGTTGGCTTTCAACAAAATTGAAAAGCACACCTAAGAGGTCATACAATGGAACGACAGAAACCTTTAACTCGCCCCTTACCTCTACAGTATATTGGACTTCAGAGACATCTGAGGGGAATGAAGCTTCCCCACACACTTCAGTGAGCACTCAGACATTTCCTGAACTTCTGAGTCCTTCAACAACAAGGATGATGGGAGCCACTTTCTCCACTGCCCCGTCACAGAAGACAGCTTTATCATTGTCGGCTGGTATCTTGCCTCCACAGAGTGCAGTTTCTCATTCCTCAGTAACATCTCAACCTATCACACACATGCTCTCACTACCAGTTAATACCTCTGCTGTCACCTCTCCTGCCACCACTATGATGGGTTTTGATGAGACTAAGGTTACCCTGTCTCAGCCTTTTACACTGGCCGTGGATTTCACTACATCTATGTTCTCAGTTGGTTCAACTCTACCAACAGTGACAATGGCCACAGAACTGGTGCCCCCAGCGAGTCCAACAGCTTCCACAAGCAGTGAGAACATGTCTACCTACAGAGCCTCACGTCATACCACTTCAGGGACCACAGCAATCTCTTCCTCAGCAGCACACATGGCAGTTTCCTCTCTGAGAGAGACATTGGTTCCTTCACTGAGACCTTCTACTCCTGTGATAACTAAGGCTATAACCACCTATTCTCCCATCTCGGCTGACTTAGTAAGTCCATCCGTACACACTCTTGTCTGCTCAAGGCCTCCCCCAAATAACATTACCACTGTGCCCTCTACTTACGTTAGCTCAACTACATCTACATCAGTAGCAACACCATCTGCCTCTGACGTTGAGGCTTCAACTCAAGGTTTTAGCTTTCCCTATGCTTTAAGTAGTACTGGAGATGTCACTGTGGCTTCTGTACCCACAGAGACCTCTGCTGGTGGAGAGACCATGTCTCCCCATACCTCTTCAAATAAGTCTACTACCTTAGTAGACACTGAATCTACCACATATTTTGTAAATACACCAGTCTCCACCCAGTTGGTGGTTACCACCCCTATGTTATCTTCTGACAAAGAACAGACCAACATTTCCATGGGGGAACCCTCCAGAACTACAAGGGTGGCAGACATCTCCACATCCAAGAATTCCTTTATCTCAGACTCCCAGAGCACTTTCCTTTGGGAAATGGCAGGCACAAAATTTTCTGAGACCACAGAAATCTCCAGCCACCAAACACATTTGCCTTCAGAGAACCTACCTGGTTACTCATCTTCTGGGGATTTAGGCACATCTACTTCAGGGATCACACAGACCACCCAAACTTTGACCTCAAGTACCATAATAGGTGTTCATGTTTCAGAAGAGTCGACTCTTCTTGAGAAAACAGCACTCCCTCCACATATTCAGACAATAACAAAATCTCTGTCTCCTGAAAAAGAAAAGACAAGTGCCCTTCCAGAATATCCTCCCAGGACTGTGGAAATGATAGTGAGTTCTTCTCCTGTGACCCATCCAGCCACAGGTCATTGGGCTACTTCATTTGTAGACACTTCCAGGACAACTAGAATATCACATCCTGTGCTCATGAACACAACTCTTTCACTTAAGACGCAACCAGAAGCAACATGGACTGCTTCTTCCATTTCTGGA
Organism: Acomys russatus; assembly: GCF_903995435.1. Classification (NCBI taxonomy): domain Eukaryota; kingdom Metazoa; phylum Chordata; class Mammalia; order Rodentia; family Muridae; genus Acomys; species Acomys russatus. Next base: position 108,399,206 of record NC_067169.1, read on the forward strand.
AGCATACAGATTTTCCCTAAGACCTTCTCTCCTTTCACAAATGGACTGCTCAACACCGATTTTACGATGATCACTTCTGATGGGAGCACTACAGTCTTTTCTGTTCCAAATGAACCTACAAACTTTGCTGAGGATCCCTCTACGGAAATGTCCACTTCTATTTACCAAATGGCTTCATTGCCACTCAGTGTCACTGCCTTCACCTCTAAAAGAGTTTCTAACACCCCTACAATGCTAATGACTAAGTCTTCTAGAACGACACACTCTGGCAATATGAAAAGTGCCTCTATAGGCACTTCTGGGCTTAAGTCTGAGAAGTCATCAATGCCAGTTAATAACTCTGAATTCCCAACTACAGTGCTTTCTTCTGACACTTCCACAAGACTTGGGGGATTCTTTACGTCACTGTCTTCACCTCCCCCCAAGACTACTAAAACTACCCAAGCATCAACATTGGGTATCACAGCAGTGCCATATACTGGGCCTACTTCACAAAGCACAATGGTTTTATCTACTTTCACTAATTCAGAAGTAGTAGAGGTGCCATTCAATAACACAACTGCACCTGTTTCCTCTCCAATAGAGCTAGAGTTTTCATCTATGAGAACTATTCCAACCATTAGTACGGCTGGGACAGTGACTTCAGTTTTAGCCATTACTCCCTCCTCTTCACTCAGTTCTAACAATACTGGAGCTATTTCCTCCATTCCAAAACCCACGTTTTCATCCATACGTTCAACCACTCAGCAATTATCACAAGACAATGAGGTGACCACTCTGGACTTATTACCCGGGATCACCAACAGTTCCCTATCTACTGAGAGCAGTAGTAGAGTAACAGAGCTCATTAATGGCCATTCCAGAAGCACTGTCCATGCAAATGGGATTTCATCTACTCCTTCAGATAGTTTTTATACTTCCTTTAATATTCAAGTTTCCCCATCTTTGACTAACTTGAAAGGCACCCCTAGACCTACAGAAAGTGTAAAAGCCACAGTTACACTCCTTTCCCTTGATACAGGAAAGACAACTTCCTTGTCAGAGAATAGTTTGTTCACAAGTGAACCAACGAAGAGCAGCACATGTGTGAATACTTCTGTTTTATATCCTTCATGGACCCGAGCCAGTGCTACTCCATCTTCTTTGACATCATTTCTTTACTCACCTCATAGTTCCGAGGCCAAGTTTCCTCTTACATCTCAAACGGACAAATTTCCAGCATGGGGTACAGGAATTACACCCACTGTCACCCAGTCTCCACTTACAGCTTCCAGAAACACACTGAGAGTTGAAGACTCTCCCTTTCCAGTTTTCACAAGCAAAGCAGTGACACCCACCCGAATGGAAGCAGAAACTCTCCACTTTACTCCCTGGAATTTGTCAACAGCTACACCATCTCAGATTGGTCTAGTCTCTAGAGATCTTCCCGCAGTGCCATCGATTTTCACATCAGAAAGCCTTCCTCCTTTGGGGATTTCTGAGAGTACTCCATTATCAATGTCTTCCACAGTTCTCCCAACCACTCTGGTGGCCGTTAAGCACACATTTAAGAGAACAGCCATGCCTGTAACCCCTGGACCCACACTCTCATCAAATCCTTCTGATGAGGCTACCTTACTGACTTGGGGCTTATCTAGTCTGCCTTCAGACTCTCTGACACCTGTATCTAATCCTCTCCAGCCTTTAACTTCACCTGCAGGAGGAATGTCAGAATCTACCATTCTAGCAACATACCCTAGCTTTACAGCAGTACCCTCTTCTGATGGAAGTGCCATACCCACCGAAGCCATGCCTGTAGCTACACTGGGCACCATCACTGCTGACTCTTTGACTTCTATCCCCATATCTACAGAAATCAAAGAAGAAAGTCTATACACTTCTACATTCCTGGAATCATCCCCTAGAACTACTGTGGCCAACAACTCTACAACTGTGTCTGAACTCGTGTCCTTGAGTACATCACCTTCTATAACCAGTCATGACCTATCTATCGGTGCTCTATCTGTATCTAGCCCTACAGAAACACTGGTGTGGAGTAAAGTCCCAGCTCCATCAGAATCCCACACTTTAATTCTTCCCAAATCCACACTGGACTCTGTTATGAGTATAACCACTACAACATCCACAGCTTCGGGAGCCTCATTTCCACTGATGTCTAGTGAAGTGACACTTCCTACTACAGCAACTAAGTCTTCACTAAACTTTTCATATTTTGAGATAGCTGGGATGGACTCCACATTTTCCTTCCTATTTACACAAGCATCTACTTCATCGATCGCTACAGTGTCTATAGGTATTTTATTTATATATCCTTAACAGAGTGCACGAACAATGTGTTATGTGTTCTCCAAGTTCTCTGAAGGCAGAAAAGAGGGAGAAGGGTGCATGTGTTTCCTATCTCCTAAGTTCTTTGGCACACGAGTACCTCATCTAAGCATAGAACTCTCTAGCTATATTTCTTGTCTTTATTGAACTATATTACAAATGGCTTTTTACTCACTATGGCATTTTGAAGCTTCCTTGACAGTTGTTTTGCTCTTGATGCCCTCATTATGACTCCTCCTATGTGAACACAGACTAGGAACATCATCTTTGCCCTGTAAAAGGATCATATGGGGGCTGAGAGGGCTGGAGAGATGGCTCACTTGTTAAGAGAAATGTCTGCTCTTCCAAAGGATCCTGGCTCAATTCCCAGCACCCACAGGGAGGCTCAAAACCCCCTCTACATACAGTTCCAGGTTATTTCACAGTTCCAGGAGATTTGATACACTCTTCTGGCCTGCACATATATACATGTAGGCAAAACACTCATACATATAATAAATAAAATAAATGGGGTCATATGCCCTTATGTCTGATGATGTTTACTACACAACAGAAAACACACACACACATGTGCGCGTGTGCGCAAATGTACCTTGCCTTTTGATTCCTCCTGTGCAGGTCTAAGCCCTCTCTAGTCCCCACATGTATCTGGTAAGGAGTGCTTATCTGTAGTTAGGGAGTATTTGGTTTCCATATTGTTCAAATGTTGAACAGTAGCACAATTTTTCAATATTTGCTTACTTTATTTCATTTTTATATTATTTTATGCGTATGAGTATTTTGCGTACGTGTATGTATCTTCACCACATGCATGCCTGGTGCCCAAAGATGCCAGGAAAAGGTGTCAAATATCTTAGAAATAGAGCCACAGGTGTTTGTGAGCCATCATGTGGGTTCTGGGAACTGAACTTAGGTCTTCTGCAAAACCAGTAAATGCCCTTAACTATTGAACCATTTCTCCAACTTCTATCTGTCTGTCTATCTATCTATCTATCTATCTATCTATCTATCTATCAATGTATAGATGTCAGTGTTCTCTTTCCACCATCTGACTCCCAAGAGTTGAACACAGATCATCAGGCTTTGTAGCAAGTGCTTTTATTTGCAGAGCTATTTCTTTGGCTTGGGTCTGTAACTTTTAAGATTCTAAAATGAAGATATACAAGACAAAATTGAGAGGGGCAGAAAGAAAAATCTAAAGGAGGAAGGAGGGCAGTGAGGAGAAAACAATTATTTTCTTAGGTTAAGTTATATTCTTACCATTAAACTATGTTAACATATAGCATTTACTGTGGCTGTTGAATGAGTTGGAAATGAGTTGGCCAATGAAAGTAAGTACATCAACTGTGTAGAAACCTGGAAAAATGACTACATAATCAAAGCAAAAATCTCTAAGATGTAGCAAAAAAATCAATTCTTGATATTAAACCAGGCAAAATTTAGGAATGAAAAAAATCATTTGTTTTGTTTGCTTTACAATGGAGAGCACCTCTGATCTAGCTTTCAGAAGTCAGATTTCTTTCCTTCTTTTTTTCTTTTTCTTTTTCTTTTTCCGAGACAGGGATTCTTTGCATACCCCTGCCTGCCCAAGCTGGCCTCGAACTCAGAGATCTACCTGCCTCTGCTTACCAAGAGCTAGGATTAAAGGTGTGCACCACCACCGCCTGAAATAAAAGTTGTACTTCTTACCATTGGTCAGAACATTCTCCACAGTTGAATGGAGAGTGGGGTATGACTTTCTCACATACTCTGGTGCCTCACATTTGACCACGTCCCCTGGAGGGGGAGACCTGGTGGCACTCAGAGGAAGGGCAGCAGGTTACCAAGAAGAGATTTGATACCCTATGAGCATATACAGGGGGATGAAATCCCCCTCAGGAAAAGTCATAGGGGAGGAGAATAATGGGAACATGGGAGGGAGGGAAGAATGGGAGGATACAATGGATGGGATAACCATTGAGATGTAACAAGAATAAATTAATTTAAAAAATTTAAAAAAAAGTTGTGCTTCTTGATGTAAATAACTAAAATGAACCTATTTATTTTTAATTACAGTTTCCTTCTACAATATCAAAATGAGCTTCTCTGTCTTTGATGAAGAGCCAAGGGTCCTTATTACCACTGTTATATATGAATTTACAAAAGATTGGGTAAAATGCTTTTTAAAAATATTTATGGTACTTGTCAAATACATGTGACCAAGACAGGATATATTGAAAGTAGACTCCTGTTTCTACAGATAATCTATTTCATAGTTAGTCAATCTAGATAATTTTCACTGTCAATATAGCTAATCTCTAGGCAACACTCTGAAGATGCCTGCAATCTCTTCCTTAGTACCAGTGTTGAAAGCATTTGTGAGATACTATTGTTTTGATTTGTTGAGATCTGTACATTTTTCTCCACAGACACAAATTCTGAGTCATTGCCAAATCTTCCTAGTTGGGGAAATAGAGAAGTAATAGCAAAGCCTATGGCAGAGTGTTTATGTCATTTTATTTTCCATTCTTCAATGTTTCTTCCTCTACAACACAGTGGATAGTTTACTTGTTCATACATTTTTTGATAATAAGACTAATATATGTTGTGAGATCGGAATATCTAAACCAGGCAATGTCTGACCTCTATTGCTGCTCCTAATAAGTTGAGGTATATTCTATTTTTCTACATAGTCATAGATGTGGGGTTTTTTTTCCAGAAAAAGAATTGGTATCATAGTTACTACACTACTTTTTACCTTGATCCCTTTCCAGTTACCTGTGGATTTTTTTCAATTCTGAGGAGTAAACCAAGATAATTGTGCAGACTAGGCAAACATCTTACACAACTGATGAACACCAGGGACACTTTCCTATGTATTTTTTGATCAAATTCATTGTAGTGGATATCACTCTACCACATAGAGTTTAACAGAAGCATAAGATTTTACTATATGACTGCAACCGAGACTTTCATTTTGTTTTCAAATCAAGATGCTTTATTGGTAGGCACTTAGGCTGTTTTTATTTTTTCTCTATTTTTAAGGAGTTTCATGAGTAACGTTTTTCCAATTATTTTAGAGGCCCTTGAATAGTTTCATAGGATTACTTTAAAATTTTAAATCTCTGAATCAAAAGTCATGAACATTTTACAATGTAAAAATTAATATAAAATGGTCTTCAGAGAAGTAACAATATCAATGTGCACCTTCAGCCCAGCAGTGAATGATCAGACTGCTTCTCTTTTTCTCCATCAGCACTGGTGTTCAAGTGTGTATGACCCAATTCCAAGTGCTTGAAGATAAATAAGTGTTTCAGAGCATTAAGGCTGCCTTACAAAGATGCACCAAGTCAGGGTGGGGTAGACATTTAAGAGAAAAGCACTATTAAGGGTTGGATTTGGGTGAGATTTTCTTGTTTGGCCTTCTTGTTGTGCCTTCAAATGTTATTTCTTCTGTGCACATTCACTTCTCCTTTCTCTTTGCCCTCTTATAAGGATAACAGTTCATGTTGGATTTAGACTCGACCTTTAACTTTAATCACTTCCCTAATGGCTTTGTAGACCAATAGGATTAGATTTGTAGGTGAGGGCTTTCATATTTGAAATTAGATTGGAGAGAAGCTTAGCTCCTAAGTGTGTGAACATGGTAACTGAAAACTTGGAGCAAGTTTGGGAATGCTGGGCTCACTGAAATGACAAACACAGCTCCCATTGTCCCATGACTTCACTGAGTTAAAGCAGAAGAGTGGCTACACCAACACTGATCATCTTTTTTTTTCCTTTTGCAGTTGAATTCTATGTTTCACAACAGTGAATTTTCTCTTGCTAACTTGGCTATTCAAATTAAAAGCAGGTATGTAAACGACATCTTCTATGAGCTAAAGGGCAACTGAGGGACCATCTGGGTTGGTGAATTTCCCTTGTTGATATCTAGGAATGAAGAACACATTTGTTTCACTGTAGGTTGTAAAGCCAATGGAAGAACAAGACAAAAATAGAAAGGAAGGAGAGTGAAAGCAGAGACCCAGTTTGCAACATCTCACTCTCAATGTAACAAGTCCAGTTTCAGGAGAGTAGACATTCTATGATAAAGACTCTGGCCTATTTATAAAGCCTCTGATGGCACGTCTAAAACTGCTGCATGTGGATACCCCTACTCATATCTGCCTACTTTCTATATGTTGGCTCTTGGGTTTCTCTTACATGTTCAAAGAAAAATAGGTTCGTGAAAGCTTATGTATAAATTAAAGTTAGCATACATTATTGCCTTAGTTTGGGCTAAGGAAACAAAATACCACAGACGGGTTGGCCTCAGGCCTAGCAAATGTTTGCCTCACACTTCATCTTTACATGCCAAGGAACACAGACAGGAAGCACTTATGTCTTCACTTACAATGTTCACTAGTTCACAAAGGCTATTCCTATGGGGTTCCACCCTCATTACCTAATTACCTGCCAAAGAGCTCATCATCTAATATTACCACAGAGAATATTAGGCTTCAATGTAAGAATTTTGACTAGACACCAAAATTCAGCACCTCCCTTCAAAAAGACTGGAAGCAAATAGAAGATATTTGGAGTCTCCAGTATTGTTTTAAAAGTCAGACGTTGCTTTTATTCAATGCAAAATAATAATGTGACCATTGTGAAACTATGTAGAAATAATGTATAGAAATCTATGATATAGATATTGAAAACTCACATTTTCTCACCCCTGGAAGAGTACCTGTGAACATCTAATATCATATATTCCTCTAGTTTTAAAATGCATTTAGTAAGAGAGTGCCTACTTTATATACTGTTTTTTCTCCTTTTCTTTTCTTTTTTTAAATTTTATTTTATTAATTTACTCTTGTTACATCTCAATGGCTATCCCCTCCCTTGTATCCTCCCATTTCCCCCTCCCATTTTCTGCTTACTCCCCTCCCCTATGACTGTGACTGAGGGGGACCTCCTCCTCCTGTATATGCTCATAGGGTATCAAGTCCCTTCTTGGTAGCCTGCCATCCTTCCTCTGAGTGCCACCAGGCCTCCCCATCCAGGGGACGTGGTCAAATATGGGGCACCAGAGTGTGTGGTACTGTTTAACAATTCTTTTCCTGTTTCATAATACACCATACACATCTTTATGTCACATTATATTTTTTTATTTTAATTTTTGTTTTATAATTTATTCATATTACAACTAAAATGCTATCCCATCACTTGTATCCTCCTGTTCCTCTCTCCCTCTCTCTTTCACTGTATTACCCTCCCCTAGGTCTATGACCGAGGGGGACCTCCTCCTCATAGGCTATCAAGTCTCATCTTGGTAGCCTGCTTATTCTTTCTTTGAGTGCAACCAGGCCTCCCCACCTAGAAGTGGTCAAATTATAAAAGCTACTTTCTTTCTTTCTTTCTTTCTTTTTTTCTTTTTTTTTTTTTTTTTTTTTTTTGTCTTTTCTTTCTTCTTTCTTCATTTTGACACATTGTCTCATTGTGGAGTTCTGGCTATCCTGGAACTTAACATGCAAATTCAGGCTGTCCTCAAACTCACAGAGACCCACCTGCTTTTGCCTCAGGGATAGTGGAATTAATGGTATGCACCACCACTTCCAGCTTAGCTTATTCATTTTTTGATTGCATAGGTAGTGGAGTAATCCCCACCATTGTACATGTATGTTTTAATGCACTCTTGTTTATAGCATCATGGGATTTGTTCCTGGATCTGCTGCTGAGTAAAAGTCTTACTACCATGTTAGTATGCAAATAACAATCCAGCTCATTTCAAGGGTCCCCTTGAAGCCCCAGCACTGCTGGAACTCTGTTACCTCACACCTGTCATTGTCCTTACCTTGTCATTCATGCATTTTGTGCTACGTTTCATTTTTCTATATTTTGTGATGCTTTTGATACAGAAAGACTTCTAAAGAAGAGATGGCCATGTACAGACATATTGTAAGTAATTTTTCAAATTGAAGCTTCTTGTGACGCATCCTAAAAATGATTAGACATAAATAAATAGCTCTTCTGCTTGGGAGTATATTACTAGGCAAATTCAGTGGTGAAAGTTGAGGGTCAAATTAAGTTACTTCCTTTAGGGTGGTTTCTTCTGAACTGACCATGAGATAAGACAACTTTTTTGAAGAAGTTTGAGCTGAGTGCGTGAAAGGACTTAGGGATCATCAATGGTAGCATAATTTCTTGATTGTGACCATCTCACAGAAAATTGTCACTCTTCCAAGAGGCAACAGTTTGTAAGTCTGCTATTCTCCTAACAAAACTAAATTCTCCCTCTAAATTATATTTGTAGTCTGAGGACAGCAAAATAACCTGGAATTGTCTTTGGCCTAATTCCAGTGCTTATTTCAACTCCTCAGAGCTGTGCAATGGTACACTTTAAAATGGTTAGAAAGCACACAGGTTTCAAGGTATTTAAATATGAGATAAATATTTTGACTACATAAAATACAGTAAATCCAATAGTGCACTCTAAGTCACCTGCCATCATTGAAAATACTTGCTGTAAACAGCTGTCAGAATATTAAAATGTACCGCACAGCTGACACAATATAATGGAAATTTCTCTAAATGCTATGGGTAAAAGCTCTCATGTGCTACTCTGCCGAGGCATCCAGTTCCTTCACATCTGACTGTGGGACCCGGAGCCAACATGTCAACCTTTCTGGGCCTCCATTTGCTTATTTGTAAAATAAGTGCTCTTAGAAGGACAGAGCTATCTAGCATCTGTGAAGCGCTTCCTTGGCTTAGGGTGATTTAGCAGTTTCTGTTTATTATCACCAGCATGCCAGTATCCAGAAGGCTTGCATTGTGCTGTTGAGTAAATCATTACCTTCCCCGAGTAATTTGCTTCATCTAGAAACTGCAGGTTTGGTGTGAACACTAAACACATTAGTGTGCTTAAGGGATATTTGAAGAAGGCAGTGGTTGTGTAAATGTAAAGAATAATTATGATGCTCTTGTTAATGATAAGCCCTGTGTTTAAATTTGATGTTTGTTCAAAGATTTCACTGACTATGTACTTTTTCCCCCCCATTGGTTGGAACAGAAAAAAGGGCAAGGAATGGCCACAATTTTTCATGTACCATACAGGTAGGAGATGAGTTTATTCATAGCTGGTACATTTAGTTCTGACTTTCCTTCCATTTAATTCTGTGTGTACAATGTGCAGCCTTTCGGTCAGAGCTGTCAGAGGAGATCAAAGAGCTTGGTGCTTATTTCACAGATGCTCTAATTAGGCTTTTGCATTCACTGACTAAGTTTCAGTTGGTCACAACATAGCCTCTGCAGCCTGTCTGCTGCCTCTTTGTAGCGAAGAGGAAATTTGGTCCAAAGTAATTGTAATTTGGGGATGGGGAAGTGAAATGTTTGCTATGGTCAATAAGGTCAATGAAATGCTGAGAAAAAAGCAACAACCCAATGAGAAACACCCCAGATACTGTTCATAGTCATGGGCCAGCTCCTCTTGGAACAGTGGCTGTTGCTGCTCTGTTTAATACGTGCCATAGTGGACACAGAGCTGTGGTTCTCAACCTATGGGTCACAGCATTAGGAAGCTTGAGAACTATTGAAAAAAAGGCAAAGAAGGCTCACGACAAGATTGCTGATATGTCCAAGGTGCTGGACTGAGGGCCAGCTGCAATGGAGAGGTTCCAAAAGCAGAGGCTTCTTTACAGTGGAAACATGAACTCAGAGAAGAAATACGTTCCAATTAGAAGCAGCACGATGAGTGGGGTTAAGTCACCTCCTATTTGCCATATGAAGTAGCTTGACATAAAGGCAAGGGCATCTATAACCCAATAATTGTTAGGATGCTCAGTAATTATGTTCATCAAAAGCTGTATGCAAAACAGCAGTGGGGAAAAGGGTGTAGGCAAGTTTGTGAGTCTGGAATATTCTCTCTAATAGAATACTGTCGTAATCGAGAAATTTGAAAGACCTTATTGTAGAGTTGGAGGTCAAGGACAGCTCTGTTTTTTATCATCTTTCAGTGGATAAAACTGGTTGGTAAAGTTTACAGGAAATGTTATCTCCGTAAGTCTCAGTTTTCTCATCTGTAGAATGGGAATAATAACATCACTACCTCATAAGGTTGTGAGAATTAAATGAATCAAAACATGTGGAGCAAGAACTCCACAATGTTAGTTATCATTATCATCATTATTAGTCTTTTATAGGACACGGCCTTCAGCAGAACACTTCTGTATAGACAAATTGGACATGTGCCTATTTGCCTTATTGCAGTAATGATGGATAAATTGAAGGACCAAAACGATAAAAGGTTTTCTCTGAAATAATAACTCGCGAGTACTCTGTCTTCCCTATTAATTACTACAAACTCCTAGAGAAATCTTCTGGCTAGGCAATTTCAACATAATACAAATGTTGTGGACCATTCTTTTGAAAATAGGTTTTGAGTTGTCCTTTCCGGATGCCTGCAAGAAAATGTATCAGACTATTTCCATGTACTGCTCTTCACCATTGTTCAGCATCTATCACTTAATGCTGATGGACTATTGATAAGCTATAGAATTTCAGCAGCCCTGGCTGAAGTGCACTGTTGACCTGACTGCAATGTTTCTTTTTTGCCCTGTTTTGTAGTTGTGCCTGTTGGGTCATTATAAAAGCCAACTCTTCTTTAGAGTCTGTGGAACTAATGAGTAGGATCCGAACTAAAATACATGGGAACCTCACACATGGGGACTTCACTCAAGATCAGCTGACTCTATTGGTAAAGTCTGACCATGTTGTAGTGCAAAAGATAGGTAATTATTTTGACAGAGCATTTTGTTATGAATCCACTTAAACAAACTATAAAACTCATAATGAATATACTGTTTGGGTGTTTTAATTCAATGGGAAGAAAAGGATTTTTTTTGTTGTTGTTTTTGTTTAGACAAGGTCTCCCTCTGTAGCCCAGGGTGGTCTGGAACTCACTATATAACCCAAGTCTTTAACTCATCGAAACCTTCCTACCTCGGCCTCAGTCTCCTAAGTGCTGGCCTTAGAGATGTGAGTCACTATGCCCAGCTGATCAACCACCTTTCCATGCAAATTTATGCTCATATGTCCTCATGTCCTCTACCTTTAGTAGTTTATAAATGAGTTGGGTAACAGAGAGTTTACAAGAGACTATTGGCCAGCTGTGAATATCAGCAGTGGTTGGTCTATGAGCAGTGTGAGAGGATTGCCTCTGTGATGCAAAAAACTGGCGGCATGGGGAACTTCGTCATTATACACAATACATGCCCTATAGATAATTGCTAATTTAGTGACTGACTCAGCCAACCTATTCATCTTAGGAAATGATCTGGGAACTGTCCCAGATTTCCCTCATGAATATATTCTTTGCTAATTAAGTAAGCTTCAGTGGTAAAAAGAGAAAGGCTACCAGCACACTCCATCTCTTTCTTATCGCTGCCAGCTTTGTTCCTTTCCCCCAGTAGACTTCTGAAGAAACTTTGAGTTAACACACAAGCATTAGAATGAACTGTCCTTCATGGCAAACAAATTAAATAGCAGAGGCTTGTGGATCACAAGGTTAGAGTGGGATAAAGGCAGAGAAGAGTAGAGGCCACAGGCAGAGCCTGCCATGTAAATGACACTAATCAGCGTGTCCTAAAAAATGAGAAGGAGGTGATTTTCTTGCTTGTTCACCAGACAAGATTGGCAAGACCTGGCTGGGTCACTTCTTGGCTCATTCTGTCACCATCTAAGGGAAACGTGCCTAGAGTCACGATTATGGAAGCAGTAGGCACACTGTACCTGACTGGGGACTTTCAGGTAGACAGCCTAGAGCACATCTGTCTTAACATGACAAAGCCGCATAACAAAAGGGATCAGTAGCCTTCCATGGGGGGGTGAGTACCACCCTTCAGCACACATCAGTAGAGACACCATGGCCCTGGGTATATTGGCCATGGCAGGCATACTGGGTTTTACTGAAAGCAAATCTACCTGAGACCATGAAGAAGATGATGACTAACCATAAGAAAGAGTGTCTGCCCACAGTCCTCCAGTGTTTCCCATAGCAAGTAATAGGCACTACAGATCTGGGGCTTCCAGAGATGTATCTTCTATCGAGCACGCCCTATTTGTAGTTTGTTCCCTCCATTCATATATAGCCTTTAAATTTTTTGATAATTCATTATATACGTATATGAAAGTGTCAAAGATTTTTTTAAAGTGGGAAAGAGTAGCAGCCCCCCCCACACCCCATTAATGGGTGGTTCTAATGAAAAGGACTAAACTAGAGGTTATAATGAAAGGCTTATTTAAAACAAAGGCTTCATTTAAAACTGGTTTCCATGAAGCCTAGTTTAAATGTCCTGGTTGAAACAGTTCCCTCTTGTATGTGCTGATGGCTGTGGTGGCAGGGAGACAATGAATGGGTCAATAGATGCTCATGATACGAGTTTGGAGGGTGCCTTTTGCCCTTGAAAATGTTGCATACACGTTTTCTCTGTAGAGCCAGGAAAATGCGAAGCGGATGAAACACCCTCAAAATACAAAGGGACGTATAAGGGCCATTGAACGACGGCCTACTGAGACAAGCAGACCAAGCAAGGTGCATTAAAAATGAGAATAGGAACGCCACAAGAATTTGGTATGTATCTGTCAAGCTCCAAATGCTAGCTTACTTGCAAGTGAGGTCTGTGCCAGTTGGGGGGTGTTTCTAAATCATTTTTTAGACTCCCTCCTTCACTCCTACTGGCAACCTTTTTTCTTGCTTTCACTTCTTGGAGTTAAACATGTACATATAATACAAACTTCAAGAGGACAAAAGAGAAAACTTACCCACAACCCTAGCCCCTCAACACAGCTGTTTCTTCGCTTGAGGCTATTAAAAAAGCCTACGGAACCCTCAATCTGGCCTTTCTTTGTATGCCTTTAAGTTTTTGTCGTGGTAACCATGGTTTACATCGCAATAATGTAATTTACCCTTTCATTCAATGGTTTATCAAACACTCCTGTGCTGTGCAATCATCTTTTTAATGATCATTCGAGGCACCTCACTGGGTAGTCTCGTTATGGCCATCATAATTTCCTCCATCACTCTTCTATTGTTCAGTTTATCATTTTCCCTTTTAAACAGCAGCCTTCTTTTCTGACTCTTGGCTGCTAATGGTGTATGCCAAATAACTTAAATGGGCAAGAGCAGAGGGGCAGCAGGTTTGACGGGGGCTTAAAAGCCCTGGTAGAAAGTCACAACTCTGACTACATCATACTCACCCCTGCTTACATCTAAGGAGCCAACAAAGCAAGAGACTTTGGCAGCCACAGTTGGAGCTCACGGGTAGCCTCTCCGTTGGAGCCCACTCCTGGGAACAAGGCCATTACTAGTGCTTGCTCACTGTTAGAGCTGTCTCCAAGCTTTCTCACACTCCACTACTCCCCAACACCAATTCACTCTGCTGAAGTCGGGCTGCTGCCATGGCAGACTTTTGTTAAAGAATGAAGTCCAGACCTCTAGCCCAGTCATCAAGACAGCAGGTTCCCTTTCCTGTCATTGCTTGGCTCTAGCCCTTCACCAAGTACTATAGCCTAGGAGATAATTTGTTATTGTAGACATGATGGTCCCTTCTGCGTGTCTCTTGCTCTGGCCGGTAGCCATGGAGAGGTATGTACCCTTTCTGTGCCAGGTTCGGCTCACTTTAAATGCTGACAGCTCTCCTTAACCAGAGACGCGTGCTTTATACCTGTAGTCACATAACTCCAAGAGCTGAGACAGGAGAATTTCTGTGAGTTTAAATCAGCTAGCACTCCTTAGGAAGTTCCAGGATAGCCTGGTTTACAGAGGAGGACCCTGTCTCAAAACAAACACAAAACAACCTCCAACAAAAACCAACCCAAATCAAAACTCACCACCACCACCACCACAACAAACACATACAAAGGAAGAAAGAACAAATGAAAGAAGCAAAAGAAAAAAAAAAAAAAGAAAAGAAGCTCTTTTTGTGTGATGTTTTGGTAGATTCCATTTGTTTACATACACGTTTCTTATGTTCTGTACAAGTCAGCATGTAGGACCAATCAATTTCAAGCTCTGAGTTAGGCCTCAAGATACCTGGACCTGTTTGTCCTGTGGCTCACTACACCATATCCTAGAAAAGTCTAGCTACGGGTGGGCTCAGTGAGTGCATTGGCTGACTTGAACTGGCCCAAATAAATGAGGCATGGGTGAGGGTTTATAGTGAAGGCAAAGGGCTACGAGAGAGATCGCTTAAAACCATTGAAACATTTACCTATGGACAAGATGGACTATATGTCCATAGCAATTTCGTTAAAAAGGGTGATAGGGAGGACTCATATCTAGAGGAACAGAAGTCTGCGTCCCGTGATACGTGTGTGTGAGCTGATCTTTGTCCTGCGCCCATTCCAGCAGTGTGGCTCCCTCTGTGCTAGTTGAAGCCTGAAAGGCTAGATAAGGGGCAAATGGAAAGCAATGCCACAGGTTGCAGACGTCCTGCCCCATGTTTTATGACTGGCTAATCGATGTAATGATAAGATAATAATTTTGAAATAAGGTCCTTACCGCGTACCTGAACCTTAGCTCCAGAACTTATGGTGACAGTCATGCCTGAGTATCTTAAGTTCTGGGCCACTGTACCCAGCTAGTACGACCAATTCCCTTACGATTATCCTTGTGCATTACTTTAATGAGAAAGCTGGATAATTCCTCATGGTTCTCCATTCTATCTTTTGCAGTTCCATCAACATCCAAACTGGCAAGTGTCAGTGGGAAAAACCAAGGCTGAAGCAATGGCAAATTGCTCAGGACTCCCGTAAGATTGTGGAATCTGGCTAACATGCACCAATTAAGCGAGGTGAAGACAGTTTATTGTCACACCCGAGAAGAAATAATGGGAACCAATCCTGATGATTGCCATACTTGACCTAACAAAACAAAAGACAGTAGAGGAACAGACTCATGTCATTATGCAATTTGCGGACATTACAGGAGCTGCCCCATGTTCATGAAGACCAGATGGTTATTGGTGGAGGTGGTATCAGGACAGGAGTAGGACGATGAGCTGTCTATAGTTTGATTTTGTTAGATGTTTGTCATTTCAGGTTTTTGTAGGGTGCATCTTTCCCTTCCTTACATATTTAAAAGACTATTCAGAGAGTCTGGCTAAGGTGTGCAAAATTTCTGTAAATGGTCTAGCAATTGGGAGGCTGAAGTTAGAGGAAGATCTTTGGGTTTCAGCGAGCCCTGGCCGTTATGACAGTGAATAAGAAACCTGTTTAAAAAAGAAAATAAAATAACATCACACACATATACTCACAAGACTCCCAAATCAGGCACTTATCAATTATAGGGAAAAAAGACTGCTCTAATGAATATTACACATGTCCAATAATATTTTCATAGCATATTGGAATTTATAACATTTGACATATAATAGTAGACTAAGCATAAGGACTGGGAAAGTGGGATTGGTTGAGTCAATCAATATGTAACAATGCTCTTTGGGTAAAGGTTATATATCATTCCTAACTCAGCTCGTAGGTTATGGAAATACTTTGTTCCAAACACCTTCACTAACATAGCAAGTTACCAAACATTGGAGTCTTGGGCAAATGGATTAGCAAAACCTGATGTCTCAAAGTGTGAAAAAAACTTTCTTTTTTAGTGGTGATTATTCCCCAGGTCTCTCGATTTAGAGATATGAGTCTAGTGGGTGATTTTATCCAGTGAGTTTTTCTTCTCTAACGCATGATGCAAACCAGCAGTGTGAATCCGTATATAGGAGACTGTGTTGGCAAAGGACCATTTCATTATACAAAGGATCCTTGTACCTGTTACCAAAACCCCTCTTTCTCTCTCCTATAGTTCCTGGCAATCATCAATCCACTTTTCTACCTGTGTGACTTTTGCCTGTTGTAGGTATCTCAAAATGTTTGTGAAGTTTCTTCATCTGCATTTGTAGCAATGGGCAGTACCCCGTTGTTTTAATAGGATAACATATTTGTATTAAATTTGATCTATTTTGATTACAAAGTGTATATTTAGTTAGCTCTTCGATTGATATGTCATTGTGGTGTTTTCAGCTTGGGCTATCATTTATAGATGGGTTGTGAATATTTGTAGTACAAATGACTGGTAGACATGTTTTTTTCTCTTAGAACATCCTGAAGAGTACAATTGTGGTCACCTGGTAACTCTATACTTAGCCTTTTAAGGAACTACAAAACTGTTTTCTCCACAACTGCTGAGCCATTTTGCATCCCAACTGACACCATTCGAAGGTCCAGATTTCCTGCATGTTAGTAACACTGTGGTCCTCATTGTTAGTTACAGTTGGGTGGGAGTACACTCCCCACTCCTACACATACCTTTTACTCTGGATTTTAGTAATTTGTGTCTTTTCTCTTCTTGTCCTAGTCAGGCCGGAAGAAGGGCTGAGAGAGTTGAATTTTAATAATATTTATTTGCGTTGAGAGGAGAAGACGGTGTAAGAGGCAAGATCTAGTCTTTAGATAGAGTCATCGGGTATGGCCCTGTAACCCTGCTACTGTAGTAGGGATCATCATGACCTTGAACTTTTGATGCTCTTGCCTCAGCCTCTTAATGGTTGGGTCCAGAAATATGTTATATATGCCCTCAGCAACAGTGAAGAAAATACAGAGCTCCTATGTGTGCTTGCAACACATTCAACAGTCCAGTGCCTCACGTCCCTCCGCACAGGTGTTTGGTATAATGAGACTCCACCCGACACAGTTTGACACTTGTATAGTGGGTTCACTCTTGCAGTATAATACAAGTGTATAGTTTTGTGTTAGGGGTTTCCATTGCTGTGATAAAAGAGACCATGACGCCGGTGCAGTCGTTGGTGGCCGCATGCTTTAATAATCCCAGCACATTGGGAGCAGAGCAAAGTGGATCACTGTGGTCCGAGGCAGCCGGCTACAAAGTGGGTCCATGACAGCCAAGGCTACACAATGAAGCGCCCCTGGTCTCAAAAAAGCAAAAAAACAAAAAACAAACAAGAACAAAAACAAGACAACCACAACAAGCGAGGACAATCCACGATGACCCAAAGCAACGTGGAGATAAGAGGATTTATTGAGCTATAGTATCGAACTTTCCATTCACGTCACATCATAGGAAAGCAGGGCATGAACTCACTACGAAAGGAACAAACATGAAGGCTGACGAGAGCAGAGACCGATGAGAGGAATGAATCCCACGTAACAGGCCATTGACTAGTCTCCTTTCTATCGATGAAAGCCCAGGAACAGACTTGCCTAGGATGGCCAGTGCTCCCAGTGGATAGTATCAGCCATTTGCAAAATCACTAAGTGATAAGAAAATGCCTGACAGATAGAACTAAACAGCTAAGGTGATGCAGAGCATTGTCTCATTTGATCCGCAACACAATAATCGTTTAAGGAGGTTGACTAAAACTAAACCAGGGACAGTTGTGTACTTGTACTATAAATTGAACGATTGCACTTCCTCAGTTAAAAATGGCTAATAGCTGCAGTAAAATAGCAATAACCAAAAAGCAGCTTTGGGGGAAATAGGCACTTGATTTGGCTGTATATTCCACAACCTTGTCATCATCGAAAGAAAATCAAGACAGGATACATCAAACAGTCCAGAACCTGGAGACAGGACTAGCTGCAGAGGCCATGGAAGTGCTGCTTTAACTGGCGTGCCGTCCTATGGTTTGTGCTCAGCCGGTTTTTTTCTTACAGCGGGATACCAGGACCACCAGCCCAGTGGATCCACTCACATTGGCCTGGGCTCTCCACCATAAGTCACTAAGAAAAGCCTTATAGTTAGATCTTTTGGAGGCATTTTTCGTCAAATTAAAAGGTTTCCGTCCTTTCCATCCTCTAGTGTATGTGTGTCAGAATCGACATGAAATATAAACGCGGCAGCAGGAGCAGACATAGATCACACAGAATCAAATAAACCCTTTAAAGCCGCCTGGGAGTACAGTATAGTCACATCTCCTCTCGCCCTCTAGTCTCTGCACGCTGTGGGTCTTTTTTATGAATTTCGCACAGGTTTTGTTTTGTCTGAATGGTATCAGTTTAGTTGTAGTTTGGTTTAATATATTGTATTAATTTCATTTCATAGTACATCGCAATTGCTATCCCATCTCCGTGCATCCTCCCATTCTCCTCCCTCCCACTGGCCCCCTTAATCCCCCCCTATACGTGACTGAGGGGCACTTCCTCCCCCTTACATGCCCATAGGTATCAAGTCTCTTCTTGGTAACCTCTATCCTTCTCTGAGTGCACCAGGGTCTCCTCCTCATCCAGGGGACATGTCAACTGTGAGGCACCAAGAGTTCGTGTGAAAGTCAGACCCCACTCTCCACTCAACTGTTACAGTTTAAATCATGCAATGTGTACCCTTTTCAGGTTGAGTTCCTGCCCTTGGCAGTGTATATTTCCATTCCCCTTCTTTTTAGTACTGACTAGTATTCTATTGCTTGGACACATGACAGTTTATTTCTCCATTCCCCTACACAAAGGACATCTGGTTTGCTTCTAAAGTTGTTCTCTTCTTGCCCCACATCCTCTGCAGCATTTGCTGCTGTCAGTGTTTTAGATTTAGGCCATTCTGACAGATGTGGACTATTACCCCATTGCTTCTCTAATCTGAGGCTCCTAAGTAACATATGGATTGGGTGTCTTTTCACATGCATATCTGTCATTTACATATTTCTTTTTGGTGAATATGTGCTATAGACTGAATGTTTCTGCCAGCCAAATGTATATGCTGAAATCCTATTCCCAAAGTGACTGAGGCATCTGGAAAGGTCATGAGTGTTGGTCCTTTATGAATAGGATTTGTGTTCTTACAAAAGCGGCCTGAAAAGCCTTGTTTTTCTCTTCTACCGTGTAAGGTTACAATGAGAAGAGAGCTGCCTTTGAACCAGGAAGTAGCACCTGAAAATATAGAAAATCTGCTTTTCATAGAATTTCATTTTCTGCATAACTTTGTATGGCTGGATGCAGTGCTAGATTGGGTCTCTGCCTTAATAAATGTCCAGTGATTGACCATTCATACAGAAGAACCAAAGGATTGGCCAGAAGTCAGAGCACTTCTTTGGCTTGGCTTCCTTAGGAAGATGTCGAATTGAAGATCCGTGACATGACAGGCAGAGTTAGAAAATTTAGCCACCCCCCCCCCCCCAGAGAAAAAAAAAAAAAAGAGCCAGTTGGGTTGCTGCACTCCTTTAATTCCAGCACTTGGGAGGCAGAGGCAGGCGGATCGACCTGAATTCGAGGCCAGCCTGGTCTACAAAGTGAGTCCAGGACAGCCAAGGCTACACAGAGAAACCGTGCCTCAAAAAACCAAAAGAAAAAAAAAAAGTCGGCCCAACTCTGGTGTCCTAGATGGGCAATCACGAGCCAGGGCAGGAGGTGGTGCGAGAAGGAGGAGAGACAGGGCCTGTCTCATGCTGCCCTCCCTCCTGAGTGACACATTTGCTTTAGACATGTTAATAGGATTTTCTCTTGTGGAAGAAAAAGGCAACAAATAACCCTAAGAAGAACAAAGGCACTGCACTGGGCTGGGAATTTCAGAAAATTAACTGAGCAGTTGCCAGGGAGAAAGAGAACAGTAGCTGGATGGATGATGACTAATGTGTAAGGCTGGAAAGTAAACCACAAGTCCATTAACAATGGAGGAATTCTCTTCCTTTTAAGTTGGGAGCTTAACAACAATGAGTAGAGTGTAAAGGATAGAAATGAATTCCATATTGAACAATTTTGGCACTCCTTTGAATTTTGGGACAAGACATTAATAGGAGAGATAGTTGGAGAAAAAACTAATAGTGTCCATGTAAATACTTGCTTTTCTTAACTCCCTTCTAGCACACCATTAGAAAAAGGATTCCTCCTTTCAAAGGGCTTTGTTCCAGTTTGGTTCCCTGGTTTTGTTATTTACATGAATACTGAAGAGGTACCAGGATAGGATGGAGTTTGGCTTGTGTTTTCCACCATCATGGCAGGCAGGACAGTCAATGATTGACAGAGAATAGGGACAGTGGCGGAGCTCAGGGATGACTAAATGACTATCATGTGCAAGGCTCCTGGTCAAGGCAGAATGATGGTACACTACCGCCATTTTACACGCTACCATGTGGAGAAAAGAAATTAAAGGCCTTATATGCTACCATGTGGAGAAAAGAAATGAAAGGCCTTAACAGAGAGACTGTATTAAAAACCATGCTAAAGGACTCAAGTTCTGGAGGCAGAGATGGTTAGATTTTCTCTGTTGTCAGGTCTTAATCTGTGTGAGGGTGCTAATATGAATAACCATTGTGTGAGGTTATTAATGCTTTGCTGTTATAGCTCATCCTCAAAATGCCAAACATCATTTTATCTATCCTTTTTCCCACTGGAAGCTTGTGGCTGCTTAATATGTTAGAATTTGAAAATAGCAATATTGTGAATAATGGCACTAATGTTTTAATTTTTTATTTTTTTTCTTCTCCTCTCATATAGTACATCCTGCTGCAGTTTCCCTCCTTCCACTCCCTCGCATACACACACACCACACCGACACACACAGACCACACACACACACACACAGAAGATACACACACACACACCCCTCCCGCTCCCCAAATCCATCCCTTGAGAAAAGAGCTGGCCTCCCAGGGATATCAACCAAACACACATAACAAGTTACAAGAAGACTAGTCACAAACCCTCATATCAAGGCTGGACCAGGGAACTCAGTAGGAGGAAAAGAGTCTCAAAAGCAGGCGAAAGGGGCTATTGGTTTAGAGGACTGAAGTGTAAGTATTCTTTCTCTGGGTACATTCTCATTCCGGGTGCTTCCTTGCAGAATACAGAGAAGTCCAGTAGTATGCTGAGAAATATTTAGCAAGCAATTTTATCCCCAAAGGGCAATTAATGATTTGGAGCATTTGCTAATTTTTTTTATAATGTAATATTCTCATGGCAAATACAAACTCTAACACATAATCAGTGAGTTGTGAAGTCAGTGAGGGGTACACAGAGACAACGGATGTAAATAGTGCAAAATGCATTAGTGAAATATAGCCAAATAATTAGCAGATGGTGGATTTTTGAGAATCCTTATTTTTTCAAAACATAATTTCATTTTAAGTGTGTAATTCAAATTTAATGGTTGAAATTCCCAGAAACTCCTCCCTAAAAGCATACACAAGCTGGCTCTAGTCCACACTGGATTCAACACATCTCTGAACCCAAGTCACTGGAAGATGCCACGTGGAAGGAATGCCACTCACAGCCCCAGATGGTTAGCACCTGTTTCGCATCAACTGCTAATGTGAGAGGAACTTCCAGGCCAGCCTAGCCTCAGCTGGGCCCAACCCTGCCTTCAATCCCACAGCAGCTTCTTGCAAAGACCCAAGTGAATTGCTCAGTTGAGCCGGGTCAACACACTGAACCACAAGAGATAATGATTAGGTGCTGTGTTAAGCTACAAAATGGGGATGGTTTGTTATACAGAAGCAAGTGGCTCACACACAATACTTAGTAAAAAAAAAAACATGTCCTTATTGTTTTGAATGTTACAATTATTGGCAGATTAACTGAAACAATATTAAAGCAATGAGAATCCATTCTGCAACTACGAAAGGAAGATTCCTTTTTACTCTTGCTTAGGGACCTAGAATTTTTATGCAACGACTATAATTCATCCTGAATTTCCCTTCAAAAGTCTATAACTCCAGATGAAAAGTCTGTAATTACTTTCCACAGGGTAGTTAGTCTCCCATTGGCCTGTTGTTTACTTTGATTCTGCCACAGCAGGGACAGCGCGAGGTGACGCCGCAGCACTGAAGCCCAAAGAATCATGACTAGGCAGCTCCGGCTAGTCTATTGTCAACAAAGCCTGAACAATTTCATAACAGCAGTAGAAAAGATCTCAGAAGGAGTGAACAATTTTTTCCTTCAATATTAATTTGGTTGTTTTCTTAGTTTTTTTTCAAAGTTTTGTACTACGTTTAGTGTGCGTGCGTGTGTGCGTGCGTGTGTGTGTGTATGTGTGTATGTGTACACCTTGCAGGAGTTGGTTCTTCCTTCCCCTATGTGGCTCACAGGGAGCAAACTCAGGCCGTCGAGCTTGCCAGTACTGAACCATTTCCTAAGTCTGTGTTTTCTGTTTCTGACTCTGATATTGATATTGGCAGGGATGAAATATTAACTTAGAATCAATTGCAAAGCTAGTCAATTTCTTTCCTTTGTGTCTCCTCAGAGAGAACACTGTCATTGCTTGTGAACTTGTTTCTACACCAGCTGTGGGCAAATCTGAGTAATGGATGAGCTGCGGGGGGGGGGGGGCGGCGAGGGTTAAGAGGATAAAAAGAAAAAAAAAACCAACCTGCCTGGGAATAAAGCTATGGGGAGAGGAAGAAGAGAAGAGATGTGGAGTGATGTTGATAGCTGTGGAGGCCAGGGAAATAGGGAGGGTGGAGAAAGAGGAGAAGTAGAAGAATGGGCAGGGAGAATTTCATTCACATTGTTTTCTTTTCCCAATACGTCTGGTTGTTCAAAATATGAACTGAGTTAAATGTGAGCACTCGCCACCCACCTCCCTCTCCATTCCATTCCCTCGCTCCCCCCCCCCCCGCCTTCCACCTCTGTCTCTCTCTCTCTGTCTGTCTGTCTGTCTGTCTCTGTCTCTCTGTCTCTATCTCTATGTATTTG